>NC_133757.1:86190573-86502359 GCF_036562045.2 Rhinolophus sinicus | reverse complement strand
AATTGTGACCACTGTGACAATACATGCCTGTGAAAACATGATGTAATTTCACAAGGATGCCTCTGAAGGCAGACTAACTGCCAAGGAGACAGTGGGTGCACCAGTGGCATGGACTTTGGAGCTGGACTGTGAGGTTTGAATGTCAGCCCTGCCACAAACTACCTATGTGACTTTGGTCAAGTCACCTAATCATAATTCCTTATCTGTAAAGTGGGGATGATAATCATACTAGTCTGATGACATTGTAAGAAAGGAATTGATGAATTCATACATATAATACACTTAGATCAGTGCCTGGGACACAGCAACTACTGTTACAGCACTAAAATCTCCATGTGTGTGTGGGGGGGGGGGTAAGGGGGGTATCAAATTAATTGTTTACCAACTTAATGCTAAGAATGAAACTTGAGACTAAGTTTAATAATTCCCTTTAAGTGATGGATTTTAGTGTGAACTTAATAGTTATGTTCCCCTTTCAGACATTTAACCTGAGCTACTAAAAGTCAGGAAATTTTGAAACACGGATCTAAAAAGGATCTGAGGCATCAACTGTTGAACGCTTATGTAGCTAAGAAGGTTGAGGCCAGAGTGAGGGTGGGATGGGGATGGCCAGAGCTCCATCAAAAAGCAATGCTCGAATTCAGAATAGACACTTAATTCGTTGTTCTCTGCTCTTTCCATAAGGTGTTGACTATGCTGGGTCTAATAATTGACTCCTCTTGGTTTTCCAGTCATCTGGAAGGCATGCTAATCTATTGAGAATTTTTAAGTTCAATCACTATTTATTGTGCTCTCCTATGGTAGGAACAATGCTAGATGCTAGGGGGTTAAGTGGTGGGCAAGAGGTCAGATCGCCATGCTTCTGAAGATCAAACTATAGCAGGGGATGCAGACATTTATCAAATGATCATGGAAATAGATGCTGATTATGAGTGTGTAAAAGTCTATAAAATCTACATGATCTTTAAGACACATTTAATAGAGGAACTTGGCTTAGCCAGGAAGGGTTTCCCCAAGGATATGACAACTAAGCCTCAACCTGGGTGAGGCTGAAGAAAGGAAACAAAAGATGGGTGCTCCAGGCAGATACATCAGAGAACACCCTGTGGGCAGGTGGGAGAACAGCGGTCCAGGGTGCGGGAGCACCAGAAGGGAGGAGCAAAGGGATACTCATAGGATGAGATCAGAGAAATAGTGCAGGGTCAGGTCTTTGCAAGCATTGAAGATCACCTTTAAGGTTTTGGTTTTTATATTTACAAAAATGGAAAACTACTGGAAGGTTTTAACCAATGGGAGGGCATGATCAAATTTTCCTTTCCCAAAGATGAGCTTCTTGTTGTGTGCTGATTGAAGGGTAAGTGTACACACTGGGAGGTTCCTGAGGGTGGTGATTCAGGATATGTAGGCAGTCAAATCAATAGGACTCGGTGATAGGTTAGACTAGAGGGATGGGGAGAGGAAATGGGAGGTATGAAGTCATGCCCAGTTTGGTTTGCAGAATTGGATGACTGGGGAGTGCTGTCATTAACTGGGAGTTAATGTCATTAACTGGGAAAGACAACTGAAGTTTGGGGGTGGGGGTAGGGGGCCCAACAGAAGGGAGAGGGATACTAACCAAGGTACCAAATTTGAAGAAATTTTTTTAAAGACTTCAAATCCATTTAGTTTAGGTTTTTCAGTATTTTATTATGGCACACAGGATAGAGTATGGTACAATGTTCTCACTTCAAGATAATTCTCAAACCAACCAGCTGTTTCCATTTGGCTCAAGTTACTTTTTTACATGTAATTTGCATCTCTCTGAGTTTAACCATGTGCAGCATCCCATGTTTAATGAACGTAAATGTGAAAAGCTTGGTTTCTGAGGTGACTGCTAGTCTTTACAGAAGCCAATGTACTGATAATCTTCATAATTCAAATTCATAGCATCATGATAGGTAAAGCAATATTTTATCTATTTGCATGGTGATGTACAGTTAACTAGAAATTGGTCATGTGAAGGGATCAGGTAACTTTACATAGAGACCACTTTGCTTTCAGGTTAAATTCATGACTTTCAAAAGTTAACTAAAGAAAAAATATTGAACAAAATTAGCTGACAAAGCAATTGTGTAAGAACAGTAGCAGAACAGCAGATCATCAATAATTTCATCAACATTCCACATCAAGTGCAAAGGCAAGAGCTTTCATAACTTTACAGCGGACACAGAGCACAAATGGGGTGGTAGTTGATGCACCGTCCAACCAGTTAGAGCTATCATTGAAATTCACATATTTCCCAATAGACATGCAGAGCAATGGCACTGGAACATACACATATAGAGTCTTCCCCCTTTAGTGACTTATTACAATTTCATTACCTGTAGCTGTAGTTTTTAAAAAGGTTTAAAATGGGCGGCATTGTATATTATTTACTCGAGGCAACAGAAAAAGCTAACAACACATTAAATCATGAGCTCAGGGTTGCAGGCAACATGTTTGCAATTGACAAATCTTTTTCTTTTCTCTACCCATTATTATACATTGATAAAAATTATTCCTTCTGATTATATCATTTGCTGATTATATCATTTGTTTCAATTTCTGCCCATGATATTTAGATCATATGTTTTAATGTGGTTATAATGATGATCAGGTGGGACTCCCCATCTATCCAAATTGCATTTATTATTATATACTAGTTTAAACATTACTTGTTTTCTATTAAGGGTATATTTATCACATAATTTCAGAATTGCCTCCAAGTCATTCCCAATATTATATAGTACATTTTATGGGGCAAAGTATATTACTACTTAAAAAAGAAAAAGAAAATCCTAGAGACTCTCATTTTCTCAAGTTTATTATCAGTCAAATTTTTGAAGGAAGAGATTTCATGAATGGTTATGACCTAACTATATCCCTCATAATTACCAATTAAGGAGGACGATGCATTGTGATTGTTAATATTTTGGCTTTAAAAATTTGGAGGTCAATAGTCCACTTGTATATGGCTTATACTGGTGCCTTCTTTAAGATAGTTTAATTAAGTCAACAACCACAGCAAGAAATGTCACTCAGTGTAACTTTATTTACTGTTTATTGCACATAATTCGAGGTCTTTAATTTCTAACCACCAAAGGTTCAAACGACTATTGTTTTCCATGAAGTTTAACATCAACAGTAGTGAATTCATTTATTCATGTGTTTTTAATTGTAAACATCTGGATTATTCACATTGCCATAGATCCTGAACTCATAAGCATGGACCATGCACAGGCTGGCAGCAAGCCAGGAAGCCACTCCGCAAGCAAACAGATACTCTGCATAAGGAGAAAAGTCATAGCACAACATTTAATGTCCAACCTGAGTCACCTCAGAATTATACATATATTGACTTCTTAATTCATATAGTATCTGGAACTCAACTGCATGTTTGGTGATGGGGTGGATCTGATTTCGGAAGGATTTTTCCCGGAATAATTAAGGAAAGGGGGGCTCAATCTTTCTTCTTGGTTGCTTGTTCCTCCCCAGCACCTTCATCTTTTTTCTCATCCTCCTCGTCTTCTTTGGTGTCTTCTTCTTCACCTTCACCTCCTTCTTCCTCCTTCGTGTCCTCAGAGTCTTCCTTGGCAGCTTTAACAGAAAAAGAAAATGTACAAACGCCAAATCCAGAGTTAAGTCCAGTCCAAACATTTCCGCTCAGACTTTGGGGGAAATCTTCACAAACACCTCAGGACGCTACTCTCCCCAAACACATGCAACAGACACTGCTAGCCAGGAATAATCTGCCCGTTCTACACATTTAACTAGAATGAAATTGTTTCTAGATACTGGACGCTCTACTCCTCTCCAGGACCTCAGGATTTCTTTTATTATGTGCCCGGTATTTATTTGTATTCTTTGGGACACCAAACTGCTGTGTTCAATGAATATATTTTAACATGTTTAGTAAGAATGAAAACAGCTATTTTCAAAAAACACTAGCAAGCTCAGTAGAGATGTGTGTCTCTGGGAGGATAGCCAATTTGGGAAATTGGGTGCTTCTTAAAGGAGAAATGTATCGTTCAACATTCTACACACATATACGAATGGAACTTTCTTGGCCTGGACAAGTCTTCATGTATCTTATCCATCTCCTAACACATACCCACCGTCAGTTTGCACTGGAGGTTGTGGGGGGTTTGTCTTTTTATCATACCTTCTTCCTCTTCCCCATCCTCTTCTTCTCCCTCTTCCTTCTCCTTCTCTCCTTCAGCTTCTTCTTCGTCCTTGGCTTCCTCAGTTTTTGAAGCCAAGGTCTCCTCTACCTCGATCTGCTCCTCCTGGACGTGGCTGGTATAGTAAGACGGGAAGGAGCGTGCCGACATCAGGTAGGAGCTGGTCTGTAAACCACCATAGGCAGATCGGCCAAAGACCTGAGAGCTCTGGGAGTAGCCACTGGTTATGCTTCCCACGCTGGTGAAACTGAGTCGGGTCTCCTCACCTTCCAAGAGTTTCCTGGGGAGGCAGGGACATGGTGGTTACCAAACATGGACACAGGAAGTGTGTTGAATGACTTGTTCTGAGCCCACCATTCATTGTCTTTCCCTAATGCCAGCCTTAGAGGTATCTGCAAGCAGGAACAGGGGTGGCAATTATCAAAATCCAATGCTGGGGAGGTGGTAATTGAGACCAAAACAACAACAACAAACAACTTTAAATGGCGTCCTACTAGATTTAAAATGGGAAGCTAAGAACAGGATTCATTATTAGGGGTAAATTCTAATGTTGGTCTAAATACCTACTTGGAAAAAGCCATAAAGCAAACAATTATTTCAACAGACTACTCAACAGATACACAAATGAAATCTGATCTTCTTCCTGAGGCTGAATGGCTGAGGCCTTGACTCTTCCATGTTTACCTGTAAGCCGCGATCTCAATGTCCAAGGCCATCTTCACATTGAGGAGATCTTGGTATTCTTTTAAGTACCGTGCCATTTCACTCTTTGTGGTTCTCAACTCATTTTCTAATTTGTTGATTGTGTCCTGTTGGAAAGAGAGAGAGAGAGAGAGAGAGAGAGAGAGAGAGAAGAAATCCAGGTGTATATAACTACTGCTATCATTTTACTGTAGTATATAATAGTAAAAGGCCTTGGTTTAATTAAAATCACAGTGCATACCTTAGATAAAATCTCCCCAAATCAACTGCCTTTTCTTTGTTAACCTCTCCCTTCCTTGCCTTAAAAACAAATTCTTTTTTTGTTTAATAGTCCAACGATCATGATAAAATGCCTACAAGGAACTAAACAGATTTTTTTTTAAATTTTGCTTCTCATTCATTGGTTAGCTTTAGCTAAGTCACATTCAAGAAATCCATTTCTTTATAGGTGAAGGAAGTAGCTAGATTTTTAAATTTTTTATTTTATCTAAAATGTTTTCTATTTATCTATATTATTCTTTTTCCTCCCCAGAAAATGGAAATCCTTAAAAAAGAAATGTCTTATTGTGAACATCATTACCGACTACAATTTTGACTGTATTCCTGTCTACCTGCTAAGAGAAAGGGGTGGTTGGTAAAACAAGTCAGAAAGCTTGCTGGTCACAGGTATCCTTCTGAACTACCGGTAAGGAGAGCTCATCGTTGAATTTATTAACAATGTGGTCTAATCTTTACCGCAGAGCAACTTGAGGCTGAAGCAGGCCGCAGGCAACGCCCAGCTCCCACCCCCACCCCTTCTCCCACCCACTCAACACCCTGCAGGGCAGGGCAGCTTTAATGCGGAACTATTACATTGGTAGCACGACTTCCCAGACTGCAGTCCCGCCCCCGTCCCAGCCCTCCAAGTGTCCCACCCCTCCCACACAGTCCAAGGAGTAGAGCCCTACCCGCCTAATAGCTGCAGGCAGAGGCCTCATCTCTGGCCTCCACTTTCTGGGCGACCTCAACCCCCTCCCCCACTCGATTCTGCAGCCCCCTCCCCGCCCCCACTGTGGTTTGCCTGGGGCCATACCTGCATAGCACTAATGTCGGCGTTCTGCTTGTCCTCCAGCTCCTGCAGCTGCTTCTCCAGCGCTTCGTTCATGCCCCGGCACGCTTCGATTTCCAGGGTCTTGGCCTTGAGCAGGCGACGGCTCTCGGACACCTCGTCCTTGGCGGCGCGCACCGCGTCGGTGTTCTTGGCGGCGCTCTCCGTCAGCACCGTGAAGCGGCTCTTGAACCACTCTTCAGCGTTCTGCATGTTCTTAGCAGCCAGCTTCTCGTACTGGGCGCGGATGTCCTTGAGCGCGGCGGAGAGGTCGGGCTTGGAGGACACGTCCATCTCCACGGAGATCTGCGCGTACTGGATCTGCGCCTGCAGCTCGGCGATCTCCTCTTCGTGCACCTTCTTTAGAAAGGCGATTTCGTCCATCAGGCTGTCGATGCGCTTTTCGAGCTCCGCGCGGGCGAGAGCCGCCTCGTCGGCGCCTTTGCGCGCTTCCATCAGCCGGCCCTCGGCGTCCTCGCGGCTCAGCACCTCCTCTTCGTAGCGCGCCTGCAGGTTGCGCAGAGTCTCCTCCAGCCCCTCGCGCTCGCCCTGCAGCGCTTGCTTCTCGTTCGTGGCGTCTTCCGCCGCCAGGCGCAGGTCGCGGATCTCCTGCTCGTACAGCGCCCGGAAGCGCGACGGCTCGGAGTGCTTCTGGCGCAGCACCAGCAGCTCGGCTTCCAAGACCTTGTTCTGCTGCTCCAGCTCGTGCACGCGCTCGATGAAGCTGGCGAAGCGGTCGTTGAGGTCCTGCAGCTGCGCCTTCTCCTGGGTGCGGATCGACTTAAGGTCGTTGCTGATGGCGGCGACCTGGCTCAGGTCAAGGTTCTCGAGACTGGGCATCAAGGACCCCGAGCTGGACGAGTAGCTGCGGCGCACCGACAACGAGGAGGACACCGGCGCCGAGTAGCTGGAGTAAGCGGAGCGCGCGGTGCTGTAGCCGCTGCGCACGCTGGAAATGTGCACCCGGGGCGTCTCCACGTAGCGCCGCTTGTAGGAGGTCGAGTAATACGGCTCGTAGCTGAAGGAACTCATGGTGGCGATCGGTGCCTCCCTGGCTGGCGGCGGAGACAGGGGCCTACAGAGAAAGAAGAACGGGGGAGAGAGGGAGAGGGAGAGGGAAGGATGGATGGCTGTGTGCGGCTCGGCGCGGTTCTGCCACCCCTATTTATACGCGGGGAGTGTTCTGACGCAGCCTGCGATCCATCACTGCGCGCCGGCCGGTGGGGGCAGCGCTGCTGCAGCTCCGGGAAGATTCTGCGCAAAAGGAAGGCGGGGGCGAGCGACAGGCCGCTGGGGTGCTGCGGCTGTCGTCCATGCCACTTTGCTCCGAGGCTCCCTGTTTTCTCTGAGCCCCCCATACCCTCTCACTCCTTTCCTTAGCATACGTTCTGTCACCCCATCCTGCTTACAACTTGACCTCGTATCACTAGCAATCTAAAAATGTCCCCAATAACAGGTTCTCACTGCCTACTGACACCTTAGCTTTCCAGATCCCGGTACCTTGGAGACACGCTTCTCCCTAACCCGCCCCTTCCCCTCCAGGGGTCCCGGTCATCATTCCCCCATGGTGTTTATGGTGACAATGCAGTGCCTGTAGGGCACTGATAGTCTAAGGCTGCCTGCCAGCGGCCTATATGGAGGAAAGTTTTATATTTCTTTGAGGCTGTTTCTGGCACGTTCTTTAATTCATCTCCCTTTCTCTGGGCTATTTTTTTTTTCTTTAATGCGCCGCTTCTACACAGCCGTACACGTGTGAAACTGCAGCACTGCAGGTGTTGATTTTAGCATTTCTAAACCTTTAGAACAAATAATAACCAGCCTTTTAGTGTCCTCAGATTTTCTCATTTTTTTCTGGGGAAGGAAGCCTCCGATGCCTGTCGCCTGTAGCGTGGTCAGGCGTGCAGGTGGAGGATAGTGAGTTTGAAACTAACCGGGGAGAAAACCGACTGCAAAGGCAGCTGTGAGGTCCGCGGCGGATACATCACACTGTAAATGCTACCTGCATCTTCATCAAGCTAGATTCCTGTTTGACACCCACAACCCCATCACATAAAAGCCCCTTTCCCTCTTTTTACACTTGTGTAGCACCCAACCTGATGATTTCAACAAGCCGCGCAGGTGGCTGACTCAGGGAAGCGGCCGCTGCAAGCCCGGAGCCGGAGGGCGGTCTCCCGGGAGGAGATCTCAGACCCGAGACATCTCGTTTCGGGGCGGACAAAAAATAGCCTCGTGATTCTTTCTCCGAATTCACTCTAGTAAGTAGGTAACAGATACAGTCACAAATCCATGGGTTTCCTTTAGGAAACACCCAAATACCAGAAACTGAGCACGTCCTCGGACACAGCGGTGAGGTCCTGCAGTTTGCAGCGCACACTACACAGTACGTGAGGGAGTCCCTCCGCTTTCTTGGGCGGACAGCAGACATTTGCATAAGACACCTAAGATTTTTCTAAGCAAGAATTTCATTGTTGTTTTATTTGTATAAGAGTAGCATTTGACTGCAACTTACTGATTTTTGTTTAATAAGGCAAACTACGGGAAAACATGATAATAGTTTTCATATGGAGAAGCCGGAATCGCTTTCTGGTTGATGCTGCGAGCGAGGGTGAAGTATTTGGAGCCAGCACCACAGCTGCTCCCGGAGGTACTGCACTCTCCCGACAGGAGGGCCCGGGGAGCTTAATCTCTGAGGTTTGCTTTGCAACTCTAAAATACCTGAGATTCGGACCCCCCACCCTCTTTATAGTAGAGGGAAAGACTGTGCAACAAAGAACTTTCCTGGGGTTTCTAAACAATCTCTATTGTTTCAAATCATGCAACTTTAGAAACACTAACTCTGCTGGTTTAAAATCTATCAAGAGGTTCATCCACCCTCCATCGTTCTAGCGCTTCAAGCCTAAGCCATTAGGCTGTCCTGAATTTCGCTTGGCCCTGGCAGCCATGGTACAACACTTATTCAGATGACATTTTATAACCCACGTGTCCTTGGTCTCCACCATTCATCAGTGATTCCAGGAGGGAGGGCTTCTCTCAGGAGAATGAGGGGGGTGGGAGAGAACCTGGATAAGCCATATTTTTGTCTGCTCCCATTTATCCATATGTGGATGAAAACTGGCAGAGTGAATTTTTCTTTTTTTTTTAACCTGCCCCATATAAACCACATGGTTTCACACTCTCGTTGTGTGAGTCTGCCTCCACCACTCTTAGGTAATCACGAATTCATTTCCTGTGTGCCAGCGCCCTTCCCTCCACGTTTCAGGTCACCCTCAGCGATATGAAGTCCATCAGCGTTTTTTTCGTTTGTTTGTTTGCTTTTTTTTTTTTTGCCACACTCCTGGCTGAAGTCTTTGACTGCAGAGGAGGCTGCCCAGGAAGAGGGAGAGGTTGATGGATGCTGCAGAGAGAGAAATTTGTGGGGCACCTGCTGGGTAGCTAAACAGGGAGGCACACGGGAGTGGGGAAGGGTGGGAAGAAGAAGGCAGGGCCCTTGCGTTTGCTGAACCTGGCGAACAGGGAGTGAGGAGAGGGAGAGGGGAACTGTATTTACTAAATGCAGAGCTCCAGTCTTTTAAGATAGCTCCTGGCACAGCCACCTCCTTCTCCACTACAGTTGTGCTTTAGTAGGGCTCCTGCACCCAGCCTGTGTCTACACTACTTTCAGCCTTCCTCTGCTAGGTGTCTACCTGTTTTTTAAAACATTCTGTCCAGTCCTCCTCCTTTTTAAATTCTCTTCCCAGCTTTTTGCTCTGAATGTCCACATGACATTTTTCTGTGTGTCAAAGCAAAGGTAAAATGAGCAACTTTAAAAAATCTGTTAGGAAAAAAAATAATAATAACCTGGATTTTTTTCTTCCCCTTACCTTGAACCTTTCTGCATTAATACTGTTTGCAGTGGTGTCATTATTTCTTTAGAAGAAAGCTTCGGGGCTTGCTACACATTTGTGTATTTATTCCCTTTTAAGAATATTCTCCACCTACAAGAAATTGGTTGAGGGCTGCCAACAAAACATACTCCTAGGAGATAAAAACTATTTAGAAAACAAATAGAGAAGTATGTTGATGAAATGCACTAATAATATTTCTCCCACACTGGTTATCTCCAATAGTTCTGTAATCCCCTAAGGGACTGTTTGACATGGTTTAGTTTAAAGGTAAAATATATTAACATTACCACAAAGCTCAAAAAATATAATTCTTAGAACCACTGAAAAAGTTTTACTTCTTCTCCAGTGCCAATAGAGTCAGAAAGCTTCAGATGGATAGACAGGGCCTGGTGACTTCATTATTCTAAAATGCTTTGGCACAGCAGGAAGTGCTATATTGTTTGGAAAAGCTCAGCTTTAGGCTGAAATTCTTATGAGGCAGTATTGGAAAGGCATCAGTCTGGGGGTGAAGGGAGCAGAGTTCACCTGCCACCAGTGAGCTGTGGGACTAGTCCTACTCCAGAACAATAGATGGGTCTCCATTCACCTCACCATCAGGTGGATGGATACATCAGCGTCAGCAAAGCTGGCATCAGTGTGTTGATGCAAGGGATGAAGGAAATAAACATGTGCAGGACCCATATCCAGTGAAAGGCATTTGAAATCTATTATTTAAGAATGACAAAATCCCCGTGATGGTTATTGTTATTCAGAGCCAACAGCTGAGGCCCAGAGAGGTTAAGTAATTTGCCAAGTCACACAGCTACTTCAAACCTAAGCTCTAGCTGCTTCCAGTCTGGGCAGTACTCTACTCACTACACACACTGCAGCCACGGGCATTTGCTGCTTCCACATGTCTCTGTGGAATTTGATAATTGCATCAAATTCCTAGACTAGTCTGCAGTCTAGTGTGTGTGTGTAGTAAACCTCTCACAGGTTGGGGACACCAGTGTGAACTGATTTATACCATGAGGAAATTGTTCATGAGTATGTTTCAGTCAGACAGCTAGCGGTGGCAATATACTTTCTGATTGTTGTATTGTTTCTTAAAAGACCCTAATGTAAAATAAAATGGAGGCTACCAGTGGAACGTGACACATAACTGGTGATGTCACGTTTTAGACATTACTCTAAACATCAGTTTATAAAACACCTTTTCTGGAATTAATGACCTAAAATGCAACTTAGCTGACCTAGACGCTTTAAAATAACTACATCATGACTTCCACCTTTTTGCTAACTAAAATACCTTCATTTTTCAGTCCTGTAAATAGGTTTTCTTTGAAAAAGTGGCCTTTAAAATTGCCATAAAGAATAAAAGAAAAATGTTGGCACTCACTGTGTTGTTACTGGAGTTTGTCATGCTTTCTGCAAAACTTTAAAGAAAGAAACATGAGTATACAATCAAGGAAAAATGTACAATGCGTGGAAGCCACAAATACAGTTCCTCGCTGTTTCTTGTAACCAGTTTATTTCTTTATATATTATGCTCACCATAGATATCATCATATATGAATCTCCCATCTCTTGGATAATATGTTTAAAAGAAAGCTTTCCCTATTGTAACACAAAATATGCCTAATTTCACAGCATCACAGTGCAAAGCAATGCATGGTGAAGTGTGCTATGCAGCTATATAAATTTAGATTGCAAGAGGAACAAGAATGTCATTTGAATAGATTAAAAATGAACAGCACGTTGACGTTCAGAACACATGCGGTCTGACTGGAACTTGCTGCTGAGCAAGCAGAAGTGATGGTGACAGGTTCATACCCCTAAATGCTTGCTCCGTGGAACCAGCCACCGCACTGAGTTTTCTCCAGAGGCCTGCTCCACAGTGGCTTGCCCTTAATCACAGTCACAAGACCCAGAGGTAAGAGGGTATGCTGCGGACATAGACGGGCTCAATTGGCAGTCATTTCAGGCAGGTCACAGCTCTACTGGGCAGAACCAACAGGGCTAAACTTGTTTGTTGAATTGTGCTTTCCTGACTGCAAGGAAATACACGCTGGGGACTGCAATTTGGGGACTGACCAGCCTCAAAAACATTCCATGTGGCACCGGGGTTTCTTTCCTGACCTTTACAGTGGTTTAATAAATCAATCGGAGGAGTGCGAGGCTGATTGTTTGCAAAGAGAGAGGATAAGCATTTCTGTCTGTCTACAAGCGACAAAGCCCAGAGGTTGGCTGTTTCACAGCCATGCAGCAGCTCATCCGAGACAGCCCGTTCGCTGTCTCCCCAGTAGTACTTCTAATGCTGCTGCAGAATTACAAACGGGCAGATCCCTGGATTCCTACCGTAGAGCAGGCAGGCTTCTGACACCAGGATGTAGAATGTTGGCGTTTGGTAAGTAGAACATGTAAGAAACTGTCTGGATTAGAAAAGCGAAACTTGTGTCTAAATGGCTCATTAATTGATGAAATAACTGATTCATTCATACCATGGAGTCACCACATGTCAGAGGAGCCCCTTCTAAAGTGCACAGTTCTGGACAAGTACCATGGATGTGGGGGCAGGAGGGAAGAGGGAGTGTGGGGCGGGCAGTGCAGGAAGTCATAGCACAGCCCCTGACTCCGGAGGACTAGGAAAACACCTGAGCACAATAAAAAGACCAGCCTGTGATACACAAACAACATGGATGGATCTCAACCCTAGGATACTGTTACTGAGTGAAAGAAATCTTCAATAAAAGATTCATACCATATAATTCCCTTTATATGGAATTCTAGAACAGATGAATTAATCCGTGTGAGGGGGGGGGGGGATGACTGGTAGTCGGCCCAAGGAAACTTTCTGGGGTGATGGTTTCATTCTAGGTCTGAAGAAGTCTGGATTGCGTAGGTGTATGCATTTGTCAACATAAGAATGTAGCAGGAGTTATGGATTTCATTGAATGTACATTTTATATCAAGAGAAAAAAACTATAAACCATAGATACACATACACATATATAATTATAAAAATAAACTAACAATATACAAATAATGTGTTACAGAAAATAAAAATGTATACTAAAATGGTTATTGGAGCACAGAGATCCTTTATATATGTCAATTCATTCTAGCTATCACTGATTTTCACCATGATTATTACAACGTGAGGCAGTGATTCAGTTTTAGTATTTGCCATTGAGTTCTAGGAAATTTTATAAGAGATCAGTTTTTAAAAAAACTAATAAACTGCTATGAGAACAAAAACGTGTATAACAAATCTCTTTAAAAATAGCTAAGCAGACAAAGCCCATATGAGTGATATTTCAAAGAACTATGCAAAACTAAAATAATAAAAGGCAAAACCCTGTGAGATATCTCAGAGAAGGATGGTCAAAGCAATAATTGCTATGATTTAAGAAAAGGAAGGGGTCAAATCATTAAATGAATCAACATTTCTGTGGCTGGTTACTATGCCAGATGCTCTCACAAGTATAGTGGTTATTCTTCACAGCAGCTCTACGAAGTGGCTGTTCTTACTGTTTGAAAGATGAGTAGATATTGTATTTCTATCAGTCTATTCCAATACTGCATTAAAATTTTTTTAGCAATCCTACATTGCTGCCTCATATTGAATTTGTATCAACTAATAAAAAGAAAACTTTGAAAGCTAAGGTTATTAATTTATACTGTGGCTTTTTGAAAAACCTGAAAATATCACTTTCTTTTATTCCCTTTAAATTTAACCCTTAGTATAAATTATTTTAGTCCATTGTCCAAAATCTGCTCTCTAATACCTTTAAAACCTTCCCACTCTATGTCAAATTCAATAATGAATAAATGAACCAAGTTTTTTTAAAAATGAACTCCATCAGAAATGGGTTTTATATGTTTTATGCTTCACAGACTCTCGGGATTGGAAAATAATATCTATGTGTCTTCCACTCAAGTCCCCCACTAGCTTCTTCATCTTCAGCAGCTCTTAACCTTTGCTTTGGTTCTTCCTTTTCCAGAGTGGAATGTCCTTTCTTACTGTCCCTCCACCCTGTAGCCATTGGGCGTCACTTCCAACCAGAGCACAAATCCCTAGAGAGGTAGGGACATTAGTGCCCAAACATCAGCTTTGGTTTTTCACTTTCTGATTCTCACTATATTCAGATTTATTTTCCATGTGATCCGTATAGTAGTGACATTTCCATGGAAAACTGAAATTTCCCAAGCATTTCTGCATTATGTCAACTGTGGCAACTGTGAGGCAGAGCAGATCTGCAGCTGTTACCATCTTCACTTCCTAGATAAAGATGCTGAGAGGTCTGCAGAGGTAAAAGGATTTACCCCAAACCACGTCTCCTATAACAGTGAGGCCAGGGCTGTCACCCAGATTTCCTGTCATCAAATTCACTGGGCTGTTTTTCTCTAAATCTTCCACGTTATATGTACCAGGCCTAAGAAAGCACCAGTTGTTTCTCACTTTCAGATTCCATTCTTGATGCATAACTACTCAAAATAGAGTGTCATTTCTTTACTTCAATCACTGTGAAAATGCAAATGTCAATGGAAGAAGTAAGGGTTAAAGATGATATCAGTCCTTTATCCCTAAGATTGAATATGAGGTTGATGATAGCTTTTGAAATAAAACAGAGAGAAAGCCTAAGGACCTTGAGCAGTGAGCATAGGTTTTGAAAAGGAAAAGGACAATAAGTGCCACTGGGGTGAAGTGGGTGGTCAAAGAATAAGCCAGAATGGTGTCAGGGCTGGAAGCAAAACATTTCCTGTAGACTTCAAGTTCTCCACACCTGAAGCAAAGGCCTCTGTTTTTAAGGTGTGATTTTATGTGTGAGAGAATCTGCACTCAAATTAATTGGTTAGTTATAACCAATTAATCTGGGGATGGCCAGTATGTGTTTAAATCAATCAGGGAAAATCCTCAATGCTTTATTTTTGGGGCTCTTCCTCCAACTGGATTTTGGCCAAAGTAATTCAGTGCATTGACAGGCATTCATCTGAGTGTCTCAGCTCTTACATACTCTAGGAAGGTGCCAACCAAATGGGAAAAGGCCAAACTAAGTAGGAAATATAACTTTCCTAAGGGAAAGGAAGATTTGCATGTATTAAGCATAATTGTGTGCAATAATATTAATAATAGTTTTGTGTAGGCACTGTGCTAAGTCATTTGCTTGGAGAATTTTCATTAAATCATCACAAACTCTGATGAGTTGTCTTTTAAAATCATCCTCATTTTAAAGATATGGAAACTAAGTTTAGACTGGAGCCTAAACCATATGCCTAAAGAACCCAGCTGTATTATGTCATTGGATCCTCACAGCACAACTCTAATGAGGTATTATTTTCATTCTAGGAGGAGGAAAATGAGGTTCAGAGAAATTAAGAATATTGGTTAAGGTCACACAGCTGGGTCAGGGTCTGTCTGTCTGAATTCTCACAGTTCCTGTTATGACCAAAGTGCAAGAATGTTGTTGAGAGGTGCTATGCAAATAAGAGCTCTCACTCTTTGTTTTTTGTTTTTGTTGTTGTTGTTGTTGTTTTACCTACAAAGTTTAAATTTGTAATGATGCAAGGAAATGCTGCAATAATCAGAGTCGAGGGTGCTCAAGTCACATACAAATAAAGTAATCCACATAATGGTCTATTAGGCAGAGCACCAAGAGAACAAAACCAAATAAGTCAACATTCTGCTTTATTAGCAGCCTCCAACATAGAACATCCATCACTAGAAAATTGAAAAAAAAACAAAAACATTTGACCATCTCTCTCATGTACTCACTTTGCCTTTTTTTTGCTAACTTATTTTTTTTTTTATTTATTATATTATTATCTGGAAGAGAAAAAAAAACACAAAAAAAGATTCCCACATTCATTTATCCTTTAAACTACACTACCAAATTGCATTAGAATAACAGATGTGCTATTGAATAAGCCTGAGATATTTCAATTGGCAAAGTGCTTTCTTTTTCTTCTGCCAAAAATGTTTGTGCCCATTACATGGACTAATACTTACAGAAGTTACCCAAATTAACATTTTCTTCCAAATTAGTTCCCAAATTTAGAAAGATTACTTAAGTAAATCACACAGCTCTGTCCTAACACTGAAATGTACAGAGGGGTGGAAAGCTTGGCTCTATATAAAATTCAGAGCTGTCCAAAGGTAAAAGAGACTGGTCCAGATGCAAAGCAATAGCATTTCAGAAGGGAATCACTCCACCTCTGAGTTGGCCTTGACACTAGATGGACTCTCAGGTCCTCTGCCAACCTGAGATTCTGTTTCAAAAGCATTGAAAAGGTGAAAAGCACTGGCTAAGCTAGGACCAGAGAGCACATGCCTCTTACAGTGACCGTGAATGAGAGTTCAAATGCATAACATTACTCCCCAAACTGGGACTTGCTAATATCTTAGTTCACATGTGAGCCAAAGACAGAAAGAATCTAAGCAAAAGCCAGCAGAGAGAGATTTTTGAGGGAAGAAAGGAAGATTTCCTAATTGAAGTTTTCACAAAATAGGTATTTTCTTATTTGCATTAAACTTATCATTCTTACAGAATAGAGAAAATAATAAACAGCTGAATTGCTCAATATTTTTTTTCCAGTTGAATTGGAAAATTCACCTAACACAATAGTTCATTTTCTCTCTTCCAGTTTTTTGTTTTTTTTTTTCTTTTCATGGAGTGATTATGAAAGAAAGAGAAAAGCAGATTCCTCTCTTACTCTCTCTTCAGAATTAAGTGTTGAAACAGAGCAGAGATTAGGTCTATTTACATTTTTCTCCTAATACTCACACCCCAGCATGAAGAATCGATTTCTCCCCACTCCCTCCTGTCTTTGGTTCTTTATCTCCCTCTAAAATGTGTGTATTGTTGGTTTCCCTTTGAAGAAAGGGAACCTAAGAATTTGAACTCAGTGCCCAGGGAAGAGAAGAATAGCTGCAGTCTAGAGTTAGACAGATTAGAGAGAGGACCTGCAAACAGGCATCACTGTGGTAACCATCCTGGTTGGTGGGTGGAGCCTGCTCTGCTTCAAAAACCAAAACTGGGGAGTGGGGGAAGTGGGGAGGGGGTTGAGAGGGTGGGTGTATCTAAGTCAGCAAAATGTAGCAAGTATCATCTTTGCCAGATAACAAAATTTCTGGATAAGATATTGTTCTACAGATAATTTTGAGAGTCCATAGAGTTTGGGGGAACAACATAAAAGAGCAGGGAAAGCACTGGGATTGACCTCAAGGTGTCTGATCCAATGTTTATCGCTGCCATTCACTGAGTGCAAATGTTTCAAACTGGGCCACATGTTCCCCTGGCGTGGTGGGAGGACTTTCCATGGGGCTCACAGCCATACGCAGTGCTAATGGAATCTATTTCCAGATCCCCAATGGCCGAGTATGTAGTCTTTTGTAAAATCTGTCTGCTTGAGAACTTGTGCTAATGCTCTTTTCCCACCTTCACCATAAATTGAATAAGCTAAATCTGCAGCAACAGGGTTTTGACCAAAATGCACCTAGGTCACATAGAAAGATAATTTTATTCTTAATAGTGTATTGATAAAGATGTACTGAAATTAGAAGCACTCCTATCCCAACTCTTTCCAAATATAGTGAATTATACGTCAAGGTGCCTCTAGGTAAAAAATAAACAGGTATGACTTATAGTCATTTGATAAGACTTGTGAAGCCTCTATTGGTACACTTCCCAGGGATGAAGTAGGTAAATTCACTTTGATCATCCAGAGATACACCCTTATACAAGCTAGGTGCTTTCCAAACCTTTGCTTTTAACAAAACTAAAGGAGTACTTAATAGGTTGATTCACTGCTAGATCACTAAAATATTTTTATGACAGGTTAATATGTGCTTTCTGGCTTAAAATTTGGAAAGATTTCAGTTATTGAGTGATATTGCTAAAACAATATAAAACAACATAACTTCTTTCATGGACACTTATATACTAACTACTTATATACTTACATGTATATGTTATACTTATTTAGGTAAACAAGATTTCTCAGCAATTTTACATTTGTGTGTGTGTGTGTGCGCGCCTGTGCATGTGTATTTTTTAAACAAGAAGGAATAAAGTTGTTTTATTGTTTAGTCTAGCAATCAGTACTATTCATTCATAGATGTACGGATTAATTAAGAGATGCATTGCAAATAAAAGTTTATTTTTTATTTTAATGATTACTTATTAAAACTTATGAGACAAGCATACTTTGAGCTATTGTCTACTAATATGGCTTGTAATCATAATTCAATCCAAATAACTTTGTATTACTTACATGCTTACAGTTACATGAAATAAAATATTTAAGTTATAATTTTTGTACTTGTTTTTGTGGCAGAGAAGAATTATAGAATTATAATACAAGAATCACAAGCTTAAGATATATTACACTAGAGATCAACTAATGTGGGAAAGAATAATGGATATAAGAGTTCAAAGGGGGAAAAGAAACTATAAAATTGGTGAAGCGTAAAGAAGAGCTTGTTCGTGCATTTTTTAAAATGAATGATAATGGGTGACATGTTGGTTTTGTGTTTAGAATCTGTCTGATATATTTAAAAGAGTAACCTAATTTTATTTTTAAATGTCTATATTTTAAAAAACTGAAAATTACATCTTTTACAACTAGCAACTATTTAAACTTATGATGACACATTTAGATATCAATTTAAAAGAAAAAGAAAAATTATATAGAGTTCTAAAATTCTTCTAGGGCATGTGTAAGCAAAATAATATGTAAAGACCACTCACTTGATCAAAAGATTTGAATAAACATTTCACCAAAGAAGATCTACGTGGCTGATAAGCACATGAAAAGATGCTCAACAACATTGCTCATTAGCGAAATGTAAATCAAAACCACAATGAGATATCAATTCATACCCATTAGAATGGATATAATGAAAAAGAAAAAAGAAAAACAATAACAAGTGTTGGCAAAGATGTGGAGAAATCGGAACCTTGAAACAGTGTTCGTAGGAATGTTAAATAGTGCAGCTAACTTGGAAAAGTTTGGTTGTTTCTCAAAATATTAAACAGTTACCATATGACGGAGCAATTCTACTCCTAGGAATCTACTCAAATGAAATGAAAACATGTATCCACACAAAGATTTGCACATTCTCTTGCGTATGAAGGAACTTATACAATCAATTTCTTTCTGTTTCCCTCCATCAATAGACTAGGTTGAACTTTCTACCAGATTATCAGCGGTAGGAAGAAGAGCTACCCCTAGCACAGTCTCCCTGTTCACCTGTACCAGGTGCTCCAGGAGTGACCCCTGTTATAGTTTAGTCTTGATTTCTATTGGCTCATGAGTAGGGGGATCGACCCTCAGGGGGACTGGCTGTGGGGTTTGGCAACGTCCACAGCTTATGGGCTGCTCTGTAGGGTGCTTACCCTGTGGAGCGGGATTCACCCCAGTGGGCTCTGGTGCCTGTTGAGACTGCCCTTGTGGAGCTAATTGGGTGGTGCTCTGCTGTGGTCTGAAGACAACCTCCAAGTATGTTGGTTCTTGAGCCTCTTGGGTGGGTCTCTGGTGCAGGCCCAGGTCAGCCACTGCCTGTGACTGGCCAGAGGCTACCTGGTAGGAGCTACAAAGTGATCCACAGTTTTTCACTTCCTATGCTAAACATGGAGGCACATAGGAGAGGTCACACTGCAAACCGCAAACAGCTGCCCTCAGTAAGAGGCCTGGAGTAGCTCCACAAAAAGCCATGACACCTGGATGCCTGCTGCCACCTGCCAGCTCCTTTAAGTTTCAGCCCCTGATACAGCCTCGTGCAGTACTCAAGTTGGGTGAGGCAGTCTCACGGAAGAACTGGCCCTATAGCTCAGGGGTTAGAGCACTGGTCTTGTACAGTGGGAAGAGTTGTGGTCATCAAGTTAATGTACATGCTGGTTTGGTGCCAGTGCTGAGCCTGGAGCTACTCAGCATAAGTCTCAGCACCTACCTAGGCCAATCACCACCTGCCTGTTGTCATGGACTCTGATAGTTTTCCTACAAAGAGTGCAGTGTGGGAGGGGCTGACTGCTCATGTGGGGTGGGTCCCAGCAGAGTCAGCAGGGAGGAGCAACAGGCCAATCAGATTCAGATTTGGCCTGTGGGGGCGGGCTCAACATAGGAAAGATGGTGCCTGCCTGCTGGCTGCACAGGAAGAGGACTCTTCACAGGGAAAATGTCGACTGTCCTCCAGCCTTGCCCCTGAAACCACACACTTCAGTCTGCCCCTGTTTGTCACCAAGGCCCCCTGAGTCACCGTCCTCCGCTGGAGCCCAAGGTCAGTGCCTGTGAGCGAGTGAGTCTGTGTGCAAGCCGTGTAAGAGGATGTCTGGGTTTCCCACAACCTTCTGTCTCACCCGAACAGTTGAAATCCCCACTGTTTTTCACAGCCAGTTGTGGGGGCTACTCTTCCAGGCACCAGTACTCTGGGCTGTCAAGCTTCGCTCCTCCAGGGGAAGCCCCTGGGGCTGAGATATCCCTCCTGGTTCTCAACCACCACAGGGAGGTTTGGGGCCTGTTCCGCATCTCCACCCTTCCTACCAGTCTCGATGTGGCTTCTTCTTTACATTTTCAGTTATAGGACTTCTGTTCAGCTAGACTTCAGATGGTTCTCCAGGTTGATTGTTATATAATTTAGTTGTAATTTTAATGTGTTCATGGAAGGACGTAGGCACAGTGTTTATTTATTCTGCCATCTTGGCTCTCTCTCCATTTCTTCTTGAGTAAATATTAGAATCCTATACTTTTACAAAAAATTGTACATTGTAAATTTTCAATTATTTTAATATAAAATTATTGGTGTTGGTAATAGTCCCTTATTATTTTCACATCTCTGTAGGTTTTTTGAAGTTATAAAACTCTATGAAGCCATTTAAAAAAGAAAGAAGCCTGTACATCTCTGTTGGCCTCACATTCTATCTATATATAACCTTAGCATGTTCTGTTCTCTCTGCCTGAAATGCTTCTCCTCCAACTCTTTTCATAGATGGTTATTTCTGTTCTTCAGGTCTCATTTTGTTTTATTTATTTTTTTATTGCGGTATAATTGACATGTAACATTATATTATTTTCAGGCGTGCAACATAATGACTTGATATTTGTATACATTGCAATATGATCACCTCAATATTATGTTTTTGTATGTCTCCTCTTTCATTACTCGTATTATTTATTTGTGTCTTCTCTTTTTTCAAATTTTGGTGAAAAATTACATAACATAAAATTTACCATCTTAATCATTTTTAAGTGTAGAGATTACTGGTGTTAAATATATGCATATTGTTGTAGAATCGATCTCTAGAAATTTTTCATCTTGCAAAACTGAAACTCTGTACCCATTAAACAATAACTCCCCATTTCCTCTTCTCCCTATCCTCTGGCAGTCACCATTCTACTTTCTGTTTCTGTGAGTTTGACTTTAGATACCTCATATAAGTGGAATCATACAATATTTGTCTTTTTCTGACTGGTTTATTTCACTTAGTATAATGTCCTCCAGTTTTTTCTATGCTGTAACATATGACAGCATTTTCTTCTTTTCTAAAGCTGAATAATATTCCATTGTATGGGTATGCCACATTTTGTTTCTTCATCCATAGATGAATACATGCGTTGCTTTCGCCTCTTGGTAATTGTGAATAATGCTGCAATAAACATGGGTGTGTAAATATCTCTTCAAGACCTTGCTTCCAATAGTTTTGGGTATACCCAGGAGTCAGATTGCTGGGTCACATGGTAATTCTGCTTTTAATTTTTAAAGGTATTTCCATATTGTTTTCCATAGCAGCTGCACCATTTTGCATTCCCACCACCAGTGCACAGGGTTCCAACTTCCCCATAGTCTCTCCAATACTATTTCTTTTCTTTTCTCTTTTTTTAATAGTGATCATCCTAGTGAGTGTGAGGTGGTACCTTATTGTGATTTTGATTTGCATTTCTGTAACAATTAGTGACATTGAACATCTTTTCATATGCTTGTTGGCCATACAGTTTCTCTTTTTTCTGGACTTCTATTGACGGTTTATCTTTAATGTTATTCTTTTCAATGAACTGAATTTTCACTTTGCAATCTAATTTTTTCTTGGGCTTTTTATTTCATTAATCTATTTATTATTATTTCATTTCCTCTATTTTTGGAAATTTTACTTCTGTTCTTTTTCTACCTTCTTGAACTGAATTTTTAGCTTGTTAATTTTCCACCTTTTATCTTTTCTAATGTAAGAAATTATTACTACAAATTTCCTTTTAGGTACCCCTTAGCTGCATTATTCAAGGTGAGTTTTGTGGAATTTTCATTATCATTCAGTTCAAATGCATTCTAAGGGCCAGTGTAATTTATTCTTTGACTCCAAAATAAGTTAGAACCATATCTTTAAGTTTCTGAACATACAGGTTTTTTAATTTACCTTTTGGTCAGTGATTTCTAACTTCCTTACATTGTGGCCAGAAAATGTGGTGTGTATGATTTTTTTGTTGTTGTTGAGAATTGCTTTATGAACTGGTATTTGGTCAATAAATTTGGCTATAAATGTTGCAATGACCCTTGGAAAGGTTGTATATCCTCTATTTGGTGAGTATACCTCTGTTGGGTATATATCGATTGGGCCAAGCTTGGTAATTGGATTTTCAAATCAAACCACTAGCAAAGAGACAAGTAAGTGTTAAAGATTGGGATTGCTATCTTCATTTTACCGATTTCCAACTTTTGCTTATATGTAGTTCAACCTATGTTAATAAGTGCATGTAGGTGTAAAATTGTTACATCTTTCTGGTAAATAGTTGCTTTTTTCATTGTGTATTTATAATCTTTACTCCTTAGTAATCTCTTGTAAACAGCAGATAGCTGGATTTTGTTCTTTTTATCCAGCCTGATAATCTTTGCCTTTTAATTGGTACGTTAAATCTATTCACAGTTGTAACAATTGCTAATATTCTTGATTTATTTCTACCATCTTGTTTTATGCTTTCTGTTTATCCTGCTTTTTCTATACTCTTTTTCTCTCTTTCTCTGGCTTTATTCAGATTGGTCAAGTTTTCTTTATTTCCTTTTATTCTCTCTTCCATTTTGAAAAATTTAAATGTTTTATGCATATTTCTATCATTTGGTGGCTAAGAGCTAACAGAAAGGAGAGTTAGTAATGTCTAAATTAAGTCACTGCAAAATACCCAGTGTCGCTCATCAATGCACACTTTCCACCAACCCACCCATTTGTGTTCCCATTTGCATCATTTCCTCAATAAAAATTCCCACATAATCAGTTGTGGTGTGGGGAAAGGACCCTGGATTTTAAGTCCAAAACCTTGCATTCATATCCCAGTCCCGTAGCTTACTAAATGGAAGGTCTTGAACAAATAATTTTTCTTAGTTTTAATTTATTATCTGTACACAGAGTCAAGTATGTCTATAGATATGTAGGAAGGGGTTATAAGATAATGTATGTAAAGCATCAGTTACATTACTTGGGTAGTAATAAGCCAATCATTAATATTTGGCAGTTTCTCTGTTGGTTTGTTTTCTTTTCAAAGTCCTGATCTTGATTTCCAAAAGAACCTTCAAGTCTAAATGACTATATGTTTTGATTCCTTTGTAGGCAAGAGTATATTGTTGCTTATTTTGTGTACTACGTATCATTTATTTTTATTATGGTTTTAAGAAATCAGTACTAGTTTCCAAGCTACAAACTTGTCTGTTATCTTCTAAAGGAATGGAGGTTTATGCTTAATCAATGCTCTCTTCTTCTAAACTACACCGCTAAACTTTTCCCCAGCTTTCCCTCAGCTTGTTACGTTTTCCTGGAGTTACACAGAAGTAATTGCTTAGTCATGATCCTGATGGGCTAAACATTCAGGCCAAAAAATAAGCGAGAGACTGATCCATTTTCTAGTTTACATTATTATTATTATTATTATTATTATTAGGTTGGTGCAAAAGTAATTGCGGTTTAAAAGGTTAAAAATAATTGCAAAAACCGCAGTTATTCAACCGCAAATAGTTCAACTTGGTTGCTGGAGGGAAGTAGTAAAACATTCAAAAGGCAGGCTTGTTAAATGAATAAATTGAGAACAATTTACGACAGATAATAAATACCAATTAGCTCATTGCAAACCCCAAGCTGATAAATCAGAAGACATTAGCTTCAGAGCAAACGGGAAAGACTCAGTAGGATTTTAAAATCAGAGGCCCAGATTCTGTTAAACCCACAGTACGTCATCCAAGGAATTTAGGTACAGAATTCTGATTGAAGATCTAAGTACAGCTTTCATAAGCACTAAACAGAAGAGCCTTGGCTTGAAACTGTTGGATTGGTTTTTATACAGTTTTCTATTTGTTTATATTCTATATGCTATTTATGAAGAACTAGTCAGATTTTTTGAATCTTTTAAAGAAGTTTTATATATCTTAAAAAGTACGTTAAACATTATTTCTGAAGGGCAAAACAACTCTTTAAAGTAATGAAAACAGCAAGACCAACATCTAGTGGTGAAATAAGTACACTGCAGGATGAATTCTGGCATATTAGCAATATGAATATACCCAATTCTTCCTGAAAGAGGTATTTGCTTTCAAAGCCCAAGATTCTTAGAGAGTCACCCCAAAAGACTGAATTGTTAGTGGTAGATTTCCAGGTATTTGACTGTTAAATAGGGGAAATTTAGGGGGACATAATAAGGGTGGTCTTTTAGTGCCACTTAATTTATATGATAAAACAAATGATTAGCCAGCTTATTTTTAAGAACGCTCCAGAGTGAAAGTTGCTCTACCAAATTTTAGAGGAATTTTATATCCAGGGTAGAAGCTACAGTTTGAATATCATTTATAATGTTTACCGAGGCTCCTAGCACGCAGTAGAATCGTCAATGCTTTAAATAAAGTCCTAATGTAAAAGTTAGCTTCTAATCAGGTAGTTAATTGCTTCATATATTATTTTTACAACCAGACTGCCATAGTAAATAAATCTGTTTCTACCGAATCCATAAAATTCGTTAGAGGCACTATGCAGTGGATTCTTTATAATTTATATCTCAGGAGCATTATTATTCTGATGCATGAAATTGCTCTAGGGGGGCCATGGAAGGTTAGGCTAAAGACAATAACTCTGAAGCCATCTGAAGGGGCCCAGTCATGCCGGAATGTTCTCAATGATCTCTGGCTACCTTCTCATTCCTATTTCACCTGGATTTTCAGAATCCTTCTTTTTGCTGGGCTGCCTGAGGCCCCATTCTCTCATGGCCATAAATATAGACAAAAACTGTCAGAGCTAGACTTTCACATGATCCCAAGCCAGCTTAAATAGCACTAGGATATTATACCACCTCTTCTTGCCCTTATAAAACACGAGTTTCGTCTTCCACTTGGTCTGCTGTAGCTGGTTTCCTGGGAAGAAAGCATCGTTTCCTCCAGATGTATATTTCTGCCCAATCATCCCAGGAACAGACTAAAAGGGTCCACTAAGTACACTCAGTGGGGTCCCAGGCTCTGGTCCTGACGTTGCCTCTGACCTGAGCAGGTGGTGGGGACCAGCTTGCCTCCATTGCCCTGTCTCAAAGTGCCCTTCTCAAATCAAGAATAAGAATGTGACACTCCTTAGCCAAGACTGCTGGGTAATGTTCAAGGGTGGCTGTTTAGTGAGGCCTCTTCAGCCTTCATTACATGTGCCTTTTTTTTTTTTTTTTTTTACATGTGCCTTGTTCAGCTCATATATCAAGAAAGAAATGGGGGCATTTTAAACAAATGGCTCTTTACATGAGGTTATGTGATTTATTGGCTTGATACCTTTGGCTTTGATTACTCAAGAGCAGATGAGCAGTGATCTAGCCATCACATAGTTTGGCGCCACTTCTCTAATAATTTTCTGTGCAGTAAGTCTTCCCTTAATGTCGTCTATAGGTTCTGCAACTTTAAGCAAAATGATGTGTCATGAAACCAATTTGACCATAGGCGAACTGATATAGACAAGAGTCAAGTTCCTACAGCATCTCATCAACAAAATGGAGCCAGCTCCATAACTGAGTACAAACTACTAATGAGAGAACAGGCATCCATGGTCCCTGGTTCTTAAAGCAAAAACACTTATCCGAAGGTCTCTGTGCCTCAGTCCGCCTACCCACCGTTGCAGAACTCCCTGGAACACAGATCTAATGTTGTCATCAGTCCCTAAGCAGCAGAGTTCTTGGTTCTTCATTGCCTGCTCTCACCCCCATTCATGAGCTGCCCCAAGCCCCCTTTGCCCCCCCCCAGATTAGCTTTGTGCTCCAGCTTTCTCTGTCCTGTGCCGTCACTAACACTATCCCCTTTCCCTGGGCTGCCTTTTCCCCATCCTTCAAGACTGAATTCAAACGTCTGCTCCTTTCTCTCCTCTGAGCCACAGTAACTCAGCTCCCACAGCCTTCTATTGTCTCGGAATAATTTTCTTACATGTCTGATTTTCCTTTCCTAGTGCTCTTTGCTTTAGGGTTATATATAGTTTACGCTTTTCGCCTCTGATTCCCCACCAAGCCTGGTACTTACTAGGAGCTGAACAAATGTTGACTCAATGAGCCACACATCTTTTAAAAAGTGCAGAGGTCCATCGACTTTCATTTTTGGAACCTCTTACAGGGCATATGTCCACTTTGAATCCTTGTCTGCAGTACGGAAGCAAAACAGAGTGCTTCATCCTCTTTATTGGAGAGTGTGTGATGTCTCATTCTCCTCTGTTCTTGACAAATGATTCCCACCCTCCACTCCCTTTCCAAGTTAAAATGTAACAGTAAAAGCCGAACTTGAGATATGTTGGTGAAACAGTCTGTGACTGGCATCAATTCAATTGTTAGGACAGTGAAAGATGCTGCAGTGCAGACGAACAGAACTCTTGTGTCAGTGAGCTCAGCAGCAGACTGATGGGAGAGAGCGGGAAGGCAGTGGAGAGTATCACAGACTGTCCTTTTCTTTCTCCACAGCAAAGCACCCCGAGATGCAGATTTAGGGGACAGGTCCGGCACCCACTTGAGACTTATCTTGCTCTATTAGATTGGCTCTTTTAGGATTAGATGCATGCTGTAGGATTTGGCGGCTGTATTGTGATGGGAGACTACAATTGCATCTGCATAATAACGGCTACCATGTACTGAGCTCTCACTGCAAGTCTGGTTCTGGGCTGTTCCATGAAATAGCTACAGTGGTCACCAGCATTTAAGGACTAGGAAATGGATGTTTGGGGCATGAAATAACTTGGCCCATGTCACAGCTGATGAGTAGGAGAAGTAGATTTTGAAATCAAGTCTGGCTTCTTCCAAAGCTTATGCTCTTAATCGGTGCCCTTCCCGAAGATACACCAGGCAGAGTCAGGGCACCTGCAATGAAGCCCAAACTGCCACTGATTTGCTGTTGTCCCCTGAAAGCTCATTTTAGTTCATTAGCTATAAAAACTGGTTTTCTGCCATGCCTATCTCATGAGACATTCAAGTGAGATCACAGTAAATAAAGGCTAATAAAATAAAGGAATAAGTGAACTATAAAATTTCAATCATTCCTGTATTTATTAAATGCCTACTGTTTGGTAAGTACTGTGCCAGACATTTGCAGTGAAGAATTTAAGTTCACAATCCCTGTCCTTGAAGAGTTTACAGTGTAAAGAAGGAGAAAGACAAAGTGACAATAACCAGCACAGTAATGGCTATAGCAGAGGCAACACACATGCAATTAGATCATAAATAAGGGGCAGCTTCTTCAGCTTGAGGGTGGATAGAAAGAACAGCATGCCCCAAAGCATGGACATAAAAGTAGGGAGGATTTGAAGCTCAGTGTGGCAGCAGCATGAGATGCGTTTGGGAAAGGTGGGGAGTGAAGATTAAGGGACGCCTGGCTGTGAAAGCCCTCTTTAAAGCTATGAACCCCAGTCTTTCTGAGGGCTCATTTAGAATATGCTGGGTTCTCAAGAAGAAATGAGATGAATTAGATGACTTTTGGTAGATAAGTCAACAGACTTTGCTCACAGAAAGGCGCTGGTATCCCTGAACAGAAGAGCATTAGCAGGACTCCCGGTCTATTTCTCTCCTCCAGGGCCTTAGAATATTAAAGCAGTCACTTGAACTAATTATGGTATGAAAGATCCATCGGAGCCAAACATACAATTTGTGAAATTGCAGGCATAATAATAAAATGAAATATTGGATTACTGAAACATTAGTTTTGAGAATAGAACTTTTGACAGGTTTCTCTGTTAATGCATTTTTCCACTCCTCAGCCAAGCTGGTAGACGCCAGTGTCCTGACCCTCAGTCTAGGGCTTTTCATGACCGGGAGTATAGCATGCTGATGGGAAGGAAGCCGGGGCTTTGGAGGCAGCCAGCCTGGCTCACAGTTGGCCTCTCCCACTGCCCTTGCTGTGACCCAGACCGGGTTGCTTAACAGCCATCAGCCTTTATTTCCTGGTCCACAACTGGAGCTCACTGTAAGGCCTCCCTCAGAGGGTGTCTGGGAGAGCCCACTGTGCACAGAACACCCAGCACAGTACCCGTTGTAATTAATGACAAATATGATGATGACGAAAGCATGAGGCCTCAGTTACAGTCTGGATTCCCAAACCCCACAGAACATACCATGACTGTGAAATAGCAGCTCCATCGAGAATATCAGCTCCAAAAAATGGCCCCAGCCCCAAACCTGTGTCACAAGGCACTTCTCTGGGGAGAAGAGACCGCATCACTGTCACTCTCCCCAACCCAGTTACAATCAGTCTATTATATGCTGAGTTCAGTAGCTCAAGGGTGTGCTGTGATCTTCACTGCAGCTGCTCTCTGTTGCACCAATAGTTCTATTTTTGATAGTCATATTTTGAGATTAACATCAATGTCAGGAGCATTCTATACGGTGTGGCACAATGAAAGAGCAAGATAGACATGAGTACTTGACCCATCTGTTTCCTCATCCTCCCAGATTCTGGCATTATATTGACCATCTGTGCTAGCTTTGGAGGTGATATGTTTTCACCTTTTAAGTGAATGAATCGTTTTTTTAGTAAAAAGGCAGGCAAGGTTGTACTAGATGTTATTTTTAGGAAGAGTGCCAGAAAGAAAGCTTTTTAAAAGTGAAATAAAAGAGATCACTCTTGGGGGTGGAATCTAACAGGATCATGAGTCAAAACGAGAGCAGAAGCCACGGCCCTGAGCGTCAGAGATCAAGGCCACACACGGGGCCAGTTCTGGACAGGCTTTCTAACACTATGAGGGTTATATAGGAGCTTGGGGGTGTAGCTTTGGAGGGCTAGAGTAAAAACGCATTGGAAGTATAAGGCCTTGCTGGAATTCCATTAGTTAACAAAGCAACTAGAAAGAACAGAATCCATGTTTTCAACTGGGAGCGAAAATACTGCCTGGGCATCTGTGCCAGTGATGGGAATGGTGCAAGGGGAAGTACAGAGAAACTCCAGGAAATCTTCCAGACCAGCTCCTAAGGGATTTGCTCCTGGTCCTAAGGGCTTCTGACATCTAAGAGTCCTCACACCCTAAGTGCCCAGGAACAAAACAATCTGGCTTAGGGGAAAGGTGACATTTTAATCTAAACCACATCACTGTTCTGTGGCTGCAGACCACATTGTGGATGGTGGTGGGCCACTTCTAGGGCTTCTGCTTCTGAATTGATGGGCAATATGGAAGCAGAGTATTTTTCAGCATAGGGGTTTACTATCTGCAGTAAATACTAAATACTAAAGATACTTCTGAGAAAAATTAAAAAGGGTGTTATTTATTTAGATGCAAGTAAATCTTACGTCTTCTGGCTGGGTCGGTATTATTATGTAGGCTCTTGCTTACAGCGTAATGAGTCTTACCGAGTACCTGGGATCAGAATATTGGGTGCCCTCTAATTACCTAAGACCAGTTTTCCTGCTGTGAACCACAGATGCCAGGATAGAGGTAATAAAACTCCAAGGATTGCATTTTCAGTCAATTAGTTTTGATGATATGCTAGGAACTAGGTCATCAAATTGAAATCCCTCTGGACACAATGGAAATGTCTCATAATACATTCTGTGATCAAGGCAAAGGTTTCAAAAAGACATACTATTTATTAACCAACTCTTGTTTTCTGGTTATAAAAATTATATATGCCTATTGTAGAAGTTGCAGAAGTATATATAGAAGAAAATAAATAGTACAGTTAATAAATCTTCACTCAAATAATCAGTTATTTTGGTAGATTTTCCTTAAATACATGTACGTTATTATCAGCTAGAGACATTTATATAACTAAGTCTACACTATTTATCTATATGTGGTCTTTTCACTTACCTTCATATCAAACGTATTAAAAAGCGTTTATATTTTGAACTTGAACTCTATAAAGAGCAGGTAACACTGAAATTAATTACATAGGCTCTGGTATAGATACTTGGATAAAACAGTATTAAACTAATTTTACCAATACTACCATTGGAAAGTAATAAACCTAGAGACGTTATCTGGCATGCCAAGAAAGTGGCCCTCAGAAGGAGTGATAGATCACCACTGTCTCAGTACATCTAGAAATATCTTCTGAACCTAAAAATAATGGGCCACATTAGCTAATGCAGAACAGTTATTTGGCCAAATTAAACTTCAGCAACTATCAAGAGACTCATTCCAAAATAGGATTTTTTAAAGTAATAATAGTACCTTATTAATTATTTATAAAGTAATTATATTTGAGCCCCTCCTGTTTCTATCTATTCAAAGGGTACTAAAACTGGGGATGAAAGGAGAAGGAGGAGGTAGATATTATATTTTCATTTTTCCATCACAGTATTTTTTTCTACGCTGAGAATGGTTCTCAGTAAAGATCTAACTCTAGATTTTTATACCTTTTATATAGATGTGTTTTGAATAGACTGTTTCACCGCATGCACTTTGCTGCAGTTTCTGACATTCTATAGGTCGCAAGAATGTCTTTAAATCCACAGTCAATGCAGCAAAATATACAAAATAACTGGGGCTGAAGGCAAGCAGACCACAACACATCTAATCACGGCACGATATTAGGGAAGAGTTCAGTGACAGCAGACAGTCAGTTGTACGTGCTGTAGCTCAAATTACCCTTTACTTTCTGTCAGCAGAGACTCGGGACAAAGGAAATACATAACCCACAGACAACCCCAGTAAATGAAGATTTCATCAGGCCTCTTGTCTAGGAAGCCCAATATTAAAAATCTGGAACACATAAATGCCCCACTGAGGCACAAAACTAAGAAAACCAACAAAACCAGCACCAACACCAGCAACAACAAAAGACAGCAGCCAGCTCTCTGACAGAGAAAAGGCCCTGGAGCAGAAGCTAGTTTTGATGTCACACGCATACACATGATTCATAAATACTAAGTAAATGATCATGATGATCTTTCCAGACTCTTTTACATTTATAATGGGTGGGAGGTGAGGAATGAGTAAGGAGGTGCTTTAAGAATCACACATGCCTAGTGTAGAAAATTCAAAATGAATACAAGTGAAAAATCGTACTGCCTACAGAAAATCACTGCTAATTATCTCAGCATATTTCCTTCCAGACTTTTCAACACATACATACGTGTTGAAATGAAATTTTACCTAAATTGGGATCATGGTCTCTATAATATACCCTGCTTTTTAAATTTTTAATATTATATAGTTTAAAAGCATACTTTCAAGTCATTAAGTACTCTACGACTCATTTGAAAAGTTTCTTAATATCTTCCACATGTATGAATCATAATGTGTTTAACATATCTCCTCTTGTTGGACACGCAAATAAATTCCACTTTTCTTATTAATATTGATAATAATAATGTGGCAATAAATATTCCTATACATCGTCAAAGGTTCAGAAATAGCCTAAGTAAAACCAATGAACCACTGGAGAAGTAATTGGTAAAAATGTATTGTGCACACACCAAAAAGACAGGTTGCAAACTGGGAGCATTCAAGCCAACACATGGAATGAGGCTCAGGGGTATAACCTCATAAAGCAGTTTATATACAGTAGTGAGAAAGCAGTGTCTTCACAGCAATTGGCAATTAAACTAAATTAATGACAACTGTTTTATCTGCTCAGGGAAACTTTAAGGTTGGCCTCCATTTGCTTTTGATTTTAATAACATACATTTTTGTCCCATATTGTACTATTTCCTTAGGGTATGTCCCTAGACCTTATTTTGGTCAGTGTATATGAACAATTTTTAAGCTCACGTTCCCTCCAGCAGAGTATAAAAACACCCAATTCTCCAAATTCTCACTAATATCGCAAACATAATCATTATTTCAATCGTTGTTATTTGATAGGCAAAACACATATTGTTGTCTGATTACTAGGAAGCTAAACAGTTGTGTTTTGTTTTATTCTGTTTTAATTTGCTTTGCTTTAATTTTGTTTAATTTGCGTTAATTTGCTTAAAGGCCATTGTACCTTTTTTTTCTGGAAATTGTGTATGTCCTTTCCCTTCTTTTCTTTTGGATTGGCAGTTTTAAGTCTTTAAATTTCTAATCAAATGTTTCTCTTACATGTGTGGCAAATAATTAACTTATAAATGGACACGTGTTTTCCCTCCCCACTGTTAACTGTGCGGCTCAGTCAGCGGGCGTGTTCATTCTATTAAACCATCTGGGGCCAACCCAATAGGATGCCTCATTTTGCCATCTATTCTCCCTTGCGCTTGGTTGAGCTATGATAAAAGGGGACATCATTTTTGTTCTTTTGAGAACTAAGAGATGAAGGAAAACTCATTTAGTCTAAACTCAGAACTGGTCTTCCAAGAGAACCCTAAAACAGTAAAACCCAAATTTAAATCTCAAGAAAACTATGCCTGAATTCTCTGTCTTAACCAAATACTACAGTGTGATTTTTAGACAAGGCCCTCACCTCTTTAAGCTTTGGTTTCCTCATTCATAAAATCCAGACAATAAACCTTACTTTGCATGACTGCCTTGATGGTTAAACCAGATAATGTTCCTAGCCCAGGGCCTCAGTAAATAAGCACCCAATAAATGTATGTTGGATTTGAATTTAAGGGAGAGTGAATAAAAGCAATGGCACCTTTACATTCTAGCCTGGCAAAATGGAGGCCTTTTGCTCCTTCTGAGTCTTAAGGTCCTTCCCTAGAGTGTAATTCACTGGCAGGAAAACTGGGGGTCCTGGAATGATATGTTTGCCAAATGACTTGAAAACTTTTGAAGAAGAAAATTCTTAGAGAAATAAAAACTAGGCAATATCAGTCTATTAACAGGAAGCCTGGTCTCCTGACGCCGAGGCGTGTGCTCACTTGTCACAGAAAAATAATGATGGTTAAGATTTATCAAGGGCTAAGCATGTGTTAGACACTGGGCTAAGCACACAGGATAGTTTTTCATCCTCCCCCAGCCTGGGTGGGGTCAGTTGGGTTACAAACACTATATTACAGTGAGGAGATGGAGTCCTTCCCAAAGGCAAACAACTAGTAAGTGATAGGATGGGGAGTCTGTGCGGTTCTGACACCAGGATCCAGGCGCCTGACAGCCGTGCCAATATAGCTGTGCATCCTGAAGGGGTGTGTGAGCCATGATCAGACAAGACCACACCTCCATAACACGTCCAGCCATCCGTGAGCTGATCCTCAGCAGGATTATTTCCAAGATGTTCCGGAAGGAACTGCTGCCTCCCAAATACCTTCTCCGTTTCCTCTTAGGATTCAGAATATTTTACATCCGGGAATCCAAACCTTTTTATGTCAAACTTAGATACGTCTTGAAACGTCTTGAAACGTATCTGATTGGCTCTGTTCGAGTTTCTACTTTGCTGTATGTTCCCATGAAGGTGTATATCAGATTGTTTCCTGAGAAAAGGTTTGGCTGAGTGAGAGGAGAGAATGTGCGGGAATAAAGGGCAGCAGAAGGACAGATTGGAGGCGCCACGGAACTCCAAAAATAAAAAATTTTGAAGATTCCACGAGCTTGTTTTAAACTGAGTAGGATACATCATTTTTTAGAATTATCAGAACCAAATTAGCAATTTACTGTATAAGAATTAATAGGGAAGTGAAAACCTATGTCTAGCTTACTTAAATGGCTTTCTTTTTTCCTCCTAATAGGATATCCAAATTGTTTAATTAAATTTTTTTGATTCTTCTTTTTGGTGTTTTTACGAAAACGGAAACATGTAGAAAAAGGATTTTGTTATTTGAATATTCTCTCTTCTTTGCGCTGCTACTGATCCCACATACGCTTCATTTCTTAATGTTCTTTCTGAAACTGTCAGGATTAAGTATATTAAGACCTCATTCTATGTTTGAAAACACAAAATCATCAAATGACCTTTATGTTTAACCACCTTCCTAGCCAAAACCAAGTCTGAACTACCTCAATGGCCACATGATACATTAAACTTGGTTATGGGTTTGCCCCCTTTTCCCTGTAATACATATGTGCATCACAGAGCATGGAGTTACAGTAAAATTTAAGACATCATTCAGAGGCAAACGTATGCTTTTAGCCAAAGGGATGATATTACAAGACCCAAGGGGACAGCAGAAGCACTGGTTATGGGATAAACATCTTTGAATGATTGGTGTGCTGTCTTTATGTTTATGATCAAAAAAGTAAGTGGTGGTCAGGGCGCCCATATTTCTGAAATTACGTACATGCCTCTTCCAGTCCCTTTTTGATTCCATAAGGCCTGCTGGTTGACAGGAGCATAGCATCATTGCCCATAAAACTCCAATTCATTGAAGCAATGTAAGAATATACAAAGGAGTAGGTAAATTTCTGAGGAAAAAGTCAGCATGAAAACTTAGCCTTGAAGCCCAACTACCATGTTCTCCCTCAGCCCACTGCAGCTGCCCTGCATAGCTCCCACTTTCCAAATCGAGACGCCACTGCTTTTATTCCTGTGGTGCCTCTTAGCTGAGCTCACCTTAATGCTGACAAGTGACCGCCTGCAGCCAGCTCATTTATGAAGAAAGCTTTTAGATGGATTAAAATGTCAGACACTCAGACAGTTTAAATTGAGAGCCAGGGGTGTCTTCCTAAGTGCGCAGCTCCCTGCTGCATGATGACACCCCCAACCCCCCATCACTCCACTCCTCAGCAGCAAGAAGGGAGACATAGTAGCTGAAGGATTGTAAACAATACATCTCAGCCTGTTGAAAGCAATTGAGCCATACACAGACTGGAAGGAGGACTGCTTTGGGTCTGTTTTCAGTCAATCTGCCTGATAGGCAGGATGCTGGTTTTCATATTCTCTTGCTTTCCTGCTTCTCAGCCTACCTGCGAGCCTCAGCTGCCCCCATGTGCCAACTGAATACACAAGACACTCCACTGTACCAACTTTTTCACCACCCACTTCTCCATCCAACTCTTTTCTTCCTTCAAGACATTTCCCCATGATGTAATATACAGCACAGGGAAAATAGTTAATAATATCGTAATAACTTAGCATAGTGACAGATGGGTACTAGACTTATTGTGGTGATCACATTGTAAGTTATATAAATATCGAGTCACTATGTTGTACACCTGAAACGAATATAATATTGCATGCCAACTGTACTTTACTAAAGTAAATTTTTACATGCGCTGACCCCCTCCCAAAATAAAACATTTCATGATTAACTTACTAACCTGGAATTCCAAAAAAATTCACATTCTTTTGCTATTAAAAGATAGTACTAAAAGATATTAGTGCATCAGTCCTCCCAAAGGGATGTGTGTGTGTATGTGTGTGTGTGTGTGTGTGTGTGTGTGTGTCTTTGTGATAAAAGAATATCCCAGGCCATAATTGGGAAAGAAAAAATTGAATAGTAGAAAGGACACAACACAGAGAATCAAGTCTTGGTTTCTAAAATTAGCAAGCCCCTTAACTTGGCAAGATATACAAATATTGAACCATTATGTTATACACTTGATATAATGTCATATATATGTCAGTTAGACATCAATATATAAATAAAGTTAGCAAGCGCCCTAACTTCCCTGGGGCTCTTAAAGGCCAGTTTCCTATTCAGGAAAAGAGACAGCTGGACCAGTTTCCAAGGTCTTCAGGCATATTTCAGGTTAACAGGAAGAGCGTCAGAAGCAGAGTCCTTTCAGCAGTATCTTTGCCTTTACCTTGTAGCACTGGCAAGTGACTTACACCAGACACATACAGGTCCCTGGTCTCTCTTGACCTGTGCATACCTAGGTGGGTTGAATTTGAAACCTGACTGTGCTGTCCTAAAATGACACATGTTTTGATCAGAAATGCAGCAGAAGAAAGCAGACACCAGCGTGCTTCAGAGTTGTGCCAGGGAGAGTCCACAAAGCGATCTGAGATTGGTCTGGCCATTAACAGCTTACAGCCCAAGTTCATCTTTTCCTCCAGAGACATGATCTCATCTGCAGGTCTCGCCAGAGGCTGAAGTTATGTCTCATTAAGAGTCTCTCAGGCTCTGAGATTCTGCTTTGTCATTGACACCCATTTAGTTTATAGTTCTGCTATGTCATTAGGCAACCTTTTCGTAGGGACACAAGAAACAAGAGGCTGCGATTAAACATTCAAGACAGAAAGGAATGAAAAGAATCATAGAACTATAGAAGGTCCAAGTTAGGGACAGAAATGGAAAGATCCAAACTTCTATGTCTAAAGGCAGCTTGAGGATATGGGTTGCAAAGGGATGCTGGTGTGTGTAAGAATGAATAAATGAATCGCCCTTTCTCAGCAAGGTGTAGGAGAAAAGAAGCAATACAAAACACTAAAAGACAAGTGGGGGGAGAGGTATGAAGCTTGGGATCCCACCCTAAAAGAAAGGAAGAACAAGTCAGGAATCTGTGGGGACGAGGAGCAGGATAGGAAAGGAAGTCATTGATTTTTTTCTATGAATTCTTGGCTGCACCAAAGCAGGCCCTGAGGAAAAATGGAAGCAGCTAGAAAGTGACATAAGTTAGAAGGAAAGAAGTGGCTCTTACTTATATATAATACCGTCTATTAACTAAGCTGATATAATTGGACGTACAGCCTGACAACCAAAGGGAGACCAAGAAGCGTTAACTATACGTCTCTGCGGCCTTTCTTTTGGAAAAGCTTATCGAGTTCCCTCTTCCCTGAACTCGTGCAGCTGTGCAAACAAAGAACGAACGTCCTGTCCTGGGCATTGCCTCCCTTGTAAAAGGCCAGGCGCCTGGGTTCTTTGGAAGAATCGCCGCAGCCCCCTGCTGGGTAGGACCGCACTTTGCGCGCTCCGACAGCACCTCTGCAGGTGAGACGGAGTACTGCGCAGAGAGAGAGTAAGTGCCTGAGCCTGGACTGGCCACCAGGGCGTTGCCTTCGGTTTGTGCAGAGTTGGAGTCACCATAACTGTTCTATTTGACTATATATATATGTATATAAAATCTTTGTTTTACATCACCTCTCCCTCCCCTGGTGGTGGGAGGCCTGCGCTAGCCCGCAAGCCTTCTCCCCCTGCGCCAAGTCCTGGGAGTGGCCACTGCAGCATTCTGTCTGGCAGAAGTTAGATACTGCTGCAAGTTTTCTGGGGGGAAAAAGAGAGATGATGCTGAACGGGTGGAATGGAGAGCAAGCCATAAGGCACCGCAAAGGGATGAAGGGCAATGCGGCGGACAGGAGGGGCAGCTGTACTTTCTGCCTCCCCGTGATCAGGCTGCTGGGGCTGCTGCCGGTGGGGCAAGTCAGCTGCGGGGGCGGGAAAGGGTGCCCTGGACCTGCCCAGATCCAGGGGCGCAGCGAGGATGACCCTGGAAGCTGCACCCAAAGCCGGCGGCATGCAGGCCCAGAGAGAGAAGGGACATTTCTTGGTCAAAGGAGACACTGGGTGAGGGTGACATCCCAAAACGCCACGCTCAGGGAGTGCTGGCTCGGGGCGGTGCCGGTCCCCTCCCCGTTCCCTGCCGCAGGGAGATGCTAAGTCATCCCGTCCCCTCCGCAGCACGGTTGTAGGGCTTCTCTTCTGCTGGAAGAGGGAAGGAGCCCCAGCTAGCAGTCCCGGCCCCAACTGTGCACCTTAGGCCAGCCTGGGGGCTGGGCGGGAACCCCCTGAAAAGGCTCCGTACTTGATGTGTATTCGTGCGCGGGCGCGTTTTCTCCAGGGAAAGGACACCAAACTTTCATCGCATTCTAAAGGTGCTATTGACTCAAAACTGGATTCAGACTTGCCCCTCTGTTTTACGGTTGGGAAAGGGTGTACAGAGGGGAAAGCGTTTCCCCGAGGCCACGGCCTCTCGGACACCTTAGCTAGCTAACTTTTGTACTGTAGCTTTTGAATGTTAACATCGAGATGGTCCCTGAGCTTCTGTCCATCTTCCCATCTAATCACTCCCCTCCACTGTGTGTCAGAAGCACCTTCCCTATTCATTTTAAAGGTTTTTTTTTCCAAGCTTTATTGAGCTATAATTCACATACCATACAATTCACCCATTCAAAGTGTATAATTCAGTGGATTTTAGTCTAGTCACAGAGCAACCATCACCACCGTCAATTGTAGAACATTTTCACCACCTCAGTAAGAGACGCTTTATCCTTTAGCACCTTTCTAGCCCCCCACTCCAGCCCTAAGCAACCATTAATCTATTTTGTGTCTCTATACATTTCCCTATTGTAGACTTTCATATGAATGAATTCATATGTGGTCTTTTAGGACTAGCTTCTTGCAGTTAGCCTAATGTTCAAGATTCATCCATGCCCTACCCTGTATCATACTTTATTTTTTAAAGATTTTTATTAAAATATAGCTAACATACAATATTATATAAGTTTCAGCTGTACACCATAGTTATTCAACATTTATGTACCTAAAGAAGTGATCACCATGATATGTCCAGCGACCATCTGACACTGTACCACGTTATCACAATATCACTGATTATATTCCCTATTCTGTATGTTACATCCCCTGACTTATTTGTTTTGCACCTGGAAATTTGAACCTCTTATTCCCCTTCACAGTTCCCTCCCTTTTTAAATATTTTTCAATTACAGTTGACATTCAATATTATTTCAGGTGTACAGCAAAGTGGTTAGACATTTATATAATTTAAGAAATGATACCCCTGACTAGTCTAGTACTCTCCTGGCACAAGACATAGTTATTACAATATTGTTGACTATGCTTTACTTTAAACCCCAGTGATTATTTTGTAACCACCAATTTGTACTTCTTAATCCCTTCACCTTTTTCACCCTGCCCACCAACCCCCTCCAATCTATCATCCCAACAAATCTAGTACCCATTGGTCACCATACGTAGTTATTACAGTATTATTGACTGTATTCCTTATGCTATATCCTACATCCCTGTGATTACTGTGTAACAACCCATGTGTACTTCCTAATCCCTTCCCCTTTTTTACTCACCCCCAAACCCCCTCCCAACGTGTTCTCTGTATCTATGAGTTTATTTCTGTTTTGTTTGTTTATTTTATTCTTTAGTGTCCACAGATAAACAAAATCAGATTGCATACTCATATGTCTTTCTCTGTCTGACATACTCCACTCAGCACAATACCCTCCAGGTCCATCCATGACTCTGCAGATGGCAAGAACCCACTCCCTTCCACGGCTGAGCAATATTCCACTGTATGTATGTATCACCTCCTCTTTATCCATTCATCCATCAATGGACACCAAGGCTGCCTCCACATCTTGGCCAATGAAGCATTGCAGCATCAAAGTATCATTTGGGTTTCTTCAGATAAATGCCCTGAAGTGGGATTGCCAGATCCTTCTTTATCTCTTCTTATAGCATTTGTTTTGAAGTCTATTTTGTCTGGTATAAAATTATTTTTATTTCCTTTTTCATGAAATAACTTTTTCCATCCATTTACACTCTGTGTGTGTCTTTCAATCTGAAGTGATTCTCTTCTAGGCAGCACATGTCATGGTTTTCTTATTCATTCATCCCACCTATGTCTTTTTAGTGGAACATTTGATACATTTGCATTGAAAGTAATTGTTGATAGATATGTAGTTATTGCCGTTTTATTCAGAATTTTCATCTTTTTTTCCCATCTTATAGAAGGCCCTCTAACATTCTTTGTAATACTGACTTGGTGGTGAGGAACTCCCTTAACTTTTCCTTGTCTGGGAAGCGCTTTATCTGTCCTTTGATTCTAAATGATAGCTTCGCTGAGTAGAGTACTCCTTCTTCACTTTGACTATTTCCTGCCAATCCCTTCTGGCCTGAAAAGTTGCTATTGAGAAATCAGCTGACAATCTTATGGGAGCTCCCTTATAAGTTACTAGTTCACTTTCTCTTGCAGCTTTTATTATTTTCTCTTTGTCTTTAATCTTTGCCATTTCTAATTATAATGTGTCTTGGTGTGGACCTGTTTGGGACTCTGTGCTTCCTGGACTTGTCGGTCTATTTCCTTCACCAGGTTAGGAATGTTTTCAGTCATTATTTCTTCCAATAGCTTCTCAATGCCTTGCTTTCTCTCCTTCTGGTACCCCTATGATGTGAATGTTGTTGTGCTTGATGTTGTCCCAGAGGTCTCTTAGGCTATCCTCATTTTTGGGATTTTTTTTTCTTTTTGCTGTTCCATTTGGGTGTTTTATCCTACCTTGTCTTCCAAATCACCAACTTGATCTTCTGCTTCATCTAGCCTGCTGGTGATTCCTTCTAGTGCATTCTTTATTTAAGTTATCGTTTCTTCACTTCTGACTGATTCTTTTTTATGGTTTCTATGTCCTTTTCTATACTTGCTTTTTTTGGTTGGAATTTTCACAAGTTCCTTAAACATCCTTATGACCATTCTTTTGAACTCTGTGTCTCATAGGTTGCTTGCCTCTGTTTCATTTAGCTTTTTGTTTTGTTTTATTTTTTGTGTTCTGAACTTTTCTCCTGTTCTTTCATTTGGGACATATTTCTTTTTTTTCTAATTTTGGCTGCCTCGCTGTGTTTGTTTCTGTGTATTAGGTCTATTTGCTATGTCTCCCAGTCTTGGCTGAATGGCCTTATATAGTAGGTGCCCTGTTGGGCCCTGGCACACTCTCCCTGGTTACCTGCTCCAGGTGTTCCAGGAGTGTCCCTTGTGTGGGTTGTATGTCCCCTCTTGATATAGTTGAGCCTTAATTACTTTTGGCATGTCAGTGGTGAGATTGACCCTCGGGCTGATTGGCTGTGGGGTTTGGCCATATCAACAGCTTACAGGCTGCTGTGCAGGAGGCTTACCCTACTGAATGGGATTCATCTTAGTGGACTCTGGGGCCCATTGAGACCGCCCTTTGTGTGTGCCACTTATGGGGCTAATTGGATGGTGCTCTGCTGTGGTTTAAAGCCAATATCCAAGTATGTTGGTTCTGGGGCCTCTAGAGAGGGGTCCAGTGCAGGCCCAGGTCACCCACTGCCTATGACTGGCTGGGGACTATCTGGTAGGAGCTACAAAGTGATCCAAAGTTGTTTACTACCTTTGCTAAACCTGGAGATGTGTGGGAGAGGCCATGCTGTGAACTGAGGAGAGCTGCCATCAGTACTGGGCCTGGGGTAGCTCCACAAAAAGCTCAGAGTCCTGACACTCAGAGTCCTGCTGCCACCTGCCGGCTCCCCTAAGGTTCAGCCCCTGATAAAGCCTTGTGTAGTACACAGGTTGGGTGAGGCAGGGTCTCAGGGAGTCACTAGAGTGGAAAGAGTTGTGGTCAACAAGTTAATATAGACTCTGGTTTGGTGCCAGTGCTGAGCCTGGAGCTACTCAGCAAAAGTCTGAGAGCACACTGAGGCCAGCTGCCAACCACCTGGATACTGTGGACTCCAATAGTTTTTCAAGAAAGACTGCAAGGCAGGCAGGGCTGGCTGCTCATGGAAAAAGTGCCTCTGGTGTTGGGCAACATGAGTGGGGCAGTGTCTCAAAGAGTTAGCAGACTGAAGCAGCAGAACACACCAGGCCAATCAGATTTAGATTTGGCCTGTTGGGGAGGGCTCAACACAGGAAAGATGGTGTCCTCCTGCCAGCTGCACAGGACCGCACACAGGGAAAATGGCAACTGTCCTTCAGCCTTCACTTTGAAGCCACACACTTCAGTCTGTCCCCCATATGCCTCTGACGCCCCCCGAGTTACCCTCCACTGTGGCCCAAGATGAGTGCCTGCAAGTGAGCGAGTCTATGTGCAGGCCATTTAAGAGGGTGTCTGGTTTTCCCACAGGCCTCGGTTCCATCTGGATGGTCAGAATTCCCGCTGTTGTTTACAGCCAGGTGTTGTTGGGGCTCCTCTTCCTGGCACCGGTACTCTGGGTGTGGGAGGCCGGTGTGGAGCTGGGGTCTCTTGCTCCTCTGCAGGGAACCTCTGTGGCTGAGATATCCCTCCCAGTTCTCAACAGCCACATGGAAGCTTGGGGCCAGCCCATTTCACATCTCTGCCCCTCCTACCAGTCTCAACGTGGCTTCTTTATATCCTTGGTTTTAAAACTTCTGTTCAGCTAGACTTCAGATGGTTCTCCAGGTTGATTGTTCTATAATTTAGTTGTAATTTTAATGTGTTCATGGAAGAAAGCAAGCACAGTGTTTATCAACTCTGCCATCTTGGATCTCTGTCAATTTTTAAAGTTTAATTTTGTGATTTCCCCATAGAGAATTCTGTTGCCCATTCTGAGTGCCTCTCTTTTCTTCAGCGCACCCCACCTTTCACCACACCAGTTCAGGCCCTGGGTTACTGCCACGGGCACCAACGACACCCTGGAAAATGTGTCCAGTTTTGTGCAAAATGCTGCATTAACCAGCCCAGAATGCTGTTGGCATGCACACACCCCCCAATACACACGCACGCGCGCGCACACACACGCACACACACACACACACACACACCTTCTTGAACCTCTTAGTGGTTTGGCTTTTCAGAAACTGAGAAACTTTGTGAAGTTTCTATTCTTCTGGTTCACAGCTTTCCAAGCTGGAACAGCGGGATGACACCTTCGGATGGGAGAAAAAAATCCTGTCCTAAAGGATCGTGTATGGCTTATATTATAGTCCCTCATTACTAAGGACACCGGCCCCCAGGCACCAGGCCTGAAGACCAGGGCGACCCTATCCTTTCTGAGAAGGGTGAAAGGTATGGGTAAAGACTCTCTCTGGGTATCCACAGGAGAGTCATGCCCTTCTCACTATATCCTAACCTTCCAGATTAGCCTGATCCTTTTAAACCAAGGAGCAGTGCCCAGAGGAAAAGACAGAGTGAGCCGTGGCGATAGGCACTAGGAGGCAGGTATGGGGAGTGGGGGGTGGAGAACAGAGCTCACAGCCCCCACATTTCCAGTCTCCCAACCCCATTTCTCCACTTTTTCACTTTTACTGAATTGGTTGGTCTTCCCCACTCCCGAGCCTTTGCATCAGTTTTTGCGGGTGGATTGAACAGAGTGTAAGCCTGATCAATCATTAGTCCTCCCAGCTCTGTGGAAGAAGACCCACGCTCTGGCTGTTTAAAGCTCATCTCTGTTTTTCTGGGGATCAGTTTATTTTTCTGCCTTTCTTATCAAACTTTCACAGTAGATTTTAGATTTTTTCCCTTGGGTTTTTCTACGCCCCTGAAGCAGGTGGTGGTATTTACTCTGGCACTGTGGAGGGGAGGCCACGCTATTAGCTGTGCATTGTTGGTTGCCTTATCTTTGTTCCTGAGAAATTAGGTGACCTTGTTTCATAATATATGAAGGTTTTATTTGAGAGAAGCATCATTCGCCCCTGCCAGCCATGGGCAGAGAAATTAAACAGAGAATCATACTTGTATCTGAGGACACTTGCTTATTCCTGTAGTTCTACAAGCAAAGGTAAAGAACATGTGGCCACCTTCTCTGTGCTCACAGCTTCTAACCCTCACAGCTTTGGCAAAAAAAGGAATGACTTTCCTCATTTTTATGGAGAATACCAAGGTCTGGATTTGAACCCAAACCGATTTCAAAGCCTTTTCCACTCTCCATGAAGAGTTATGGGCATGGAGGCTAAGCGGTCAAGACTGCAAGACTGTCAGGATTCTTCATAATTCCAGGAACTCCAGGATTGTGGAATCAAGTTTTTTTCTTTTTCTTTTTTTTATGGTACAGTCCATTGGAAATGAGTGCAGCACAGTGGTTAGAAGCATAGATTGAAATCTCATCATCTGGGTCAGACTCTGACCCTGCTGATTATTGTCAACTAGAAACTACTTAATCTCCCCAGACTTTATTGTTTTAGTCTAAAGATGGGGCCTAACAATGATACATACCTCACAGGTTCACAGAGGGGATTAAATTAGATGTGTTTGAAATGCTTAGCAGAGGGCCAGACAGAAGGTGCTTGATCAATCTTTATACATATATAAAGATTAAGATTAAAGAAAGAGGTGGGTGAAAATTTGGCTTCGTGAACTACCAACACTTCAAATATTTCCATTCTTAGCTTCTCCTCTTGGATGCAGATAGGCTAATTTCAGTCTAGGGAAAATCATACCCTGTACTATTTCCCCTTCCTCAATATTCATATGGGAATAGAATCAGTTTAACCCAAGGACAGATTTACAAGAGGAAGTCACAAAATGTACAGCCTTATGAATTGTGCATACAAGAAGGGGGAGCCCGTTCTGCTCTTCGGTGAAGTCGTTTGGTGTCTGAAAGACTTCCAAAGTCATACAGACCTACCTGCCCTCAGGGTGTCACCACAGACTGCTGTGCACTGGAACAAATTATTTAACCTCTCAAAGCCTCCTGTTTTTCATTTATTCAAAATTAAATAATACCTTCTCTTCAAGGTTGCAATAAGAATTAAATTATTATACTGGAGGTGCCAAAAATATGTACACAAGTGGACACTTTGGTCAATGTTGCTCAAGCAGTAGTTCACCATAATCAGAAGTGTCTAGACACTGATGGCAACCACTTTGAGCACCTTCTGTAATTGCAGAAGTCAAACATGACTTGTATTCATCTTCTGTTACAAGAAGATATTGAGTATTACAATTTTAATCCAGTTATTCCTTCTTAAAATGTGTATGCTTTTTTTTTTCTTTTTTGGCAGCCTCTGTGTATGTAAAAGTGCTTAGCAGAGCACCTGGCCCATCATTGTCTGTCAATAAATAAAGGATTACTTTCCTTTGTCATGATAAACACTGACTAGGTTATTTATTGATTATTTTGTATGTGAGCCTGAAGCCAATTACTCATCTTCCATACATGGAAACATGGGCTTATACTAATGTTCACACAGTGTTCTGTTGCAAAGTATAATTCTAAAACCCCATAACCATGAAGGTGAGTGAACATTGTCCTGAATCATCATAGGAATAAAAAGTATGGGTGGAGCTAGTTACTAGAGTCTGAAGGGCTTGTGTCAGTCATTGCATTCAGGGAGTATTAGCTGATTCATTTTGCAAACGGGCTGTGAATTGCACATATCCCTGAGAGAGAAAATAAAAAATTACTAGCAGATCCCTAAGAGAACATGACCTCATTTTAAAAAAAGAGAAGATACATTAAGCTGGGAATTGGAGGAGAAATGAGAAACTAAGCCACAGACTCTGAAAGATATCATCTGCCAAGAGGGTGATGAGGCTTTAAAAAGAAATAGAAGGATTCATACTTCTAGCCATGACGGAGTAACTGGTGCCAGCCTAGGTCTCTAGCAATGAACAACCATAAAACTGGGTGAAAATGTGTGAAGCAACTGAATGCAGCCAGTGGACAACAGGCAGCCCATAGACTTATCTTCAAGAGAAGAAAACTGAAAGGTAAACCCGCAATCATCCAGCTCTCTACAGCATTGAAATCCAAGCAGAGCTTGGAAGTTTAGATGAAGAGGCACAGCACAGAGTGTAGCACAGCTGAAACAGCTGGAATCTGCAGAGTAGGGCATCAGCAGGGAGGGAGCTATGCAGAGAGGGCCTCCCAATAGTCTGTATGGGGGAGGGGATTTATGAGACCATGACTGAGAAGTGGGCTGTAAGTGAATAGGACGAGACCACTTGGGACTCACCAGATAGCAGCTACTATGGGGCTAAATATGAACAGATACTAGCAATGCTGGAAGAGAAGCAGTGCCCAAAAACTTGGGAGTTATGACCTGGAAGGAGTAAAGAGGTCTCAGTAACCCCTCTGGAATCCAGCTAAGATACCAGAAAAGCCTTGCCTTAGGAGTTAGGACTATACTCTAGAGCAGGGTTCAGTAAACTTTTTCTGTAAAGGGCAATATAATAAATATTTTTACTTAGGCAGGCCACACAGTCTTTATTGCAACTACTTAGTTCTGCCACGGCACCACAAAATCAGCCATAGGCAATATGTCGATGAATAGCATGGCTGTGTTCCAATAAAACTGTATTTTGAAAAACAAGGGGTAGGCAGGATTGGCCTGGGGATCAACACATGCTCTAGAGTAAGATCTATTCCAGACCTGCGTCAACAAAGCCTCAAACTAAGTCCTGACAAAAATCTCAGGGGAGGCAGAATTTGAAGACTGAGCCCCACCAAGGTAGAGGAGCTTGGGAAATACCTTGGGTTTTCCATAGATCCTATGGTGAAGTACCAAACTAAGCTTACACAAGTTCAAGGTGATCAGCCCATAATTGAACTGCCTGCTAAAACAAGAATTAGCACTCTTCAGAGGACGATAATAGAACTAAGAATCTTTACAACATACTATACAAAATATCTAGTATTCAATCAAAAATTGCTAGATAAGGAAGTCGGAAAATATGATCCATCACCAAGAAAAATAACAGTCAATAGTATCCAACCTCAGGTGGCTCAGATGTTGGATTGAGCAATCAAAGGTTTGAAATCAGGTATGATACATGTGTTCAAAGAGTTGAATAAAAATTGTGCAAAGAATAAAAAGAAGAACATAGTCCAGTAAATTAAGAGATTGGAAATTTCAATGGAGAAATGAAAATTGTGAAACAAATCTAAATCAAAATTCTAGAACTGAAAAGCACAACTGAAATGAAAAATTCACTGATAGGTTTAATCACTTATTGGAGATGGCAAGAAAAGAGAATCAGTGAATCTGAAGACAGATTAACTGAAAGTATTCAATCTGAAAAAATAAGAAAAAACAGATTGAAGAAAAATGAACAGAAACTCACGAACCTGTAGGACAATATCAAACAGTCTAACATATGTAAGTGGAGCTTCAGAAAGCACAGAGAGTAAGATGAGCAGAAAAAATATATTTTGAAGAAATAATGACAAAACTTCTCAAAGCTGATGAAAATATCACAGACCCAGAAAACTTCGCAAATCCCAAAAGGAATAAATCTTTTTTAAAAACCACACAAGACATAGCACAGTAAACTGCTGAATATAAAAGATGAAGAGTAAGTCTTGAAACAGGAAGGAAAAGAGACATTACATACTACAAGGGTAAAGATGAGTACTGATTTCTTATCAGACACAGAGGCCAAAAGACAATAGAATGATATCTTTCCAATACTGAAAGAAAAAAAAAATTCAAGTTATAATTCTATATCCAATGAAAAGTTCCTTGAAAAAAAGGAGATGTAATAAAGACATGTTCTGACAAACAAAAGTTGAAAGAATTTGTTGTCAGCAGACCTGCACTATAACAAATTATAAAGAACTAATGGCCAAGGGAAAATGATACCAGACAGAAGATCTTTAGGAAGGAATGAAGACTCTGGACATGGTAAATAAATAAATAGGTAAGTATGAAAGGAAGCCCAAGCCAAGACATTCTCACAGAAGCCTCCTGTCCCTAGGACCTGGCTGGTGACAGCGCTACAGGTGGAGCATTAGGTTTTATTAAGTGCCTTCTATGTGCTAGGCAGCAGATAGACACTTTCTTTCAAAAGTCTGATTTAATTTATGCATTAACACTCTGTGGTAGAAATTACTATCCTTAACAAAGTAGCCCACAATTGAGAGATTTGGAAACAGATGCTAGCAGGACATTGCTTGAGTCCTATGGTTCCAATCCAACTCTGTTTCAGATCTCCTTAAGTCTAAGCAACTTCAGCATGACCCAATAGCTTCTAGAATCATCTAGCAAAGGATTTGGGATCTATGATGGATTACTTACTACGTGCTAGATATTGAGCACTTACTACGTGCTACACATTGTGGTATACATGATTTAATTTTAATGTGGACTTTGTATAAATAATGTATGCAAATAATGTATATTAACATTATTTCATATTAATCCCCGCCACAAATCTATGAGGTGGTATAATTATTTCCATTTTACAGATGAGAAAACTGAGGTTTTGAGAAGTTAAGTAACTTCCTCATGGTCATACTGCTAGTAATATTTAAATCTATGTTGGTCTGATACCAAAGCACAGAGCCACTAAATGATAAAATCATCCTAGGAAAAAAATAAATGATAACTTTTTAGATTTCTGAAAGTTATTTGTATTAGCTTTGCTATTTATTCCCGAGACACATTGTCTTTGAATATTAGCAAGAAAAATGTACTGCTAATGGGTGATGATAAGGAAGTAACTGAGGATGTCTTAGTGTGGATCCATTCTTGGGGAGGCTTCAGGGAGGTGACCCTGTAAACATGAAGTAGCAGATCTAACTTTGAATGATGTTTAGGTTAAATCCACTGCGGCCTGTATGAAGAGGTGGAGAAGAGGAATTACACTGAAATTGCCCCAATTAGAAGCGTCTAGAGGGGCCTAGGCTGGGAGAGTTTCCTTGGCTGTACCGCTGGTCACGTGTGACACCAGCTGTTTGAATCAGGAAGTGAGTCCTCAGGATGGTCCTACACTTAGCAGTGCAAACTCCCCAGGTTGCGTCTCTTACTGATTGTTTGGTTGGACAGGGTCAGCTTCCATTGGCCAAGTGCCCTCCGGCACACGTCGCGTTCCTCTTGGTTTAGACTTCTCTGTCCAGAAGAGGCGGAAACCATGTGTTGGTTTTCTGCGTTCTCATGTTGAGGGAAGAAGTTGCGTTTATCAGAAATGTATCGTCGTGGGGGGAATCGTGTGTTAGGGAAGAGGCCCAGCAGAGTCCCTCTTTCCCACCCGCTCTGGAGATGCAGAATTGAAGAACACAACATACCTGCTCTCTAGGAGCATATAATCATACAGGAAGGCGAGACATGTCTGAATGACAAGAAAACATACCTTCTGTCACCAAACTCAAGTTCGTGTGCCTGCCGCTTCGAAAGGCCAAAACTCGAAACCTCAGCGTTTGGAGTGAGGAAAGATTCATTGATAGAAAAGGCACCCACCAAGAAGATGAGAGACCTAATGTATCTCAAATTCATCTTGCTTGGTTAAGGGTGTTTAAGTGGTTAGGGGGGACATGTATACAGAAGTGCTGGGGGTGGGGGGCAGGTTTGGATTAGAGAGCTTTGGAACTTGGCTGTTTATGCTAAGATATAGTAGAGGGTGTCAGTACTGGATCTTCCTGGACAACGGACCCTTCGCTTCTGAAAGGGTTCTGGTGTTCAAGTTTTAGTTATGTCTCTATCTTTTGTTTCCTTGGGGTGGGGGTTGGGGGAGTGGCAAGACTTTGATGTCAGTGCAGCGGGAGGTCAAAGTTCTCTCCTCTGTTCATGTTTCGGCTGCATGACTTGCAGGTTTGGATTGTTGTCTCTGAAAAGCAACTCAGCATCTAGTTAAACAGAATAGGACCACTTTGAGTTGGTTCTGTGGTTATACTTCTAGGACAACACAGAAGAGCAGTGAAGGTGGTAAGAGCTATAGGTGTTCGTATGGGAGAAACCATGGAAGACTTCATGGAGGAGGTGAGATTGAGCATGAGTGAGGAATGAGTGAAGGGGAAGACATTCAGAGTTGAGAGGCAGGGATATAGGTAAGCTTCACAGGTGGACTTTGGGAGATCTGTGAAACACCTAACTTATGTACAAACTTCTGTATATTCATGCATTTTTCTGGGAAGAAGGACCACAGATTGCATGAGGTTTTCAAAGTGGTCTTTAATAATTTCAAAAGTCAGAACCAGTACTGTAGGGCCTAGAGAATTATCAATAGTTTTATCATTGGTTTTACAGCAAAACATGAGCTGGCTTGAGTTTTTTTGTTTTTTGTTTTGTTTATTTATTTTTTTAATGCATAAGTAATTCAAATGCAGATAATTTTCACACTGTGGGGACAGTGTCTAGGTCAGCAGTGGAGGATATACTGGGGACAGAAAGGTATTTAGGCACTCTGGGTAGATGGTTGCCTCTTTATGAGCCAGCTGCGCCCAGAGATTCTGGAATCGGGGCACCTGGGGTCTCCAGTAGGGAACCATATCTCCTGATTTGGAAAACATCAGCTATTGTAGCTTCAAATAAAGGTTTTCACCTTGCCCTCTTCCTTTCACTCAGTGCGTCTTCTGGAGGACTGCAGTGGTCTCCAGCTTCTGGACCTTCTGAAAAAGCTTATTTAATATCACTGCCTTCCCTCCCTCTACCCACAGCACCCAATCTACCATTCCAATTCCAATTTCTCCTGTTCCTGAGAGCCCTGTGGGATATTCCATTTTCATTCCAGCTTTCCAGAAAAATATCTATCACCTGAAACCTGAAAGATGTTTTCTTTAAATTTAGATCAAAGCAGAGAGAAACTGATTTGCAAATTTCTTTACCAAGCTTGATGTGTTGTTTTGAGCTGGGAACTGATTGATTGGAATTGACTTTTGTTGTGAAAACAGGGCTGGAGTATTTAATATTGTTCCAATTTTCTGGTTGTACTCAGGAATGAATCACGATGTCCAAAGTTCAGTGACTCATCATTTCAGAGAGAAAGACTGAATTTCAATTCCATGAAAGTTATGCTCCACTAGGAATTTTGTAGAAAAGTTCTGTTTGTTCTAATTTAGACACCAGCACAGGCAGTCTGGGCTTTGCACAGGTATCAAATTTTCTTAAATAAAACCACAAGTCTACTTTTATTTTCAGGATTGAATTTTTTCCCTCTCTCCTGTCTTCCAAAAGAAAGCATCTTCAGATGGAAGCCTGTGCTGCTCATAAATTCTCCCTTACTCTGCAGAAACATATTTCACTATGGAACAGCCGGGATAGCAATAAGAGCCTCTTGGTTGAGGGGCAAAATAGAGACATCTCAAATGGTTTAGGAGTTTAATCTTCTGCCTTGATACAATCCCAAGAATATTGTACTCCTGAGGTTTTCTTTATTGCCAGTTTGCCAGCTACTGTTTAATGCCAGGACCAAAGTAATACTAGGATGACAAGCTAGGGCAGTGCAGTCTGTTCCTTGTTACTTTTAAGTTTCTTTCTGTTGTTTCTGTGTGTGTGTGTGTGTGTGTTTAAATGAAAGAATGTATCTGGTGCAGAATGGCAGCTATTTATGTAGCAGGCCCTGCAGTATTTAAGATGGTCTGGATAAACGGAGCTCTCTGCTTCTTAGGTAATTAAGGCCTGACAAATTGTTTAGTACCCTTGCCCCACCACACTCTAAACACTAGCTAGTGCCCTCCTGTCATTGTGACAACCAAAAATGGCCCCTCTCATGCCCTCCCCACAAATGTACATTTCCAAATGCTGCCACCTGTGGAGACCCACTGGGCTAAAGTGAGAAGTGTTCGGTGGATCAGACACTGGCTGTCAGGCTGGGAAAGGGAACAGCAGAAGCAAGGCAGGACTCCTCCAGGGAAAGAATGGCACTCAGCAGATGGCTCAATGAAGAATACAGGGGCAGAAATGCAGAATATAGGGATAGTGGCAGTCACTTCCCTCTGGTGGGCTCCAAGGTTATGGCACACCAGATGCTGAGTCCTAGACACGGAGCTGGCTGCTTAAACACCCTGGGCTTTAGGTTAGGGCCACATTTATTCCAGAAACTGAGGGTGGGAGAGAACCTGGAAGTGGTGAACCAGTGGATAAGGAAAAGGGGCACAAAAGCCAAGTGTGGCAGGCAGGTAGAGAACTTAAAAGGTTGAATCCCCCTTTTCATTTCACTTGGTTGCAGCCAAGAAGAAAGAGAGAGAAGACTGTCTTTCTCCTGTACCCCACAAGGCTAACCACTGCCCTCCTCCCCACCCTCTCTACCCTCACTCCACTCTCTTATTTGTCCAGAAGAGATCAGGTTTTTATGAACAGGGGCACACAAATCACAAAAGGGCAAGGTGCTGGTGGATGGGGGCATGTCATAGGAAAGAAGAGAAAGGAGTTTGGCTGAGGTGGGGCAGGTCTGCTGGCAGATTGTGCCCACACGTGTGTCTCTGGTGTGTTTCAGCTGTAGGTCATTCTCTCCAGGGTCTCCCAGAATCATTATCCAAGTCCTGGAAGTCTAACCAAAATATGGGCGCGAAAGCAATGACCTGGCATGTTAAACTCCAGAAACAGGTGCTGGGATGATACCACCCAGAACTTGACCTAAAGGAATGCTGGACCCCAGACTGAAACCAAAGCCATTAGTTCTGAGGCCATCTTTGCTGTTCTCACATCCAGTCCCATGAACTGGAGGCTGCAGGGAGAAGGGCGGATGAATACTTTCTCAGGCAGGAAAAAAGATAGTCCAGTGCAGGCGAAGGTCCACAACTTCCCAGTTACCTTTCAAGCGCTTACAGAAGATCTTTCCACTGGCCACATGAAAGTGAAAAGGCCCTTCATGCAGTAGATGCAGAGTGCCACGTACCATTAAAAAAAAAAAAAATGGCTATTTCTTGTAGCTGATTTCAATGTAATATTCCTCATAAGCACTGAATTATTGTGTAACGCCTCCAATGGGTTATTCCCCAGCCCTTGTCTTTTTATTCATAGCTACCTATGAGCAAGAAAAACAGAACACAAAATTCTTCCACTGCTCCTTTGAGCAATGACTGTGCATTTATATCAGAGCTTGATGATGGGGACAAGTATCCTTTAATAATTCCTGTTCCCTCTTGGAACCTTAAGAGTGAATATGCATTTACCAAAATTGGGGTGGGGGGAAAATTCCAGGTGAAAAGCCTAATTGTGTTCCAAGAAGGGCAGAATTATACAATAATAGTCAGATTGCCCACAGTCTGAGACAGCAGTATAGTAAAAGCAGACTTTCTTCGTGCAACTAATAAATAGTCTCTTGTTTCTAAATTAGGGAGGAGTAATAGTGCATGGGACCCAGAATGTTCCATCATCCATTTCAGTTTGCAAATTGATTAAAGAATAATTTAAAGAAGAGGCCAAATTTTTTTTTTTGTTTGTTTATTTTTTGTCTTGGACTATACAGGAAGGGCAGCACAGCAGTTCATGTTCTATTTTTCTTTTCATTGATCATAAAGATTCAATATTGCTTTACAGAAAAGAACTCTTAAAACGTTAGTTTCTAAGCAAAAAAAAAAAAAACGCCCAAAGTCTTGGTTATCTCTAATTTTTCTCTTCCCTCTCCCACCTCCTCACGATGTGGAACTTTTTTTTGATAGGTGGAGGGTGGGTGGCAAATAGTAAGTGTTGCTGCTGGGGAGTGTTTGAACGGATACCCAAACTTAGTAAGTGCTGTTTACTGGTGCTTTGCCCGGGAGGCATCAGACTGGCGTCTAGTGGGGCCTACAGGACTCTCACTCTCGCCTGCAGCCTTCTCATCTTTACATGAGGAGTTGGTAGAAAATCACTTTCAATCCCAGCTTTCTATGAGTCTATACGCCTTGAACTGTCTCTCCCACGTATGATGCTAGGTTTTTTCCCCACACACCAAAATAAATAAATAACCAAATAAACAAAAAGACAACTGTTCCCTGACTGACTTTCTATGAATAAGAGGAACAGGATCTGGTTTATTTAGTATGGAGGCTGCTCTGCCCGATCCCGGCCTCTGGTTCTGATTCCTGAGCCCTGCAGAGCGAGTGTGACTCAAGCATTATCTGCAGCGCTTGGTTCTCACTGTGTCACTGCAGCACCTGTGCCACGGTCCTCAGAAGCAATAATAAGCACCGGGCTGGGACAGGAGCTGGTGGTAAGGTACACGGGCCATCAAGCAAACCATTAGCTCTGCAGGAGCGGGCCACCTCCCTGGTTATGTAAATGAACCTCCTCGTTAGAGTAATTTATTTCACAAAGTACCTGATAATCACTGAGTCGTAGAGCTGCTGGAAATCTTGGAAACTGTGTCGATTTACTCATTTTGCTGCTGAGAAAACAGAGGCCCGGAGAGAGGGCGTGGCTTCCTTGCCCCAGTTCCTGCCCTTGGCTGGTAGTAGCAGGGCCTGGGCGGGAGCCGAGGTGGCCGAATCCTGACCTGTCAATGGCTCCTTCTGTTCTACGGGGTTGCCTACAGATGCAATGTTCCCTGAGCTTGGGCACTTGGCCAGAGCTCAGAAGGACAGAAGGATGGAGAAGAGGGAGTTGCTGACACTGTGACAGGGTGACGGCCTGTGCAGCGGTGTGCCTTTTCCGTGCAGGGTGCAGTAGGTGGGGCTGAGGAAGGACTTAGGAAGGAACAGGGACCTGGGGTCGCAGCCAGGCTAAGCTCTGTCCTTTTCCCTGCTTTGTGACTTCGGCTAACTCCATTTTGGAGTCTCCATTTCCACATGACGAGAATTTCCCCACAACACAGAATTATTGAAAGGAATAAATAAGATAATCTGTGAAAAAAATATCTGACACACAGATGATAACTATTGCTTCCTTTCCTCCTGCTCTCCAAGCGTGTATCCTTCATCTGATTTGGGGTGCCCCCAAACTGGTCCTAATATTTAGCATCGGTTTTCTATGCCAAACTGTAACACTGTTCTCTATTAAATTAATAGGATGCTTGTATGAAAATTACTGTTTGTCATTATCATAAAACATTAATCATCACCCCACGCAGCGTATTGTGTGATGTCTCTTAACACAGGATTATCACTGGCATCATCAATGTCATTATCAAAAGGAACATCTGTTAAAATGTTAACTGCAAGTGGATATAAACAGAGAACCACACGGATAAAGATTAGACCTTTTGCCCAAAATATCCCAAACAGGTAGGATCACTGGCCCCTGTGATCTCCCTGTATTGTCACTGAGAAATCACAGCATAGGCCGTAAGTGCCCTTTTAGGACATTTACATCCCATAGGGATCAGTCATTTTAAAGTGCCTTGTATGAATATGAATATCCTTCCCATTAACTGCTCTTTCACTGACAAGTGCTGTAATGACACCCATTATGTAGTGACAAAGCTACAAATTTTTTCGTGGAGTAAAAGGATTCAGTAACCAGAGGAAGGATGCTCAGCTCTCTGATGTGTCAGGGCCTTGCTATGGGAAGGTGGACGGGAATGTTTTACTAAGATCATCAGCACCGAGGACGGTGGCGGCAGCCCCACACGCCAGCGCTGTTCTGAGGGCAGTGAGGACTAGGAACAAGTAGGAGGCGATTCCACGCATCCTTGAAGATTCTGGCAAATTTGTAGCAGACAAAAGTAACAGCTCCTCTTTCCAAATGCCTCTTACAGCCTCAGGCAGAGGACTGGATATTTTTATTATGTTTATTTCCTTCCTTTGTGCTCCATGACGCTTTGAAACAATCTCTACTAAGGAAGTGATTATATTGTGTTACTGTTATTGTTTAGTTGTTTGTCTTCCTCATTATAGGGGTAGGATGCGTGTCTAACCCATGTACTGTAGGCTTCCGTTTGAACTGGTTATTTCCACAAAGAAATAACAAGGGCACCGGGGATACTAAAGTATGGGGAAATGTACTAAATTTTAAATATTAAAGCGTGGGAAAATGTCAGTTTTTTGGTATGATTGGAACATAAGGTATGAAGAGGGCAATAATGAGAGATAAAAATGGAGAAGGAAACAGGGATCGGAGCAGGAAGGTCCCTATGTGTCTTGCTAAGAAATTTGGATTTTATCCTGAAAATAACTGAGATCAAGTGACACATTTTGAGCAGAGGAATGATACGGCCATGTTTGTATTTTTAGAAGAATTGTTCTGACACTAAGGGGAAGAATGAAGGGGGCAGGGACAGTACAGAGTAAAGACAAGGAGAGCTCATAGAGATCATTAAAGCAAGAAATGACGAGACCCTAAAGTGAAGCTGAGAATACTGAGGAATACTTACTTTCTCACAATTCTGGAGCCTGGAAGTCCAAGTCCAGGGTGCCAGCGTGGTCAGGTTCTGGTGAGGGCCCTCTGACTGACTCCTAGGCAGCTGCTTTCCTGCTATGTCCTAACATGACCTTTCTTTCTCTCTTCCTCTTCCTATAAGGCCATCAATCCTACTGGATTAGGAGTCCATCTTTATGATTTCATTTAACCTTAGTTACCTCCGAAAAACCCTATGTCCGAATATGGTCATGCTGGGGCTTGGGGCTTGGGACTTCAGTATGTGAATATGGGGAGACACAATGCAATCCACAGAAGATGATGAGGGGTTAAGGATGGCTCGTAGGTTTCTGGCCTGGGTACCTCGGCGAACAGGGTGCTATTCAATGACGTAAAGGACACAAGAAGAGGATCAATGACTGGTTTCCATGGGAACAGCAACAAGTTCAATCTGGAACAGAGTGAATGTGTGCCATCTATGGGTCATCCGAGTGGAGATGTCCACAAGCCGCTGGATGAATGTGTCTGGCCCTTCACAAGCAGATGTGGGCTACAGACCCAAACTTAAGCACCGTGAACCCATAAGGTTGAATCCATGTAAATAAATCAGAAAACCCAAGGAAAATGAGTAGAAGAAACAAAGCAGTGAGAATACCAGCATTAAGGATTTCTAGGGGTCAGAGCCCCACGAGATTGAGGTGGGCAAAACTGCAGTGAGAAAAACCAAGTGAGCATAGTGACTTCAAAGTCAAGTTTGAAAGATTTCAAGAATTGTGCATTCAAGAGAGCCAAATGCCCAGAGAAGGCAAATGAAATAAAACGTCCATTCCGATGAGAAACTACTGAGTCATTGGGAACTTTAGCAAGTCTTGTTTCCTTCAAGTAATGTAGACAGAATCTGGGTCACAGAGGTCACAGAGGCATTGAGAGGTGTAAAAGGGGAGTGATTTAGGCATCTGTATATGCTAATTAACATCTGTCCAAATATCAGCCATCTGGAAAATGGCTCTATAACCAGTTAGTAGCCTACCTAGTAGTTCTTACATTTATCCTACATTTCTCTAACTTTCCCACAAAGACCTTATGCAAAGATTCTAGCAAACACTTGGCTGAATTACAGACGCACCACAACAGCTTTGCTCCAAACTGCTCAGTCCTGTTATTCTATCAAAACACGAAATGTTAACCTGGCATTATGTTTTAATTAAGCACTTCAGCCTCCAGACAAGAACAATTTATTCTGTAAGGAATTCCACGCAGTCGTCCATGTTAAGACTACAAGCCTAACATTGTAAGCACCTTCTTGACTCTTTTGAAAATCAAAACAAATTTTGTCCATCTCTAATATTCTGATTCCTTTTCTGACTCAAAGACTAATCTAAAATGCTGGAAGTGTACATATATTCTTACAGGATAGCAGTTTATTTGCAAGTTATTGCAGTACTCTGGGAAATAATATTTTTTGGCAAAAAAACATGGACTTGTTTAATTTAACTAAATGTTCTTTCACCTATTATGACCTTCCATTCTCTCTTTAAAACACACCCTTCCTCTTTGAAATTTCTCCAGGTACACATTCAGAATTACACGTGGGAGAGCTTCTTGTCTTACATTCCCTTCCAGAGTTAATCGGCCATAGAATCATGCTTCCCTTTCATTTTCAACGCTATTTTCTAAAAAAAAAAAAGTGCACACATACCAGCCTTTCTTTCCCTCAGGAAATCCAATTATTATTGGATGATTGAATAAACTTCTTATCACTTCTATTTTATGAAAAACAAAACAAAACACTATTTTTATTGGAGTTAGGTCCAGAATAACAATTCTAGTCTTTTCCCCTCCTGCTGGCTGTTTTAAGATATTGTCATTGATTTTCAGCAGTTTGAAAACTAGAACTATAACTGACTAAGATATTTTTGTTTTGTTTATTTCTGAGACAGTGCAAGATCTTTTCTCTGTCTGCTGGTAAAGTTGGGGTCAGGGTTGCTGTTCATTCAGATTTCTTCCAGAGCTAGGTTGAGCTGGGCTAGACCATAATTTTAACATACCTAAGGTGTGGATATCTTTGTCTTTACTTTACATAGGGTTTATTGAGCTTCCTGGACCTGTGGGTTGATATTTTTCATCAAATTTGGATAACATGTTGGCCCTTATTTCTTCAAATGATTTTTCTGGCTCCTTCTTTCTTGTCTCTCCTTCCAGGATTCTGATTGCATGTATTTGGACCACGTGATATTATTCCACAGGTCACTGTCATTCTGCTCACTTTTTTCCCATCTTTTCTTTTTCTACTTCAGTTTAGATAATTTCTATTAACCTTTCTTCAAGTTCACTAATTTGTCCTGCCGTAGCATACAATACGCTCTTCAACCCCTGCAATGATTTTTTTTTTAATTTCAGATTTTGTATTTTTCAATTCTACAGTGTCCTTTGGTTCTTTTTAAAAGTTTCCTTCCTGACATGAATCTATCTCTTTATGCATGAGGTCTCTTTTTTCCTATAAATTCTTTAACATATTTTTAGTAGTTATTTTAATGTTTAAAGTCATTGTCTGCTAATGCTAATAACTGGATTTGCTTCTAGTGACTGCTCTTCTCTTCATAAAAGGTCACCTCTTCTTTATGTGTCTCAACAATTTTTTTCGTCTATTCCTGGTGTATGTTAAAAAGCCTGTAGTATTGTAGTTTCCTATTATATTTTTGTTTTGTTTGTTTCCCATAGAGTGGGTCTTTTTCTCTGTCTGCTGCAACGGTTGAAGGAGAGGGGGAGGCTGATTATTCAGGTTCCTCCTAAAGCCAAACTGAACCTGAGCTGGACCCTAGTTTTACCTAGATTGGGTTCATCACTGATTAGCCTGACTCCCACTGTCCAGGTGTGATCTTTTTTGGATCTTATTGGTACAGTATTTGAACTGGAAGCGGGTTGGGCTTTAATTTCAGATAGTTTGGGTTGACCTTTGAATCATCTCCAGCAGAGCTGCAGAATAGTATTTTTAAAAGAAACAGGTCAAGATGGAGTCACTTGTGCTAAACCAACTCACCAAAACAAATCTTAATAGTTAACCTAATTGTAGTTTTGGCCTCTCCCAGGAGTGGAATTTTAAACCAATCAATCTGGAATTTCCTGATCCATACTATTTAGGCAATCTGTGTGATTAAAACCCCTGCCATTGCCTTCCACCTAAAAGAAGACAACCTGGCCTAGAAAGAATCCTTTCTTTTCATTTGTTAATAACTCCCCTGTCACAGCCTTCTAGCTATAAAAACCTCCCATTTTGTACAACCCCTGGGAGGACATTTCTAGTTGCTGATGGGATGCTAACCTCATGGGATTCATGAATCACTTAACGTCAATTAGATCTTCAATTTCACTCTGTTAGATTTTGTTCTTTAACAATGTGATCTGAAAAATGGGATCTTGCTGCTCTCTGTCCCTTCACCACTGTTGCTTTCTCTGCAAATATCAGGGTGAAAGTATGAGGGGAAGAGAGGGACAGGGGGATATTTTTGGACCAAGTGACTTGATTTTGTGTTTGGGGGCTCTTCCAAAGTCCAAGTCATCCAGTGAGCGCTCACCATCATCAAGTGAAGGTGCTTTTTCTTCATCCTTGGGAAGACTCTCCATTCATGACTGACTTGTTCTCACTTCCAAGAGATCAGGCCTCTGCCCCAAGAATGGATATACCCACAGCTCTCTACTCACTGAAAAGAGAGTGGATTTTTCCAGCACATCATTTCATCCAGGCTTCCTGGCATCCACGGCTCTTTATGAGTTCCATAGAAAACTGTGGTTTTTCTTTCTTTCTTTTTTTTTTTTGTTCTTTCTTGTACTTATCTCAAGGTGAAGGTCTTTCACATCCTTCTTTATCCTAACTGGAAGCAAACCTCCCTTTGATCTTTCATCAGATAATATTATCAGTACGTCATGTAAAAAATTGGAGACACTCCACATTTATTAGATTGAGACTTCCAACAGATATCCAAATCTAAAGTCTTTTTCCCTCACCCCACCAGCCCTCAATAATAATGAGTCTTTCCCTGTTTTACCATCTATATCCTGAGGCAGTACCCATTAGCTGAGTGTCTGTGTATAAGAACTGGGTCTGCGAAGTTGTAGGCTGAGGGAGTGACAGCTGAATGAGGCTAGTACATCAGTCCTGCTGCCAGGAATGGCTAGTGTGGTGTGGACGAGGGCAGAATGCTGTGGGTGATGTAGTTCCCACAGAATAACACAGAAGTGGATTTGAACCAGGCCTAGAAGATGTATTACCCTAACTATGCTTCTGAAAGAGCTCTCTCAGCAATTTAGTATGGAAGGATTGATTGGTAAAGAACAGCAGAATCAGGGTATAATTGAACATTCACATATTTTGGCTTTCCTTTAAGCCTGTCTGTATACATTGAATAGATTATTTATATTTTATTCCATACTGTAGATTGTCTTTCTGGTCTATATAGCATTAGGTTTTAAAAACTTTATATTCTTTTTAAGAAAGACACCAGAACCAATCAGGTAGTTACCAATGATGTGCGGTTATTATCCTGACACCTGGTTGAAATGAGTAGCTCTAAAGAGAAATTATTCTCAGTGGTGCAGCCAGATAATAATAGCTGCAGTGTGTTTTGCCACTTAACCACATGCCAGGAACTGTACTGATTGCTTTAATATAGGATCTTGAATACTCATGTAACCTTGCTGGATCGGTAGGTTGTATCATCATTTTATATTCAAAGAAACTGGCTCAGAGAGGTTTAATGATCCATACATTTGATAAATATTTATGGAGCATTCACTAATTGTAGGAACTCAGCTGGGTGCTGGGGTTACATTTGATAAATAATACAAGTGTACAATCTGATGGGATTTTTTAACAGCTTTTTCTTCTCCTTTGAGTTTTGTACTGTATGGGAAATTAAACACAGCAAACAGAAAGAGCAAGATATCAGCAATATTACTGATAAATCCCATTGGGTCTTCTGTCCCTTGGTCACTGGCCCTGCTGGACAAGTGCAGGGCTTCTTTCCTTCAGGAACATGCCTCTTACCCAGGATGCAAAGCAGTCTGGGATTCTGCTCCTGCCAGCAAACCAGCAACAGAAAGGAAAAGGTCAACAGAATAGAATAAGTTGCACATACCCAGTTCCTCCTCCCAAATTCTCCAAGCTGACCAGTCACTATCTGAGAAGGGAAACAGAGAGAAGCATGAAGATGACACCATCGAATTACCTCCAGAGGGAAAGTTATTGCCTCCAAACATAAGCTAGTGGGAAAGAGAGACATTAAGCAAAGGAAATTACATGTGCACTTAATTTGTCCTGATTTTGATTTCCTCTGGGAAGCAGAAACATAGGGAGCTATAGGAGTTAATAGAATACGAAAACTTGCCAACACTTCCCAAGGAAGTAATATGAACGAATAGAAATATCGAGACAAAAAAGGGGAGAGGGCTCCAGGCCAAAGGGAAATGCATGTGCTAATGCCCTGAGGCAGGAAGTGATCTATAGTGTTTGGGGAACAAAAAACCAGTGGGCTGGAGCACAGAGAAAGAGGGAAATTTTTAGAAGAGGCTTGCTGTGGTCTGAATGTTTGTGTCCTCCCAAAATTTACATGTTGAAATCCTAATCCTCAAAGGTGATGGTATTAGTAGATTGGGCCTGTGGGAGGTGCTTAGCTCATGAGGGTGGAGCTCTTAGGAAAGGAGTCTGTACTTTATAAAAGAGGCTCCAGAGAGCTTCAAGCCGCTTCCATCATGTGAGGACTCAGCAAGAAGGGGCCAGTTATGAGGCCCTCCTCCAACTGTATTAACACCTTGATCTTGGACTTCCAGCCCCCAGAAGTGTGAGCAATACATTTGTGTTGTTTAGAAGTCATCCCATCTGGGGTATTTTGTTACAGCAGCCCAAAGAGACTAAGACACAGCTGCAGAGGTAGACAGAAGCCCTGTGTCATGCAGGGCTTTGTGAGGTGTAAAGAATTTTGAATTTTATATTAAGAGCTGTGGAAAGTCATTAAATGTTCTAAGCAGAGGATTGATATCATCAAAGTGCCCAAGATTAGGCAGCCTGCGCCTCTGTAGTAATGATTAACTGTTACTAGAATTTTCAAAGAGCTTCAAATTTTCTTTGCAACCCGGTGCTAATTTGCTCCTCTCCCACCGTCTAATTTGCTCTGTAGACTCACAAGTGGGCTTAGAGCTTGAAGGCTGTTTTCAGTTTCCTGATTAAGTGGTATCCAAAGTGGCTTATAGTGTGTTCTGGAGCTTTCATGGATTCATTTTCATTTAATAGGCTGGCCTGCAACTAGCTGTTTTATTTATTCATGTCTTTCTTTTTAAACTTTAATTTAGCGAAGCATTCTAGAAGCCAAAGCTTATTATGCTTCTCAATCTGTGATTTAGCTGGTCCGCTTTTGCTGATAACATGTTCCAATCCATCAACATCACTGGAAATCTGGGTCCCAGACTCTCTGCTACTGCCTCCCTGACTCACGAGAAAACATTTCCTTCCAGCAAATGGGCTCTCCTTTGGGGAATTGCATTTGTACATATTTGATGCCGCTTTCTTCAAAATGATATAATTTCAAAATGTGGGTCGTTTCTGAGGGATTCTTCCTGACCTGGACAAACCAATCAGTTAACCAACCATCTAGTATTTGTGGAACACCTATTAGAAATAACACATCTACATGCTGGAGGGAATTTGGCGGGGAAAGGTCTATGTTGTAAAGTTCACTTTAATTCTGCTTACATTCTAGCTAACAGAGAAAACACACATGCATTAAAGGATAACTGATAACACAAAGCAGTCGGTGATACTTGCCAAATAGATGAAAGCAATCCCAAATTCTGTAGGAGTGCAGGGGAGGGAGAAAGCTGAGGAAAGGGGATCTTTATCAAGTAAATGGGCCTGGAGGGATGGGTAGCATTCAAGGGGCAGAGAAGGTGGCTAAGACATTCTAGATAGAATAAATTCTCAATAAATTCTTATTGAGAAGATATGGTATACTAGGGCTCAGAGAAACTGAGGTTTGAGTGAAAATATGGTTATTTGGAGAACAAGCAGGATTTAAATGGCAAGGGGTCTTAGGGTCAAATTATAAAGGCCCTTCCATGTCAGAATGTGATTTGATAATTAGCAAAACATAGCTTTAATTGTAATGTTCTTAGAAATGGAAGAGACCTTGGAGAAGATGTCGAATCTCACTTTTTAAAATGAGAAAATTAAAACCCAAGATGGATGTTTTAGTCATGTTTTTATCCATTTATATTTTATATTTCATCTACTTTCAAGAAGCTTTTGAGATGTTTCCAGTTTGCCCATCTCATTGCTTTTCAAATAAGCTCAGAACTTCATGAAATGTTGTATAGCACTGGTGTAAACACCAAAGTTATTTGGTTGCCCTAACGTTTTTAGTATGCTTTATCAATCTATCATCTTGATGTTAAGTTGCAAAAAGAAATCTTCTACTGAAGTATACTCTAGTGATTCTGACTCATGAAGAACCGCGTTGCTATTGTGAGCACCTGAGATTTTTGCGTGGGTTGGTCTAGGTGAATCCACCCACAACAGTCATTTCATCCCTCCCCTATGAATACCAGCCATCCCACAGGGTTCAGTTCCTTTTCTGCCTACTCTTTGAAGGCTTACTCATCTACCCTTCCTGTTGAGTCATTCTTCTCTTAAGTGTATAACCTGATACATTTTGACAAATGTTTCATTATTTTGACCAAAATGAAGATCATTGACGTCACCCCAATAAGTTCCCTCCCACCCCAGCCTTGTCTAATCCTTCCCCCACCCTAAACCAACCACTGTTCTGACTCTAATCACCATCGATTTATTTTGACTATTTTTAAATCCATGTAAAGGGATTCATATATATCAAACGGAATCATATATGTACTCTTTTGTGTTTGGCTTTTCTTGCTTGATGTAATGTTTTTGAGATTCATGCATGTTGTGTCAATAGTTCATTCTTTTTTTTATTGCTACTGTATTCCATGGTAGAAATATGCCACAATTTGTTTACTTCCCTACTGATCAACATTTGGATATTGCCAGTTTTCAATTTGAATATTTTTGTGCAAATTATTTAATGGACATACTACACCCATTGAATAAGTAATTTGTTTCAGAAGTGTATGTCTAGATAAATATATAATTTTATTAGAAGCTATCAAACAGCTTTCAAAGCGGCTGTACCAATATGTATTCCCACCAGGAAAATATAAGTATTACAATTGCTCATCATCTTCACTGACTTTTTTATTGTCAGCCTTTTTAGTTTTATTAATAGCCATTCTGAAAGTGTAAGAGATACATCTTTGTGGATTTCATCTGCATTTACCTGATATTTAATGATGAATACCTATGCATGTACTCATTAAGCCTTCAGATATCATTTGATGAGCATTTTTTTCAAGTCTTTGCCCTTTTTTATATTGGCTTATTTATCTTTTGATTTGTAGGAATTCTTTATGCGTTTCCAATACAAGTCCTGTGTCAAATATATGTACTTGAATACTTTCTCCCAGTTTGTGGCCTGCCCTTTGACTTTCCTGACATTGCCTTTTGATAAGCAAAATTTTGATGAAGTCTAGTTCATCTTTTTTTTTTTCTTTTATGGTGAGTGTTTTATGTTAGTGTTTAATTGCTACCCAAGGATCATGGAGATATTACTCTAAGTTCTCTCCTAAAAACTTTACAATTTTAGCTTTAGTTCTAGGTCTCGGATACATGTTAAATTATTTTATGTGTGGAGTAAGGTATAGATCGAGGTAATTCAGATGGTTATGCAGTTCTTGTGCCATTTATTGAAAATAACTTTATTTTCCCATGAAATGTTTTATGCTTTTGGCAAAATTTAACTGAAAGTAGTAAGTCTTGAAATTTGATAAAAAAGTCCTCCAACTGTGTTTTTTCTTCAAGATTGTCCCAGGTATTCTCTGTCCTTTGCATTTCAATATGCATGCTGGAATCAGCTCCTCAACTACAAAAAGAGAAGTCTGCTGGAATTTTAAGTGGAATAGCATGTATCTATAAATCAATTTGATAAGAATTGACATCTTAACAAATTGAGTCTTCCAGTCAATGATTATGATAGATCTCTCTATGTATTACATCTTCCTTAATATCTCGCAACAGTGGTTTGTACTTTTCAGTATAAAGGTCTTGTCTATCTTTTGGTAAATCCCCAGATATTAGGGGAGTTTTTCGATTCTGTTATAAATGGTATTGTTTTTGAAATTTTATTTTTCAATCCTTTTGTTGCTAGTATATAAAAATAACAGTGGATTTTTAGATATGGATGTGTATGCCCCAGATTTGCTAAATTTACTTATAAGATCACATAGTTTGTAGGTTCCTGGTAATTTCCTAACATGCAATCATGTCCGCTCTTATTCAAGATAATTTTACTTTTCCCTTTTCAACTATTTGCCCTTTCATTTCTTTGGGGAGACTTTTTTACTAGCTAGGTCTTCTAGTACAATGTTGATTAGAAGTAGTGACAGTTACATCATTTCTTTCTTTCTTTCTTTTTTTTTTTTTTTTTTGAGATCTTAGAGGGAAAACATTCAATATTTCATCATTAAGATGTTAACTAGAGATTTTTCATAGATATTCTTTATCAGATTGAGGAAGATTCCTTCTATTCCTTCTATTTCCTGTTCGGTAAGAATTTTAACAGTGAATGGCTCTTGTATTTTACCAAATGCTTTTTCTGCATATATTAAGATCATTTGTCCTTCCTGTTATTTTGTTAATGTGCCAAATTACATTGATTGATTTACAAATGTTAAACTAGTTTATATTCTTGATATAAGCCCCATCTGACCATTATGGATTACCTTTTTCGTATTATTACTGGACTTAATTTACTAATAATGGTTGATAACTTTATATCCATGAGGGATATTAGTCTATAATGTCCTTATAATGTCTTTGTCAGTTTTCGATATCAGGATTGCACTGGCCGCATTAAATGCATTGAGATATATTCTCTCTTCCTCTGTCTTCTGAAATGATTTGTGTAAGATTGGTAGCGTGTCATTAAATTTTTCTAAAATAATATAACAGTAAAGACATTTACTATAAAGAAGACAGCAAAGACAATATATTTACACTTACAGTAAAAATGTTAAAGCTAAGAGTTTTTCTGAAGTTCTTAACTACATTATCTTCTTTAACAGATCTAGAACTATTCAGATTTTCTTCTTGAGTTTCAGTTAAGGTTTGCATTAAAAGGAAGGGAAGTTAAAACTTAGTTCTGTTTTTGCAACACTCAAAACCATGATTTGATTGAGTCTCACTTCACAGTGTCTTCCTTCCAAAGGGTCTAGTTCCTTCCTCCAAGATCTATGGAGCTCACAGAATAGTCACCAGTTGCTTCAGCAGCTTCCTGGAAACACTGGAAATAAGTTTCATAATTCTCAGGCCGCGATGATGTGTTAGCCCCATGGAATGGCATCCTGACATTGATCATGACTCATAATTGGTATAGATCTAATCACAGTATAAACACCCTTGCTATCTAAGCCATCCTCCTGGGACATTTCCCTGTTTTCAATAAGTTTATTGAGGACTTGGCATATCTCTCCTTTCAAGTTACAGAGCCTTGAAGCCATTGTTCCTCTTGCCTAGAGAAGTCCCATCTCACACTCCACATGGGACTACTGATTGCATCCCAGTCGTGGGCGCTTTCTGGAACTGGGGGATGCCAGGGCCATTATTCTCCATCTTTGACCCAGATGCTATCTCTACGAAAGACATCACTTATTAAAATCTCCACCGTTGGGTTTGAAGTATTTGGAAAGCATCTGGAATACATGTAATACAGCCTACACAAATAAAAGTGTGTCTCATAGCTCCCAGTCCTGGGCTGAATTTGGGATGCAAGGAATGTTTGTTTTCATTTAGTTGGCTTCCAGAGTTCTGCTTTCTTTGTGAGGTAACCTTGACATTTCTGTGTCTGTTGGAAAATAATTTACTGATGAGAGCATTAGAAGGGAAAGTGAAGAGTAGATGTTTTTACAATACAATTTTGAAGAAAAGAGGCCAAGCCGAACTCTGGAACAATATCCCAATTTGTGGAGAATGAAAATAAGTTTGACACGTGTTCAAAAGAGGATGATGTGGTCAGGGAAGAACATTCTGGTATGTTTAGGTGTTCTGTGATGCAATGTCCTCATGAGCAGAGCTAAGGCCCTGAGTGAGCAGAGCTAACCCAGTGTTCAAAGGGTTTGAAAAGTGCTGATCTTGCTGACCTGTGGGCAAGCCTGGAGCACCCCAGCTCAGAAACTACCATGAGAGAAAGGAAGATGACCCTGTCTGTTCCATCCTGAGACCAGGTTTCCCTGCATTTGGGGGTGAGAGTAGAGGTAAGGCAAGAGCTAACGAGTTTCCCCTCATTGGAGCATCAGTCGACAATATAGCATGAGACGAGTTGCCTTGAGACTGATTTTTCCGGGGAAGCCAATGATGAGTCCACTTGTTTTTGCTCGCTCTGCTTGCTCTTGGCTTTCTCAGCATCTGACCGAACTTCTAGCAAAAGATCTTCACTGCATCCCAGAACCCATTTCTTATTTTCTCCTCTTTATTGTTAAGCCCTCCTGGGAGTCTCTCTCAGTTTCACTCCAAGTCTTAAACCAATTCCCATAGCAGCCTATATAACTTTCTACCTGTTGGCTTCAGTCTCCCAATGCTACCTCATCCAAAGAATCAACTTTTTTATATGCCACCCCACCTTGAATCAGCATCAACAGTAGTATCCATTGATGTCTGAGCCTTGGTCCAGCCCCAGAAAAAATCATTTAGAGTCATAAGAAGCCCCATTCTGGGGTGGGAGTGGAAGTGGAAAGCCGAGAGGCTGAGATGGTGGCCAGAAAAGCCATAGAACCTAATCAAGATCTGGGCAGACATGTTAGGGTAGCAGAGATCCTAGGATCCTACAGTCAGCATCATTAAAAACATGGGCTTTTGATGGTCTAACTCAGAGATCAGCAACCTTTCTCTGTGCCAAATTGTAAGTATTTCAGTGTGGGGACCATATGGTCTCTACCACAGCTGCTCAAGTCTGCCATGGTAGAGTGAAAGCAACCATGGATCATACATAAACAAATGACTAGCTGTGTCCCAGTAAAACTTTATTTACAAATATGTACAGGTGATGGGTCAGATATGGTATAAATTCAGATGCTAGCTCTGCCTCTTATTAGTTATATGACCTTGACCAAGATAATCTCTCTATATCTTCATTTCCTCATCTGTAAAATAGGATAATAATACTTACTGTTCATATTTGTTTGAAGGATTAAAGCATATATAAAACATTTTTGTACAATGCTTTGGCACACAGTAAGCATTATATAAATGGTGGCTATCATTTTTATTTTCATCATTTTATCATTCTTGCTATCACCATCAGATCCAGAAGAGGTCACTTGTACCAATTTCTCTAATTGCCTGATCGTTTCTGTTACTTTTTGCTTCAGGCACTCTGCGTCCTAGACTTTCTAGCTAGCCCCAGTCTCTGACCAGATAATGTCTTGGTCAAAATTAGCCAGAAACATGTTATCCTTGGACAATACTAGAGAGGCTGGCTAGGCCATGGGACACCACCGTGTGGCTATAAAGAAGCTGACATTAGCATCAAAATTTGGCACCTCTGTTCATCAGTGATACCCTTGCTGACTTTCTATCTCCTGGGATCTGCAACCTTCAACCTATACTTATTGCCCACTCTTTACTGCCAGAGTTGGCCTTTCTGAATGCAATTCTCTAAATTCTTAGACTCACGTATATAAATATAGATGGGTGAGAATCAAAGTATCTAACAGCCCATATGTCATGGTACAATAAGAACCAGTCAGGGTCCACGCGCAGGAGTAGGTGTTTATAAACATGGAAGAAATTTATTTCCTTCTTTCTATATGCGGCAGTAAATCCTCACTTAACAAGATCGATTGGTTCTGTGACTTTAAGCAAAATGACGTATAATGAAACCAATTTACCATAGGCTAATGGATAAAACAGGAGTTAAGTTCCCATGGCATCTCATCAACATTATGATGAAATGACATCGAACAAAACACCTTTATTCAAGGACCTGCAATACTGTTAGTTAAATCTACAACTTTTAAATCAGAAAATTGTTTAAGATTTATTTGAAAGATCCAAAAATTCTTTTGTAACTTTTCAGTTGTATCCTTATTATGGATGTGATACTTTTCCAATGTTTTCTGAAAATATAAATAAAAATTACATGAAGATATTCTTGTTTCTCTTCCATGAACTCTTATTTCCCTAAGTATCAGGCCTTCTGCTTGTTTACTCTTAGCTGAAAGTTCCCCAAACTGCTCCTTCCTCTTCCAAGATCCTTTTCCAATATTCTGTACTGTCATTGTGTACATTTTTGTTTTCTGTAAATTTGATCTTATCTCTTCCCATATTTTAAAAATTCTTTAAAATTTCTGATCCATTGATTATATGTGTATTTTCCTGTGGAGGTAGGAATAAACAGACAGACAGGTAGATAATATAAATACATCTTTTCAATAATTTCATGAGATTTGGGAGCAGGAGAAAGGGAGGCATATATGCTCCATACGTTAACTTTTAATCTTTGTTTATTTCATTGAGTCAGTCTGTTTAAAAATTCCTTCTTCCCACACATAACATACAAATTCAAGTTTTGTTAAAAGTCTTCTATATACGTTGAGGACCAGCCTCAAATATATCAGTGACTGAGAATAGCCATGATTTAATGACACAATACCAAATTTTAAATGCTCATTCCATCTTAGCTTCTTTAAATTTAATCTTTGGTAAGAAACTTCAGAAAGGCTGGCTATTCTTTTTTGTTGTTTTTAGAAAAACCCATGTTTATGATTTCATTCATTGATAGAGTCCAAGGTTTCCAGAAACAAAAGCACCTGTTAATGCCAACTGTCAAAATACTCTAATTCTGTTGACTCTTCACTCATCGTATATTTACTTGCCACCTATTCTGTACCTCTGTACAGAGATCTGGGGAGACGACAGTGAATAAGGCAGGCATAACCTTTATATGGAACAGTATGACGGATGCAAACTTCTTAACATTATATTTATGGGCTGGGGATTTTGCGATGCGATAGTTTGGTTTGCATATCTCAGTATATAAGGTGATGGCAGCATATCTTTAGGTGATTGCAAACTTTTCATAATGGTCAGTACAAAGTGCATTCAATGGAGCTAGTCCGTGTTTTACTCATCTTGGTACCAACCAGAGTATTCAGAATAGCACCAAGCACACGGTAGATATTTAGGCAATCTGTATTCCAAAATGAGCTTTCTAATTAGTCAAACAAGCTACAAATTCATTTCCATGACACTATAAATTCCTTTATTATCAATTTTGTGTGAAGCATTACAAATCCGAATGAATTTGATCTCTGCTTTCAAGGAGTTCATAGTCTAGTAGGGAAACAGATGTACACACGCTTCTATTAGTTTCCTTGGGCTGCCATAGCAAATACCATAAACTGAGTGGCTTAAACAACAGAAATTCATTTCTCACAGTTCTGGAGGCTAGGAGTCCAAGGTCAAGGAGCTGGCAGGGGTGGTTTCCTCTGCAACCTCTCCTTGGCCTCTTCTGCCTTTTGGCCTCTTGCTGCCTCTTTATATGATTGTCTCTATGCGTGTGTCCATCTCTGGTGTCTGTCTGTGCCCAAATTTCTTCTTCTTATAAGGACACCAGTCAGATTGGACTAGGACCCACCCTATAAACTCATTTTAACTTGATCACCTCTTTAAAGGCCATATATCCAAATACAGTCACATTCTGAAATGTACTGAGGGTTAAGGATTCAACATATGAATTGGGGGGTTGGGGGTGGTGGACACAATTCAGCCCATAACAATGCTTATATTACAATATGGCTGGTTAAATAATAAGATAAGAAGTTTCAGCAGAGTGTAAATTTAAATAAATGAAGGACAGTGAGTTTTAGAAAATATTAGCACTTGCTGGTGACCAAAGCTCTTCAAGGCAGAGTAAGAACAATAGTGTCACTACATTTTCCACTTAATCCCTGAAAACCACTTAGTACTACGTAGAACCCAGACTGGAGGTACCACTTGTTCTGGTTTCTAAAATATTGTTTTTCTCTTGATTTAAAGAGAAACATGATCTGGTTTTTAATGGATCACTGCTAGGAAGAGAGCCAAGGTTTAATTTACCTTTTCATTGAAATTTATGTTTTTTCTTTGATGTTTCAATGCAAAACTCACTTGACAGGGATTCACTCTGTCATCAATGTTGAGATACTAAATGTTAGTTCCTATGTATTTTAGGATCAGTGGAATAGCAATGTCAATTAAAGTCATGAGAATGGAATGAGCCAAAGAAAGAGCAAAGAATCCATTCAAGAACTGAAGGACGGTCAGAATAGTTGTAGGAGAATCAGAAGAGTGAAATGTAATGAGAACCAGAGGAGGGCAGAATTTCACAGAGACACGGGGTAGCTAGAGGTGTGGGAGGGATGTGGGAAAGGAGAGTGAATCAGTGCCATTAAATTCAGCAGAAACTCCCAGGTGATGAAGAGCTAAGAATAGATCATGTGACTTATAAAGCACCACTAGTGTCCTCCAAAAGATCTGCTTTCATAGAGTAACAGAAATGGAACCCAGAGGCCGAGGGTTAAAGGTTAAGAATGAGACAGGAAGTGAGAAATGCTTGTCCTTTCACAGAAGCCTTGACAACAGGTTGGTTGAGAATGGGAGAGCAGAGACCACTCTCATGGGGAATGTAGGGAGTGAAACACACACCTGGCCATCACCCCTGTGAGGAGACATTTCTGTCTGGGACTGGTACTGTGGTCATAATCTAAATTAGTAGTACCAAGAGTCTGAACATGCGGGATTCAGTCTCTGGAGAAGGACAAGTGAAGCCAAAAACTGAATAAATACTACTTAGTTGTTTACAAAGTAATTTGAGGACTCCAGGAAAAGAGTATAATCATCTCTATGAAACAAGTTCTGTAGAAGGGTAAGCAGTTGGAACAATTAACAAATCACCATGAGTCCAGGCTTCTCAAGTGCAATTTATTATTTTATGGGCTGCCACTACCTTGATTACAGCACCCGGGGATGCCTCTGAGTGGTATGAAAGCTGACACATGAAATCAACTCATGCTGTTTCACTGAAATTATTAAATTAAGGTTAACAAATTGGCTTCATCTCACGTGTGCGCTCTGATAAGTTGGTTGTGGCTGCTAAGCGAGCAGGGTTAAGAAAGATTCTGAGGCTTGTCAGGAAAGGGTACCTTTTGATTAGCAACTTTTGCCCTGGGCATTATAGGGGATGTGGTAGCATGGATGTTTCCCACCTTGTATCTTCCCACTAAGTGAGTATCTCTCACAATAGAAGACATGTGAAAAACCACAACACTTTAAAATGTCTTCTTTATTGCTTCTACACTTTAAGTTGAGTTGAGGCAAAGAAAAGCAAAAAACAAACAAACAAACAGAAACCTGTGTTACAAATGCAAAGCAGACTCACGATAGAGAACAGCAAATGAATAAGAAAGAGTCCAGAAGTGAATTTGGGAATGCCTGGGAAGTAGTGTGCCGGTGGGGTTGAGAGAAAGATACAGGAGAGGCAGAAAGAGGGACAAACAGACAGATCAACACAAAGAGGCAGAAATAGAAAGGGAAACAGGAAAAAGAGTCTCTGTTCTCTTCCTACTTTTTTCTTCCCCAAGTCTTCCTTTTCTGTTCCCCATCTGGATTTGGCAGCCTGGGGTTTATAAGACGTGTGCCAGACCATCTTCCAGTGATCCTCTAAGAACCCCCAAAGTCTCAGATGACATCGAAGTCACAAGAGAACTGCATTAAGAAGAAATCTTCTAGTCACTGACTAAAATCGGCTTGAATCTTAAATGCAGCTTTCGTTGATGACAGATAAGCCAGCAATTTAACCACATGTGTGGTCCCTTAGGCTGACCTGGGCTTTTTATTCAAAACCAGTCCAGAATCTCCATTTACATTCTAGTTGTGGTCCTTGAAAATGTCTGTGCTCCACATAGCCTACTCGAGGCACTATGAAATATTTATTTAACCTTCAAGCTAGGACTTTGCAGCAAATGAGTAGTTTTGACCGTACTAAAAGCTTACACCAGTGATCAGTGGCCTTTTCAGTTTAATTCAGTGTCACAAAAGCAATTCAGGCCAGGAATGCAACAAATTCAAAACCACTGCTTGTCTTGGTATCTTAATGTAAATTATTTATATGCCCTCATCATGGAGACAGTGAGAAGGAGAATAGAATGAATCAGCAATTTTCTTTGCAAAGCTGTGCAGGGAAAAAGCATCAGCATAGAAGGGGTAAGACAGAAAGGTATAGATTCTTTACGACCGTACTTAATTTAAAACCACAAATTGACCTACCCACTTCTAGTATTTCCTTGTAAAGTGACCAGACCACAATCCAGGAATAGGTGTCCTAATTAGCTGGCAGGTTAATTCTTCTGTTGCTGCAAGAAACGAAATGATGCCCCGAGTGGCATCAGAACAAGGTGTGCCCTGTGAATGGCTCCTTCCCAAATGGAGCCTCCCATGCAAAGCCTTACTACCTCTAGGATCCAGTCCCCTCATCTGTGTGTCATCCACCAGCCAAATGAGAGTAAGAGAACACTGAAAACATCCAGCAGGTTTCAGGAAAAATGAAGGCTTTATTATGGATGACCGGGGTCTTTTATTTTTTACGTACGAGAACCTTATTCTGAGGCTATAATAATAAAGTTTTCTGAGATTCTGAAGCTGGATTCATTTAAGGCCCTCGTAGGGGAGGTCAGAGTGCTGTGAGAATATCCCCAGCTAAAGGCAGGGCAAGGCCAAGTGTCCACCTTAGCCTAATAGGAGTCCAGGGACATATATCCCTTCCCAGAAAGAGAGAACAAGCGATAATGGCTTCCAAAGAGAGGCTCTTCTCATGCTATGGTACTTACAGCATCTTCTTCAAGGATTCTGGTATTTATCCCCTACCAAGGTCATGATGACCACGAATCCACCTTCTGGCTAGATCAGCAGCCCTGGGAATGAAGAAGGCAAGGGACTTGAGAGCAGCAGTATAAGTGGCAAGTGAAGACATTCGTTTTTTGGTTTTTTTTGGTCGGGTGACATTTATTCATGAGTTCTTTCACTGACTGATTCTACAAACCTCCTTCATAGGCCTCCTATAATCTAGGAAGATGCATTCTCCTGTGAAGATGCAAAGAAGCTTGAGGCCATGCAGCCCCTTCCCTCTGTGAGCCTATGGCCCGTGAGACAGACTCCTCACTGAGAGGGGTTCTCAAGCACTGGTAGGTGTATGTGACACACAGGGTGCTAGGGCAGCCATGGGGCAGAGCCACCTGACGTGGGGGCGGGGGGACTCTCCAGTGGGGAGGGTGCCTAAGGCGAGTCTTGACTTTAACGTGATTTCCTGTTTTCTTTTGAGTTCTCAAAATCTTGGATACAGAGCAGCACAACGAAAGGTTAAAAATCACTTGCACCCAGACATGGAATCTCATTTGGTGTAAATCCTTTTATTTCTCTGTGTGTCTGTGCATGTATCACACTCTACATGCCTGCTTAAATCTTTGAGCCAGACTAAGTGACATGTGCTGAGCTAGGAGAATGGAACACAGGGGACAATCTGCTGGGTGACTATAGGTCAGTCATTTAACCAATCTGGCCTCAGTTCCCTCGTCTCTACAATTCAAGTGGGTGGACTCACTTTCCAAGGTCCCTGCCAGCTTTCTGAATTTTAGATCCCCATATTCAAGGTTGATCTATTTACGTCATATTGTCCAGGTAAAATGGAACTTATAACTCAATACCCATATATGACATACTTAAAACACACAGACAGTTGTATAAAACTATGACTGGGGGTCAAATATATGGTGACATAAAGAGATTTGATTTGGCGTGAACACACAATGCAATATACAGATGATGTATTAATAGAATTGTACCCTTGAAACCGCTATAATATTGTTACCTAATGTCACCCCAATACATTTAATTTAAAAAAAATCCAACTGGGACTGTGTTTTATTTAACTTTCTTTTAGACTTAAGACGCCTCTGTAAATAGCAACCTGGGGAAAGTACCATTTAATGGAGGGATAAACCACTTTGGTGTACAGATGAGTTCACATCTGCGGCAGGGCTGCTCTGAATTGTATTCTGAACAGAAGCTGCTGTCCTGGCGCAATCTCCCTGCTTCTCCCAGACAACCTCTGCCTTGCTGCAGTGTTTTGCTGCATGTCATTAGTATTCAGTACCAGGCCTCCTGCAGCCTGGGCCCCACACGCAGCTGTGGCCACTTTGAAATTGCAGTTAGTTAAGAGGAATTGACTTTGGCTTGAAGAAGGTGACGAATCGGGAGCTATTAGCTGATCGCATAAACACAGGTCACCATTTGTGCCCAATGTCTTGTTCTTAGCAGACAAGAAGTAGTAAAAAGAAAGGTAAGTGTTCGGGGACACATTTCTGTTCTCCCTTTGCTTCAAACCTTGTAAGTACAAGGATGGTTGAAAGGATACAAGTTCACAGGACATGGGAGGGCCGTCTAGGCCTCCACCTTGGCCTTTTGCTTTGGGTTCCTACCAGCTTAAACTTGATGAGCAATAAATTCTCTTTCATCTTTAGTACTTAGAAAGCAGACTTGATAAAAGACCTTTTGATGTTAATAAGCCTGGGTCTACACAGTATGAAGTCAAATGAACCTAGGCGACTTGATGAGTAGCGATACATCACCTAACAAACACAGCACATAGTCTTCCAAATTTCTTGGGATATTCAGTGTTCAGGTATGGCTGCCTGTGATTTGTTCATCTGCTCCAGTGACACTGCAGAAAAGCCCTTTAAAACATTTACCTCTTACAAATGCAGATGGTTTCTTGCTGTACTCAGCTGGTTCTGGAAACCCCAGCAGGGGACCCTACTATCCAGCAAATATGCCATTCTTGGCCATTAATCCCACCAAACAATGTTGTTGTTTTTCCCCTTAGGTCTAATGGGATTTACTGTCTTTTATAAGCATCGTTTTTTAAGGAGGGGGGCCCTCCCTCTTTTAGAATGGGCAGCTGTAGATCTAATTTATTATGCTGGTATTAATTTGATCATCTCACAATTTTAAAAAAGATACCCAGATGCTTCTTACAGCCTTTTGAATATGTATGATTTAAAGATTAATTATGTTAATCTAGGCCAACTGGTCACTTCCCTACATTTGATTAACAGTTACGTGGGCCTAACGGGAGATTGGTTATTCGATTATTTTCTTTGTAGAGGAGAAAGGAAAGGAGACAGAGCCAGATGGATTTATAGAGCTCTCTAGAGGAGACATGCTATGGACTAAAAGCATTTATAGGCCATGAAGTTAGGGAACCTTCTATAAAAACCCATCAAGTTGTTTTCTTACCCAGGAAGTCACAAGCCATTTTCTTCTGAACATAGTAAGTTGCAGCCCCTAATGGGATGAACCACTGCTGGCCTTGTACTGGCTAGTTCAATTTTAAACACAGGTCATCATCTATGCCCAATGCCTCTAATCTAAAGAGAAGTTTCTTTACTGTGGAGCTAATTTTTTTTTAAAATTTCTGAGCATTTTTTTAATTATTAAATTTATTAGGGTGACATTGGTTAGTAAATTGATACGGGTTTCAAATGTACAATTCTGTAATACATCATCTGTATATCACATTGTGTGTTCACCACCCAGTCAGTTCTCCTTCCATCGCCATATATTTGATCCCCTTTACCCTCTTCTACCACCTCCTCTCCCCCCTTAGTCTCTGGTAACCACTAAACTGTTGTCTACGTTTATGAGTTTTTGTTTCTTTTTTGTTTGTCTTATTCCTTTGTTTTCAGTTTTATATCCCACATACAAGTAAAGTTGTATGGTTCTTTTTCTGTCTGACTTATTTGTCTTAGTATAATAATCTCAAAGTCCATCCATTTTGTCATAAATAGCAGTATTTCGTCTTTTTTATGGCTGAGTAGTATTCCATTGTGTATGTATACCACATCTTCTTTGTCCAATCATCTATCAAAGGACACTTTGGTTGTTCCCTATCTTGGCCACTGTGATAATGCTGCAGTGAACTTTGGGGTGCATATATCTTTACAGATAAATGTTTTCAGATTTTGGGGGTAGATACCCAGAAGAGGGATTGCTGGGTCATATGGTAATTCTATTATTAATTTTTTAAGGAACCTCCCTACTGTTTTCCACAGTGGCTGTACCAATTTACATTCCCACCAACAGTATATAAGGGTTCCTTTTTCTCCATACCCTCTCCAGCACTTGTTATTATTTGTCTTGTTGATGGTAGCCATTACAAGTGTGAGGTGATATCTCATTGTGGTTTTGATTTGCATTTCCCTAATAGCTAGTGAAGTTGAGCATCTTTACATATATCTGTTGGCCGTTTGTATGTCTTCTTGAGAAAAGTGTTGGTTCAGGTCTTCTGCCATTTTTTAATTGTATTGTTTGCTTTTTTGTTGTTGAGTTATATGAGTTCTTTATATAGTTGGATAGTAGCCCCTTATTGGAGGTTTGCAAATATCTTTTCCCATTTGGTTGGTTGCCTCTTTGTTTTGTTGGTGGTTTCTTTTGCTGTGCAGAAGCTTTTTAGTTTGATATAATCCCATTCATTTATTTTTGCTTTTACTTCCCTTGCCTTTGAGGTCAAATTCATAAAATCCTCTTTGAACCCAGTTTCAAAAGTTTAGTACCTATGCTTTCCTACATGTAATTATTGTTTCAGGTCTTATGTTTAAGTCTTTGATTCATTTTGAGTTAATTTTGGTGTATGGTGACAGATAGCAGTCTATTTTCATTCTTTTGCACGTGGCTATCCAATTTTCCCAGCAGCATTTATTGAAGAGGCTGTCTTTTTTTCCATTGTATGTTTTTGGCTCCTTTGTTGAAAATTGTCTGTCCATATATATGTGAGTTTATTTCTGGGATTTCAATTCTATTCCATTGGTCTGTGTGTCTGTTTTTCTGCCAATACCATGCTGTTTTGATGATTGTAGCCCTGTAGTACAAATTGAAATCAGGGAGTGTGATGCCTCCAGCCTCATTCTTTTTTCTTAGGATTGCTTTGACTATTCAGCGTCTTTTGTGATTCCATACATATCTGATGATTTTTTGTTCTATTTCTTGAAAAAAATGCCATTGGGATTTTGATGGGGATTGCATTAAATCTGTATATTTCTTTGGGTAATATGGCCATTTTAACTATGTTGATTCTTCCAATTCATGAACAAGGAATATCTTTCCATTTCTTGGTGTCTCCTTCAATTTCTTTCAAGAATGCCTTATAGTTTTCAGTGTATAGGTCCTTCACATCTTTGGTTAAGTTTATTCCTAGGCATTTTATTCTTTTTGTTGCAATTGCAGAAGGAATTATTGTTTTCATTTCTTTTTCTGAAATTTCACTGTTAGTATATAGGAATGCAATGGATTTTTGTATTTTCTGACCATCTTCAGTGAAGGTAATTAAACATCTGAAGTGATGGGTTGCCATTCTCAGGCCATCAGTATCTCCAGGCCGAATTAGGCTAATGGCCTTGAACAAATTGATTAACTTCATCATTCTGAAGTACAGCATTCCCCAGCTTACTTGTAGAGTTATCCTCCTGGAAACATAGTGTGAAGGCAGAATCGACTGCGCTGTCAGGTTGAGTCACTTGGCTTCTTCAGTGGCCCTGAAGGAATCCCATGCTGCCTAACGCAGCGAATGCGAATGCTCGTCATCTCGCTGCTTGTGGGTAGTGCCTTGACCGCCTGCTTCTGGATAACAGATGAAGGTTAGCTGAACACCCAAACCCAGAAGAGTGTGTTCATGACAGAATATCCACAGGAGGCAGTAGCAGCAATTCCTAGCATTTTTCAGGTAATAAGGTAACTCTGCATTTCCTAGAAGCCATGAACATAAAGCATTTAGGGGCAATAGTTCTTTATTGGAGAGAATCTTAATAAGCCAAAGAGAGGGGGGCAGGGTAGCACATGGGGCGGCCCATAGGTAAGGGGCCAGCAGCTTGGAGTCCCAGTTGGCTGGGTTTTGGATCAATCAGTGAATCAAGGACTAGTGGCGCAATCACAGACTAGACCCTATATAATTTTTTAAACAGTCTTTATTTTTTTTAGAGCACTGTGGGTTCACAGCAAAATGGAGAAGGTATGGAGATTTCCCATATACCACCTGCCCCCACGTAGACAGAGCCCCCCTCACTGAAGTGGTACATTTGTTACAATAATGAACCTACTTTGACATATGTAGCATTATCACCCAAAGTCCATAGTTTATATTAGAATTCACTCTTGATGTTGTACGTTCTATGGGTTTGGATAAATATGTAATGACGTGTGTCGGCCATTGTAATATCATACAGAATATTTGCCCTGCCCTGAAAATCCTCCTTGTTTTTCCTATTCATCTCTCACTCCTCACACTCCTGGGAACCACTGGTCTTTTGGCCGTTTCCATAATTTTGTCTTTCCCAGAATGCCATATCTTTGGAATCAGGCAGGATGCAGCCTTCGCGGATTGGCTACTTCCACTTAACAATATGCATTAAATTTCCTCCATGTCTTTTCATGACTCAGTGCCTCATTTCTTTCAGTACTGAATAAGATTCCATTGTTTGGATGTACCACAATTTCTTTATCCATTCACCTGTTGAAGGACATCTCAGTTGCTTCCAAGTTTTGTGATTACAAATAAAGCTGCTGTCAATATCTGCGTGCAGGTTTTTGTGTGGAGATAGGTTTTCAACTCTTTGGAAAACTCACATTTTGGAGGAAAAACTTTCGATCATCCATTCTAGATCCTTTATTTTACAGAAATGAAAACCAGACCAGAGAGATTAAAATGTTTTCTCAAGGGATAGAGCTGAAAATTGGGCCTCTGATTCCAGGGCTCATCTGTACCTCCCCACAGCACTGAAAAGGGTTGCAGAGTCTTCTTTCCTAGGGGATTTTAAATAATCTAAAGTTACCTGTATGGGATGGTGTAAATGTGATCCTGTATGAAGGAAGGGCCAAGTCTAGTGGATCTCACCTGATAGGCACAATTTTTATTGTTACCTCTTTCCTGAATGCTATGGTCGTATCTCATTTTATCCTTATGGAGGTTGATAGAACCAAGACTTTGGTCCTATTTTATGAATGAGGATTCTGATTCATAGAAAGTGACACAGCAAAGCCAGAGCCAGAGTCTTCTGTCCTCTGGTGCAGTGAATGGAGCAACACCTGCTCCTTCCTAACTGGTAGAAGAGAGAAGCTTGCTGCCTGTACTCTATAAGCTAAAGTATGCTCTCTGTACTTTCGCAGAAAGGGGACATTTTTCATGGAGGAATCACAGCTCTGTAGGTCCCCTACCTTCCCCCATCTGCTGGCTAACTTGATAAACATTTTGTATGTGTTGGTATCCAATAACCTAACCCATGTTATTAAAATTATTTGTTGATAGGTGTTCTATAATTAGAGTTATAAGTCCATAAGGACAAAGCCACAAAACAACCTATCAATAAATATATGCTGAATGACATATATGTGTAATCAAAAAACTACTTTTTTTTTTGAAAAGCGCTGACTGCTGGAGAATTGGAATAAAAAATGTGATAATTTTATAACTTTGTGTCTGCCAGCTTTGGCTCTTTCGCATGGATCATTACAATTATCTCATCCAGAATGTCTAAGCTGTGTTAATAAATGGTTTGACTATACTTGGTCCTGAGGCTTTTCATCATGGGAAGCAGTTTTATAGAACATATGACAAAAAGGGAGGAAGTCACTAAAAACACCAGTAGTTTCCCTGAAGAAACGATTTAGTGTAAAACTCAATAAAAATAAGATTATTATACTGAGTGTCTCAGTGCTGTCAGGTTGTGGAATTAAAAAGTATTGGAGACTATGATGTCACTAAAATGCTACTCCTAGTCACCACCAATACCAGAATCTTAATCTGGGTGGATGGGAAGTGATTGAAGTGGAGGGAGGACTACCTATGAGAGGGTAATAAAGCAGGAGAAGAGACAAGAGAGGAAGAAAAGGAAAAGATGATAGACGTACAATGATTCCTTGAATGAGTCAGCTGTTTACTGGAACGTTCTCATTGATTCTGTTGCATATAATCCTGTATCTCCAATATTTCTGATTATCAGTACAGCTGAGCTCAGTACCGACGCACCATTAGATAGTGTGTGTGTGTGTGTGTGTGTGTGTACGCGAGACATGTGTTCAGAGGATCATAACAGCAAATCAATGAGCTTTACGTATTAGAAGTTCAATCCTCTGAAGTGACTCGTTTCTCCCAAAAGAATCTTCTCTATATGATTGATAGGTAGTTAATTCCTGTCAGCTAATGCATACATTCCCCCACGGTCTGAGAAGATAAAGAGGTACTCTCTGAGGAAGGACATAACAATAGCTCTTTCATAATTATATGCAGAGAGAAGACAGAAATAGGATTCCGGCCTTGTGAAAGGTGGGGGAGGGAAAAACACAGTCAAGAGTATTGCATTACAAGACTTTTAGCCCACCCTCTGCAGTTAGCTGAGTATGTGACCTTGAGCACTAAATGGTCTTTAATATCCATTATAAGTACATTAGCTTAGAGCAACAATGCATTTTTTCTCATAAATGTTGATCTACAATTCTCTGATAGAATTTCTTCTATTGTAGACTGGGAAGGAAGATTCAAAGGCCCAGCGCTGCAGCTCTTCTTTCTCCTGCAGCCCAGATTTGCTGTAATTCCTGACCTTATTAACTAAGTTTCTTGGGTTTCCAAGGAATTGCCTCACCTTGCGAATTATGAGATCACTTGAGTTGACCTGAAATCAAAAAGGCTAACGGAAAGCTGAGGGAGTCTTTTTCCTGTGCTGTCTATTCTTTCTGGGGCCTGAGAGGAGGCAGGTTAAGTTCACCTCCTGGAATTAAGGTGACAGGGGACCCAGTACCTTTCAACTGTATTTGGTATGTGATCCAACAAATATTTATTGAACACCTATGATATGCCGGGACTTGTAATATCACTATACTGTAACTTTCCCAAAGTCAAGTTCATCTCCACATTTTCTACTACCTAATCCACTGTCATTGGGTACTCAGTAATTATTTGCTAGATGGAGTTGAATGTTGTTTTCAGTCAAAGCCAAGCTGTTTTAGTGCTTTAGTGACATTTTGCTGTGTTAGAAACTGCACAATTCTTAGAGCCAGGCAGACCAGAGTTCAAATCCCAACTCTGTCACTTACCAGCTTGGCAACGTTGGGCAAGTTACTTAACTTCAAAGTGCCTCCGTTTTCTCCATTATAAAATGGGAATGATAGTTCCTATCTCATAAGGTAGTTGTTAGGATGTTAGGATTACGTAAGAATGTCCCATGTAAGACAGTCCTCAAAGTGTCTGAAGCATGGTGGCTCTTAGTAACTGGTGATTATTTTTCTTAAATTCATCTAGGTTTCTGGAGTTCTACTTAGAATTACTGCTTTTATCTTGCAACTTTCCTCTGAACTAATGTTGCTCTGGTGCTCTGAAGGGTTAGCCCAATTCTTAGAAGCTAATTCAATAGGAAAATATGCCTCAGAAGTTTCATTGGTAAGGTACCATGAAAATGAGTCTTGGTGCAATGGGACTGAATTGAATCCCAAATCTGCCACTGCTGGCAAGTTATTATTAGCAAATTACTTAAAGCTCTCTGAAACTCAGTTTAATTGTCTGTAAATACTGAGATGAAGACCAATCTCTGGCATTCATTACTCATTTTTTTTTTCGACAAATATTTATTGAGAGTCTCTCTGAGTGGCGGGCATTTGGAATACAGGCAAGACTGAGATAGTTACTGTCTCTTTAGAATTTATCACCTAGGGATATCGTAAGAACCAAGTCAAACCAGATGTTACATGGTAAACACCTGGTACCTACTGTGGGGGCAGAGCCCCAGAAAGTAGTTTCCAGGCTCTCGGCCTCACATAGAAAGGTGTTGGCTCAGGTAGTAAATGGCCAACTGTGATTGCATGGCCATCAGCTGTGGCTAGTTGGCCGTCAGCTGTAACCAGTGAGCCATTGGCCACTAATATAACTGCTGTGGCTATGCTAGGAGAGAGAAAAGAGAGAAAGAATGGGGGCTAGCAAGAAGATGGCGGCTGGGCTGGCAAGCGTGGATGGCGGTTTGCAGACAGTGTGGATCCAGCCTCCAGTGAGAGTATAGTGCCGCCAGAGAGAATATAGTGGTATGACTCCCCTACCTATGGCTCCGTGGGTGTTCCTTTTTGGCCTCACCATGTCCTGCGTTCTTGTATGGGGAGCGGGAGCAGAGACCCCGCAGGCCGCCCTGCACGACAAATGGCGCAGCGAGCAGGGTCTCCTGCATGACACCTACTCTGTCTGATAAATACCCACTGAGTTAAGTCTGCTGAATGGAGGGGTCTTTCAGGTCAACCCATCTCCCCTTCTCCCCTGTCACCTTAATTCCAGGAGGTAAATTTAACCTGCCTCCTCTCAGGCCCCAGAAAGAATAGACAGCACAGGATAAAGACTCCATCAACTTTCAGTTAGTCTCTGATTTCAGGTCAATCAAGTGATCTCATATTTCACATGGTGGAGAAATTTCATGGAAACCCAAGAAACTTAGTTTCGTTAAGTAACATCAGGAATTAGAGCAACTCTGGGCTGCGGGAGAAAGAAGAGCTGCAGAGCTGGGCCTTTGAATCTTCCTTCCCAGGCTGGGCCAGCGGGACCCAGCACCTTTTAGGCAGAAAGGCGAGGAGCACACCTCATGGAAGGGTCTGGGGACCAGTCACTACAGTTGAGTCCAGATGAGGGGACACTAGAATACTAACTGACCTGTTGGGTAGTTGGGGGGTGGGAGGTGGGGGTGGGGAGATGGGTACAATGTTGATTTTTTTAAAAAAACATAATTATCATATTATTTGATCATATTAGTTGGTATTGTGTTGGCACCCTTGGTCATTTCCAACTCCTTGAACAAAAATCAAATCCTTATCTTCCAAGACTGCAAATGCAGAGGAACTCTATGTGGAGTGTAGCTGGGGCCTAGACCTCAGCGCCCCTATCGCTGTCATCTGAGATTTACTTGACCTTGGGGGCTTTCTCACTAATTGCCAATCTTGGAAGATTGATGCAAACCTCATGCATTCCATACAAACCTAACATACTGATGAGAGATTCGATAAATATATATTTGTTCAATCAATTAGAAATTGGGGATAAAACAGGGGTTCTTTGTGTGAGTTGAAAAATATCTGGCAGTTCTGGTTTTTATTGACCTGAGGGAGGCCTGCAAATTAGTAGCTCAGCTCTCAGATTCAACTGACCATATTCATCATCTTCCTTTGACACAAAATCTTTTATCTCTGAGGAGACAGGACATTTCAATTGCTCTGTCAGCATCAATCATTCTACTTTGAATGCTTTGAGCCTGAAATAAGAATTAGTGAGAGCATATTTAAATTCAGAAGAAATGTGATTTGAAGGTGATTCCTATTTCATATCATAGAAGTTAATTCAAACCCTATTAAAGGTCCACAATTGGAGGCTTTATGTGGTACATAAGTATTTATGTTTCTTTGTTCTGCGGTAAAAAAAATTAGTCAATATACAGTCATAATATCCTTAAGTTTTATATCACTTTTCTTCCCCACAGCTTCTTATAGCATCTCATTTCCTCCCATGGAATCTTTTTTTTTTCTTTTTCGTGGAATCTTTTTATTAGAAGCATTTTTCTAGAATGACATCCCAATGCACTTTAAATTTCTTTAAAAAGTTTAAACTTCCATTCTTATGATACTATTTAAGCACATTTTAGATTTGTTCCTTATCTGTCTTGTTTGTTTGTTTGTTTGTTTGTTTGAACATCCACTTCTAATGGGTCCTCCAGTGAAGTCTCTAATTCATTCTGAAATGTTTGTCTTCAGGTCATCTTCTCATCTGTGCTCCAAAGCAAAATGTCTTTTTCCCATCCAACTTCCAAGTCATTTGTATTTGATTAAAAATATCTTCTGAACTCGCTCTTGATTCTATAGTGGAAACGTTTGTTTCTCCCAGCTCCACATAGACACTGAGTTACTGATACCCTCTCCTGATAAAATGTGTATAACCCTTTTTTAATGAATCCCTTCCCCACCTGCCACAAAACCTTCTAATAGAAAAGTCAGCTCCTGTGTAACGTGAAAATACCGGGTCAGACGTTAGAAGACCCGGCCTCCAGTCTCCCATCTACCACTCTGAGCCCAGATTTCTTCATCTGTAACAGAGGGGTAAAGATTGATCCTTGCAGGTTGTTGACTTTAAAAAGATTACATTGTCAAAGCCCCTAAATGTAGTTCTGGGGTTATAGTAGGTGGTCAGAAAGTGGACTGATGTTGAACATACACACGATCATATTTTAGGACTCGCATATTTCTATACACATTTTGTGTTTTAAACAAAGAGGATAATTTGGATGGTTTATTTTAGGGTGGGGAGGGCTCTTGGAGGAGGGGACAGCGGAGCCCAGTTAGCATTTTTCTTTCTTTTATTTTTTTTTTTTTTCATTGGGGCATATTTGGAAACAGTGTGTTTCTCCAGGGCCCATCAGCTCCAAGTCGTTGTCCTTCAATCTAGTTGTGGAGGGCGCAGCTCAGATACAAGTCCAGTCGCCGTTTTCAGTCTTTAGTTGCAGGCGGCGCAGCCCACCATCCCATTCGGGAATTGAACGGGCAACCGTGTTGTTGAGAGCTCGCGCTCTCTAACCAACTGAGCCGTCCGGCCACACCAGGGCTAGCATATTTCATGTCTAGACTGCTGCAATAACTTCCTAACCGATTGGGATTCTTTTCCTCTTTAATCAATCCTGCACTACAGTACCAGATTATCTAAAAGCATCATTTTTATTATGTCACCCTCTTGGCTTAAAGACATATATCAGTAAAGAAGGAAAATCCTCATTCTGACATTTAGCATCCTTTGTGACCTCGTGACAACACAGAATCTTTCCTTCAACACAGCCCGTCTCTGCACCATCCATGCCTTTCCAAATCCTGCTCACCCTTTAATCGCATCTGTTGACTTCAGTCCTTTTCTTCTCTCAGGTTTTCTCACTCCCCCACCTTGTTCGAAAGCCTTCGCAGCTCATGCTATCCAAACTTTGTTTTATTAATCTCTTATCTTCCAAGAGCTTTCACATAACACACACATTTTCTGTAGCATATGTTTTGCACACATATATTTCATTTATTAGTAAAAACATACTATGGCATCTTTCTTTGTCTTATATGTAGAAATTCCATCACCCCTCACAAGGTTATGAGCAACCTGAAGGCGAGAGCCATGCCACTTTTTAGCACTGGTCTGGGTAGGAAGTTGGCTGTCAATCAACATAAACTTCTACAGTGTATATACTCTCTATAATTTACTAGGTTTTTTGTGAGCCAAATTGCTTCTTCTATCCGATACTCACAGTATCGATTTTGTGACCCTATAACATATACTCCCTGTCCTCTTAGTATTCACAGCCTGAGAGAGGCGGATAATTATACTAAATAGAGGTATACTAGTACCAAATGCATAATAGTATTTACAGACAACAACTGCTTCTACTAGCACTCCTATTCATTGAGTACTTACTATGTGCCATGCACTATAGTATCTGCCACAGAACTTGAGTATAGGTTGTTTCATCCTCTCAAAACTCTACCAGCTAGGTGTGACCCTCATTTTCCAAGTGCTCACAGCAGTAAAGGGGATTGTCTGAGGTCATGCTACCTGAGGAGGGTCCTGAGCGGATGGGGTCTACTGCCCAGGCCTCCCCTCGCTCAGGAGTTAGGTTACCAAAGAATGCCAGGACCTTATTCTCCACTGTGGAGATGACCACCCTGGGACCTGGTGGTCACTAGTACAGGATACATAGCCCTTTTCAAACCAAGTTAAAATGAGCTTTGATACACAGGTGGAAATATGGGAAGCATTTCCTCCTCCATATAAAACTGGGTTTTTAATGGATCAGTCAGGCTAGATCGAAGAAATGTCTGAAGAAATGTAACCTAAAACACCACCTTTCTGCCTTACACAGATTGCAGCCCTGGAGGCTAAGCCATTTCCAGAGCCCCTGCTGAAAACCTGCTGTGGGTCTGGTGGTGCCAGACTCTCCCAGCGGCAGGTAAATGGAGCTTAGCTGGAGGGAATTGAGTGCTGGGCCTTTAACAGGGCGTGCCAGCCGGCCTGCTGCAGTCTCCACTGCAGTGAGCTCTGGATGGCAGCAGCCCCAGGCTGGGCCACTGCTGTCCCAATGCCTAGGCTGAGCCCAGTGCCCAGAGGTGACACCCCTTCCAGCCAGCACCCAGCAGGGCCACCCCTGAGCCACGTAGCTTTAGTTATGCCGTGGTGTGTACAGATTAATACATGGGCAAGGAACAGCACAAGCTCTGCTTTCCTTAAACAAGGCTCTGGATGTTAAACAATTCATTAGAGGCAAAGTCCTAATGCGAAACAAGTCATTTCTAAAGCTTAGGTCAGAGATGCTCTCAGATAGGCATAACATTGGGCTTTGACAGAATTTTCAAGCTTAAGCCCTAAATGCAAATGGCTTGCCTTATTGATTTTTTTTCACACTTTGGGAAGATTTCCTGCTCTGATACAGCTGTCTTGTGAGGGTTTACTTAATATTTTTATAGCAAAATCTTCACTCATTTAAAGAATGTGACTCTGAACAAGCTTATACGACAAGAAGCCTTTTAGAAACAGGTTTTTGTTCGAAACATCACAGCCATGTTCCCTGCAGTTCCTAGCCCAGCTGTGTGCCCTCGGAGGATTTGCCTGTATCCTCACTTGATCAATCTTCCTTACATTCTTTATATAAAAATTTCCCCATTCTTTATATAAAAGTTTCAAGAGCCTGCTGTTACGTAAAGATATATAGAACACAGCACCAAGGATGCCTTTCCTTCCCTCTTTCAACTTCCCACACCTCCCAGCTCTAACAAAAATAACAAGCCCAATTAAGCACTTTAAAATACCAGGTCTCTACGATAGCCCCATGTAGGCTGCTATATATTCCTTTACTGCATATTACACCCAAAGAGAAACGTCCAAAAAAAGAAACAAAGACATTAACATGTCCCTGTTCCGTTGGCTCATAAGTTAGCTTGTCAAGCAACTATCATAGAAGAACTAAACGTTCCAGTCTGTTCCAGGAGGTTCTGACATATATTTCCCTTCTACTTATTCCTTTATGATGGAAGCAAGACATTAGGTAGAAAGGGAAAAAGTGAGGCTCCCACAAACTTGTTTTATTGGGACATTCACTTGTCTTCAGGGGATTTATTCTATACGTGGCTAGCCTGCTTCTATAAAGAAGCAAAAGATTGAGGGGACTTAATATGTTTGCACATACGTGTGATGTTTGAACAAACATTGTCCAAGTCTCTTTTCCAACTTAGATTTACTATGTGGAGGCTCCTGCCACCTTATGGTCAAACCACACCATGACCAAGCACAAAGCAGGGGGCTTGCTCTTATATAAGCCGGTGGACTTCTCTCATGGACCAAAACACTTCAGAGGGCTATTGATAGCTTCCTCCACCAAGTTCACAGACCAAGGTAGTAGAAGAAGATGGTATGTTTGAGGATGTTTTCTCCAAGTCTGTTGAGGAAGGACTACTGATTCCTTTTGCACTTCTTAATAAAAGAAATAGAAAGGGTGCTCAGCTTATTAGGAAAACTATAATAGATTCGGGTTTTGTCTTTACCATTAACCAGATGTTGAGACGTTTGACCATTCTCAGTTCGTGTATTTAATGGAGAGATTGAACACATCAAGGTAGTAATGTCTCTTCTCCTATACTGAGCTGAGAAGAAACTATTGGTGGACTCCTGTAGGCTGCTGTATGTTAGTTTACTGCCTATTATAGCTTGAGAGAATGTACAAGAAAGGAAAAAAAGATATTAAGATCTTGGTGGGTACAATCATATTGTAGACACACAAATTGAATAGCTTATCAAAGCCTGGTCTATTTAAACTTGGAGACAATTTAGACCATTGTGTATTTGATTATCTACAACTTCACATAATTATAATGGTTATTATAGCACATATCATAAAACTATATTCATTTAAAATATAATTAAATTATTACTATAAAAGTAAAAATTCTCTGGTTTATTATCTATTGTCTTTGGAGCTAAATTTTTGTTTGTTTGATTTTTTATAGTGTCTCCTGAACCAGTAATATGGTCTGATGCAACAGCCTTCTTTCTCCCCATCTCCCTCTAATTACCATGGAATTATGGTGTAGTTTAGGCTGGTGGGCAGGAAAGGGACTGACATCTGAGTGCCTGCTATATACTGGGCAGTGGGTGGGTGTTTTCAGATACATCTTTCATGTCCCAAAACCTGATAAGAGAGGGACTGTCATCCTTGTTTCTATAGAGGGGAAACAGAGACTCAGGTTAAGTGATTCAACTAGTCAAACAGCTAATGAGTAAAAAGCTGGGATTTGAACTATAGATTAAGTGGCAGATGGGGAAAGATGTAAGTATGGGACTTTAGCTGTTGTACAATGATCAGACTCAATATGGAGTATTTATTCCATGTGAGAAGTTAAAAAGCATCTGGCACATAAATGTTCAGAAAATGTAACTCACTCCTCGGAGGGATATATATGCCTGTATATTTATATGGATATGGATATGGATATATGTATGTATGTATGTATGTATGGGTGTATATATGAATAAGGATGTCACATGTTCATCAGAAGTGCTGAAGCTGGAGGAAGACAGAGGCTACTAAAGGTTGCTAATGTCTCCCTCTGAACCTGGTTAGAGTTGTCCCAGCTCTGACTTTAGGGATGCTGAGTCCTTTTAGATGTAAGTTAGAGGGGGATGGAACTTCACCAGCCCTTGAACACCCAGGACTGTCACAGGAGGTGGGAACACTTTGTTTTGAATATTCTGAGACATTTCAGGCATTAAGTGTGTTTGGTGGTCAGCAGCCCAGCTACTGCCTCTCCCCACCCCCACCCCACCCCACCCCCACCCCCCACAGCCTTCAGATACGGCATTCCCAAACACTGCTTACTCATCCTGATCCAAATGGACACCTAAACGTACAGGAAGGACTGTAGACCTGAGCTGAAGAATGCAGCACTACCCAGGGCGGGAGACACAAATGCAGTGCCCCTGGCATTTCCCCAAGCCTCTGGCTGCGGAGATGGGAGGGACTCTGCCTCCATAGCCCCTTGGATTTCATTTTAAAATGCAGCTCAGATCAATGACAATTGAATTCTATTTGTCACTAGACAGGATGACACGATTGTAGGGCATGAATCAGGTTATCTGAGAAAGCTGCTACCAATTTTGCAGCGATTAGAGACAGCTAGAGCTTTTTCTTTTTCTTTTTTTTCTTCCCCCTGAGCACGGAGAAGGAGATGGGGCAGAGGTGAGAGACCTCATCAAACTCAGGAATCCGTGGCTGTTGCCAGAATCATTTTTTCCCATTCCTTCCCTTCCTCCTTCCTCCCTCCAGGGGTTAGAGAGTGTGGTCCAGTCTCAACCACTAGCTCTGAGTAACTGAGGAAGGGGAGATTCATTCCATCTGGCTCAGCCAGGGTGTCCACAGCTCAGCTGCTGCTGCCAACCCATGCTCCTTCACTGCAGCTTTGCATTCAAGGCCTAAAAGGGCTAAGATTGCATGATGCTACACTCAAGTTCGGGTGGAGGAAGAGGGGCCAGTGTCCCCCATAAGGTGATGCTGTTTCTGGTAAGAATCTCCACTGTGTTTGGGTCCCAGCATGGTTGACAGAGGGGAACTAACTTCAATATGATTAGGTCCTAGATTCAAAGAAAGAGAAAGTGAGAGACATCTCCCCACACACACCCCACGCATGCCTAGGAGTAGCAGGAAAGCATTCCCCGAGAGACCAGCCCACCCTGACCCCACACAAAGTGAATGCTTAAGTCATGACCCAATTCCAGTTCTAACTCTCTCTCCTTCCCTCCCTCGCTCCCTCCTTCCCTCTCTCTCTCTCTCCCTCTCTCTGGCAGTCTGGTGAAGACTGTAAACCCCATCTCATAATAATGTTCTCAATTCCATAAAATATTAGGAAGCCAATTGTATTGAAACTCAGTTCCAAGATTCTTTGGTTTAGAAGACAATTGTGGTCTAATTAGTTCAGAAATAAATGCTGTCACCCCAATAAGATTATAAGTCACTTTAGGTCAAAAAGCAGTTTGAGTCCCATTCACAGAATTTGGAAAGGATTTTGGAATGCCCAATTGAGCCTCAGATTTTATTCTGAAGTTTATAAGAAGCCATTGCCAGTGAAGTATAGGGGGTGACATTATTAAAGATTAATATGTGTCTCATATGGATGGAATGAGAAAGATGACATTAGAGACAGAGAAAGCTGTTAGAACAAGACTTTGGACTTTGGGGGTTCTGTGGACCTCCTGATATTATACCAAAATTGTTTGTGTGTGTGTGTGTGTGTGTGTGTGTGTGTGTGTACAATTATATTTTTCTGGGGAAAAAGAGGTTCATAAATTCTATTGAAACCTCAAAGGAGTCTGTGCACACAGTAAAATTTAAGGACAACAGAATAAAAGCCCAAACTGGATGGACAGTGGTGGAAATACAAAGAAGGGGATCAAAAGAAAATTTTTTCTGTGAATGAACAGAAGTTAGTGACTGATTGTTTATAAAAAACAAAGGAGAGAAATGAGTAAAAAAATAATGAAAAGATTTCAGATTTGAGTCTCTCATCATGCTATTATCAGAAATGGGAGGAAAAAAGGAAAGGGAGTCAGGAACCTATTGATTTGTGATAATAAAGAAGTATGGAAGAGGAAATCTTTCAGTATAGGGAAAAAGAAATGAATCTTGTTGAAGGTATAATTTCATAGTCATCTGTGGAAAGATGTTCATAGGGCGTTTTGAAAACCAGGTGCTTTCTGCGTAGGAAGAGACCAGGAGAATGCAGGATCTCAACAGCTGAGAGTTTGGGGATGAAAGAAATGATAAGTAAGCAGATGCATTTGAGAGCTCAAGGGTATTGCTGGCTTCAAGAAAATACCATCAAAACAACTTATTGATGAAACAAAGCTGAATTCATTTGTGAGAGAGAGCACTGCTTAATCCCAGAGAGCTGGGACCAAGTTAGAATAAGGTGGGTCTTTCAATGCTGGGTCTGTCGGGACTAGGTAAGAATCACGATATCATAGTTTAGGATTGTTGGACACTGCAAAGTGAGGGTTTTCACGTGAGGGTTTTGAAGAGACTTGTAAAGTAAATGCTCATTTGATGCTATCTGTTGGAAAATGGAATCATCTGATGTTTATTTAGGTGGGTTTTTCATGAAGTTTGTGAAATGAATAATAAAGTTATTTGCAACTTTAATCTTATTGGGCCAGAGTTTCCAGAATAGTAAAGCATATTAATGAAGACAGTAGAAGAGCAAAGTTATGTTAGTGGAGACAGCAGAATAGTACACTCAAGTTCATGTGGACAAGCGGTGGGGTGTAGATGGTTTCAAGTCTCAGAAATAATGACTTGCCAGAAAATCTAGTTAGTACGTAGGAAGTTGTTAACGATCTTTGGAGCTGTAGGGGTTTGAATTGCTCGAGAATTCACTCAAATTTGTTGTCTGGGGTGGACCCATGCCCCTCAGTCCACGCCAGTATTGTCCAGTGTTGTCCTATAGCCACCAGAGTGCTCTATAATCTAAATTAAATCCTGGGCAGAATGTCGCTACCAGATTGTTTTCAGCTATTCAGTCATTGAGGTCGTAATTTGCATACTGTTTGAATATATTTGTAGTGCTCACTTCAAAACACCCCATTTGTAAATCAAAAGAACAAAATTTTTTGCAGTCTGCTGTAATTCTCCTCACACCAAACATTTACAGCCAAAAGAAGAAAAGGAAGTAGAAGGGAGGATTTTTAAATCACCACAGAGAGAAAAGAGGAAAGCTTTGCCTGTCATACTCAGACACTTCTCTGGCGCTGAAGAATAGAGTGAGGGAGGAAACTGACCTGTCCCCTTTCCCTCCTTCCCGTGGCCTTTCATTCTCTCTGCATCTGCCCCCTATTGGTTGCTATGGCAGGAAGCGCCCCGTACCCACACAACTGCCTAAACATAGACCCAGGGGACAAAGGACTCATTCCCGGAAACCAGAAATCTCAGGAATCTTCATTCATCTCCATCATTACTTTGTATCTGCGTTTCCTCCAGGATAAAAGCAGAATGCACCCACCCTGAGGCTGAGCAAATAAATCACACCATCTGTGATAATTACAGAAAATCTTTTCTCAGAGGAATTTTTTTTCTTCAGAGAATTTCTGTCTGCAGGACGAAAGCCCTGTCCTGCTGACACGGAAAGCCCTTACTCTTGGGTGTTCTGCGGGCCTTTCCCGGTGGGGGCCAGGGCAGGAGCTCAGATACCCGCATCTCCACAAAGCTGCCCAACTTCCTGCTCTTAATCTTAGGGATGTCTTCAACGTCTGTGTTAAAAGATTTTATTCTCTGCTTCAGTTCCGGCTTCCCAAGAGCTGTGACAGAAACAGAAAATTGCGCCGTGAGTCAGCTAAAAGGAATGTGGTGAAGTCAGGGCCTCCGCAGGTAATTTGGATCCATCTAACTCACGATCCTAGAGTGACATCTAGAGTTGACAAGGTGAAGACCAGCTATTCCCTGACGATGGTACCTACACGATATTCAGACTCATACTGACTACAGGCGGGTCACTTTCCTCAGGTCAGACATGAATGGTCCACGACATCCGTGTGCAACAAATGTCATATTTTCCCCCTAAATCCGAAATAGTGTGACATGATCCACCAGCCCATCAGGTTGTCAAAAAAATTCTATTTCAGTTATTGTATGGGTTCCTCCGTACAACTCTCAAACCCATTATTTGAGAACGTCTCAAGAGACTTTAAATAGTAGGGGACATTTAGGAAACTGCCTTCCATCTTCAGCCCAAACAGTCGCCTCCGATTTTGCTCATTGTCCAGGATACAGACAGACGAGGGTTTAAATCCCACCACTGTCGACTGAGCAAGTCACTTAATTCCCTTAATCTCAATTTTCTTTTCCATAAAATCATTGAATCTACCTCTTATCAGGATAAAATGAGGTGAGGGAAGGAACATAGATGCCTGACATAGAATCAGTGCTTAAAGGGAATTTTTTTTTCCAAATTTTCCCTCATAAAACTTCTGCCTCCAATCATCCTGCACTTATGTTTTCCTCCTTAGTTCCCTGCATTCTGCCGGAGGTGCTGACAAAGACTCTGCTTGATCAAATGCTCCATCCGCTTCTCTGGGCTCTGTTTTGGACTAGGCCCCATTCTTGAGCCTATCTTCAAGAGCCCAATTTTAGCAAGAATCCTGCTATGTCAGATTAGCCAGAATCTCCCACCCTCATCTTCCACCATTCCCTTAGGGGATACCTGATCACTCTGGCCTGCCCTCAGCAAGAATCCTATTAGGTCAGTTTAGCAAAGAAGGACCCTACCCTCTTAGTAGTTTTCCACCCCCTGACCACCACACTCCCTACTGTTCCTTGTCTATAAGTTCCCACTTCACCCATTTTTTTTGGAATTGAGTCCAGTTTCTCTCCCCTACTGCAAAACCCCACTGTACTAGGCCCCACACCCACCATGAGTGTCCTAAATAAAGTCTGCCTGACTGTTTTAATGAGTGTCGGGATAATTTTTTGTCTAACAGCACCCCAGAGAGAAAAGTCACAGGCATACTCTTGAGGTATTTGCAATGTTTGCGTACAGAAAAGATAGTTATTAAGGCTCAATTTCATCCTCAAAAATGTCTGCTCCATCATTTCTGCTCCTGTGTTGGATATTGGAATACTGAAACCCCACACCTCCAGAGTGACCTTGTGACGAATGAGGGTCAAAGAAAAATTTCCTTAAATCACAGAATGCTGGGGACTAGAGACGACCGAGAGGTAAAAATGACTGTGGTACAAGAATCTGTGATTGTTTCTGCCTCCAGATAATGCACTCAGTATCAAAATGAGCTTTTCTCATCCAGAAAATGTGGCTCTTGCACTGGGGCAGACATTTCAATAAATCACAAAGGCATCACCATGCAGGCACAAGCAACTTCTTTAGAAAAGGGGTTTATTTATCTCCGTCAAAGTTGGTTGTCTTGTTTTCTTTTCTGACAGCCTAAGCATGTTCTCTGGCACTGCAAGTCATTTTGCAAACCCAGGAAACAGTGAACATGACAAATGGGGTGTATCAAAACCGGGAGTAGGAGAACACCCCTGCCATTTCGCTTCACAATTTTCTCTCACACCTAACTCTTCCTGACTCTTTCCTCTCTAAGGAAATTAATTCTGTGACAGAGAACTACAGAAATTTTGACCAGAGAGATTATTAGAAATGTGTCATGCATTGGACTAAACCGGACAGCCTGGATGCCTATATTAAATCAGCACCAATTAATTATGCACTTTATTATATTGTTTAGTAATTGTTACATGAGATTTTCTCATTGGTCTTAAAGAATCATGTTTTCTGTATCTTACAGCATCTATAAAACCTACAGCAACACTAGATACACAGTAAGTGTTGGTACTTGTTGATTGGTTAGTCCCACTGGAAACATTATATGTATATATTACCATGGTTCCCCGAAAATAAGACCTAACCGGACAATCAGCTCTAATGTGTCTTTTGGAACAAAAATTAATATAAGACCTGGTATCATATCATATCATATCATATCATATCATATCATATCATATCATATCATATCATATTATATTATAAAGACCCGGTATTATATTATAGAAAAATAAGACCGGGTTTTATATTAATTTTTGCTCCAAAAGATGTATTAGAGCTGATAGTCTGGCTAGGTCTTATTTTCGGGGAAACAGAGTAGGTTGGTGCAAAAGTAATGGTGATTTAAAAGGTTAAAAACAATTGCAAAAACTGTCATTACTTTTGCACCAACCTAATACATGGGAAGGGGAGCCATGTATAGCACAACTGTGCAAAAAGGCAGGGCAGGAACACCAGTTTGTAGTCTATTGGATAACAGGGACTTTGCCTTCTGTTTTTGCCAGGAAGTTTAGCACAAAGCTGGATATGTGGTAGCTTTTGAATAGATGCTTGGTTAATTGAACTTCTATCACAAGTGACATGAAGATGGGAATGACTTCCTAAGTGTCCTTTATTTCTTCCGCAAATTGGTCCAAGAAAACAAAGAATTCATTTGTTGCAAAACACAGTATGTCAAAAAATTCACCTTGCACACTGAAGACACATGTTTTAAAAGAAAATAGTGTAAATGAGTTCTTTCAATAGGCTTAACAAAGCCTCCAGAGGAAAATAAGTCACAGCTAATATGCATACTGTTTACGGAGAGTATTGCAGTAAGAAAGCAGCATAAATAATCAAAAAAAAAAAACATCCTATTTGGCTCCTTAACCACAAACTAGAGCTATTCCAAGTATGTACGGCACCCAGGGTTGTCATAACTCTCTACATGTTCCTGATTCCTCCTGATCCATATATTGAATAATTAGTTGTTATAATACAGACATGACAGTAAAAAATAAAATGATTTGAACCAGATTAAAGTTAATTTCTCTTTCATGTAAAACACTGGATAGGCACTCCAGGGCTGGTTCCACAATCATGAGAGTGTCAAGCTATTTCTGTCCTATTTCTCTGCCATCCTCAACTTGAGGCTTTCATCTCCTATCCCAACATGGCTGCTCTGACTCCTGCTATCACAACTGCATTCCAGCCAGTGCAAACAGGAAAAGGAGAAGTTGAAAATATGTCCCTTTCCTTTGGGGGCACAACACAAAGATTTGTCACATCCATTTCTCCAGAATGCACACTTGAAAGGCAGACTTCATTCTTCAGCTCTGTACACAGTTAAAACTTAGGAGTTCTATTATCAAAGGGAGAGGATGAGAATGAATACTGGGGAACAATCATCAGTCTTTGCCATATTAGGTCTATTGTTGAGTAATCTAGCTTTTTCTGGGGGACATAGAAAATTGTTTCTCAAACTTGTTTAGGAGGTGATGGACCTGGATCATGGATCAACCATGAGCAAGAGATGTTCGGTATCAGTGTTTCAAAAACTGTCTTCCATGGAACATTAGTCCCACAGGGTAGATTAGAGGAAAATATGGTATTGGAGTCAAATAATTTTGAGAAATGCTGTAACTCCATTCTTTCCTGGAGATACATAGACACATTCTCATTTTATAGATGCTGAGAAAACAGATTAACTTTGTTTAATCCGTTTTTCCTGAAACGTATTTGACTGAAAACTTTTTTGTGTGTAAACCAAAAATCCCACAGAATTAGTGTGCTGCAAACTATACATTGGAAGACAGATTTAATTTCATCCTCCAAGCTGGGAAGCAATATGACTGTGAATATAATAATATTAAAAGCACAACTATAAGCTCTTGTATTCCAAAGCAAAACATGTCCTCAACTGAGAATAGTTAGGTGTTTCTGAGTCTCTTGCTTTACATTATATTGTGTGTGTGTGTGTGTGTGTGTGTGTGTGTGTGTGCTGCTTTTTCACTCATTATATGCCACAAGAGTAGCAGGTACAAAAAAAAAGTTTTAGTAAAAATATAAATAAATTTTTCTAAAACAAAGGGTTTTAGAAAAACTTGCAACAAAAACTATTGATTGGTTCAATTCTTCCAGGAATTAGGAAATTTTCCTGTTAGTACCGTGTTTCCCCCAAAATAAGACCTAACCAGAAAGTAAGCCCTAGAATGATTTTTCAGGATGCTCATAATATAAAATACTCCTTACCATGTTTCCCCAAAAATAAGACCGGATCTTATATTAATTTTTGCTCCAAAAGACGCATTAGGGCCTATTTTATATTACGAGCATCCTGAAGAATCATGCTAGTGCTTATTTTCCAGTTAGGTCTTATTTTCAAGGAGACACGGAATGTGAAGGAAACAGCTGAGCCCATGTCACAGAACAGTCTATAGGAGAACTGAAAATCAACAGGCTTTGAATACACAATTTCTGCATTCAAACACATGTAACCTATTTTGGAGCAATGGCTAACACACAAAATATAACAAATTTGAGGGGTTTTTTATTCTGTGTGCTGGTACTTCACATTTGTATAAAATGGTGAGCCCTCCTTGCCCTGGGGGGGAAGATGGAGGTTTCCCTGGTTGCGAGGCAGGAAGACAGAAGGAGCAAGAGGAGGGAAGACTGGAGCCTCCTGGGCTGTGAGCCCCATGCGGGGAGGTGGGCATCCATGTCAAGGAGAGCCACATTCGGACAGCTGGACACCCTCAGTCTGCAGCACGAGGAAGCTCAGGGGAGCTGTCTCGAGACCACAGCCAATGCAGGGAGACCAGCCTGGGACCAGGGCGTAACAGCGTGAACAGTGCTGTCCTTCCAAGGCCAGGCAGAGAGACAGCTTGTCCTCAGCCGCCCGCACGGGGCCTGCGAATTGTCCTAACAGTAGTGGCACCTCTTACAGCTTCAAATTTCGACCAGCTCATGCAAACCTATCTTTAGGAACAATGGCTGTTTCAGGATCATGTTAATCTCCCCGAAATAGAGGGCAATGCCTTGGATACTCATGGAAGACAGAGATGTTGGGTAAAGGAAAGTCTCAGAGCCTGTACTTGCATGAGACTAGATAGAGCCAGCTAGAGATTTCGACTCCTTCATCCTCACACAACAAGCTGAAAACTGGACTCCTTCGTAGGTTCGCACCACTGCCTAGCAACCACTGCAATGTCCTGATAAACTTGGGATGGGTCTTATGTTGCACCAACCTCTTCCCCAGAGCAGGGGGCAGAAGCCGCAAGTACATGGACCAAAGACTGGGGGCATCCCCAATGCTTGAAGGAGGTAAATTGCTACTTCAGCAGGAATATAGGTTTAGGTGGCCAAAAACACAGTTATCCACTATACCCTGCCACATCTTGTCCTTATACTTTAGATTTTCCCAGAAGAGAGGACATTGTTTTTTCCCCTCTCACATTCACATATGCTGCCCAAAAGCCCTTGAACTTTCTGAAATCTTTGGTAAACAGTTGTAGTCAGCACCCAATAACTGCAGACCACAAATATGATACATCCCATAATTGGATGACAAGGTCAGAAAGGGTCAGTCTTATAGGAATAATAAGAATCATACAAAGAAATGGCATCAGCTATTTGGGTAAATATTTCCAGTATGTCAACCTGATTACATGGTATTTTTCAAATGTGGCCTTGGGAAAGTAGTGTGTCTCCCGCAGATTTTCAAAATATCATGCGCACCTGCCCCAGGTCTTGTCAAGAAGACACAGATAAGATACATCACGAGTAGCGACTGGAAGAAGGAATGACGGGAGATTTGTGGGATGCCAGTAATGTTCTGTTGTTTGGTCTGGGTATTAATTATCAGATGTATTCAGTTTGTGAAAAACCATTGAGCTGTGCACTTCTGATATGTGTCCTTTTCTGCATATCAATACAAAGTTTTAAAAAGAAGAGCTAGAGATACCCTTGTAAATTAAGCTGCAATTCGATATCTAAGTATTTTGAAGCAGTCCTTCAATGATAGAAGTCATTGGTCCTCGGTAGGGAGTATGTATATATAATAATTTGGTAGTAGGAAAGTTTTAGGGTTTATCCACGTCTTTATATGAGAAAAACAGACTGACAGATTGAGTGGACTGGTTACAGACAGGGCTCCACTTGCTCAAGCAAGGATGGTTCTCTCAGTTTACTCACATCCTGGGTGCGTGTCCAGCTTCTTCTGATGGGGCGGCACCCTACCCTGCTGGCCACTGGTAGGATCTTAACCATTTCCAGTGTGCTTTGATACCAGCTGAGGGGTTGCCTGAGTATTGCCCACCCTTCAGGACCTGACAGCAGCGATCCGCAGTACTTCACCCAAAAACCCCCAGGGCCAGATGTGCTTCAGAAGGCAGGCATTTTCAATTTTAGAAAGAAAACACAGTGCATATGCTGTACACTCTCTGTGTAACACCCCCTGGAAGTCTGAGGCCGAGCCATGCAGCTAAATGCAGATTTCGCTGTGCAATTCATGAATATTCACAAGAAGGAAGATCAAAGGAGACTGTCAATGGCCTCACACCAGTTCATGAAAGTTTTGCTCCCTAAAAAGGACAAAAACTGGTTTTTAAAGATTTGGAGTTTGCAGATTGCAGATAAAGTATTCTGGACCCATCGATACTCATCATTTTGTATCAATAAATTAATATTCTGGGTTTATAAATTTCTTATAACTGTAATTAGTGGGAATACATTTCCCAGAGTCAGAGACTCCTCCACTCCCACCCCCAGGCAACTTGATAAAAATGAAATAGCTGGAATTGGCTAACCCAAGAAAAATGCCTGACCGACTGCCCCTCTCCAGAGACTGGCCATCCTGGGAGGAGGGGATGACAATGACCTGCCAGAACTCTCTCTCCAGCTCACCACAAGGCAACATTTGGATAACATGCCCTGGCTGAAGTCCTTTTTACCTCTTTCTGGAAAAATCTCCTAAGAGACCTCAATGGTCAAGGAAATATTTATCTAAAGAAAAAGTTATTCAATTCAATAAATGTAAGAAATATGTGCATTAGTACAGTGTTATTTTAACTTACATAAGTTTGATCCTCAAGTTGTGATGAAATACCCTAACAAAGAGTCCATCTCAATTTTTCTGAAACCTGCAAGTCTAAACCTTGGAGAGGTTTTCTGTTCTTTTGTTTGGGAAAGAGTTGGGACTTGGTTTGGAGGGCCTTTTGGCTGAAAAGTAAAGGCCTTTCCAGCTCAGGAATGAAGAGTTTGGGAAAACGTGGAGCTCAAGTGCTCTGTCATCATGGGTGCAGAATTGCATTTCTGCAAATTATTATCAGGCTGACTGAGAAGAGGCCCTGCAATGGGGAGAGCGTGTTTCCCTCTCTTGAGGCCATAGAAAAGAAAACAAACCTAAAGAGGTGGATACAGTCAAGGCAATCCTATTGGAGAGGGTGGGCCAGCCACAGTACATGGCATCTGGCCAGGGATTCAGGACAAGCTGGCCAGGAGAAATCCCCAGGAGAGCACGGCCTGAAAACTGTCAGCACTGTTGTCCATTTTAGGTTGTTTTGGTTTTGGGTTTGGTTTTGTTTGGGTCTTTTCGGCTTAGTAATTCCTTTAGCTATCTTTTGGCCAAATTTTGTTAAATATTTTGGAAGAAAGAACTGAATCTATAAAGAGAACTAACTACAACCAGAAAAGAGAGTGCTGAGACTGAGGTGCGAGAGGGTGGGCTGCGGAAAGCCCCTCCTGTTTATTTATTGACTGGAGCAGGCAGCCATCTGTTTGCAGGGACTATTAAAGGGAAGCTAGACTCCTGAGGGGAAAACAATAATTGGTGGATAATGACACAGTACTTTCAGCAGGGTGACAACCAAGTAAACTGGAAGAGTAGTGAGTATCACAAAGAAGAGGTTTAACTTCTGCCTGGGAGATGTCACAGGACGAGGACAGAGTGACACCACAGGGAGAATCTGACTGCTGACCCCTCAAATGGATATTTTAAATCCCCCTTCACCACCTAGGGACTCCAGTAATTCTGGAGAGTCCTTGAAAACTCTGTGAGCCTATTTCCCCATCTAATAAATAAATTTACTCATTCCTGCTTCATAGACCTCCTGAAAAAACTAAGAAATATTGATTATGTAGGGTTTTTATGAAATGTCCAATAAATTATTATTATTTCTAATATAATACAATATATTAATACATAATATCATATGTAATATATTTTATTAAGTGATTGCTATTTACACACTAATTAAGGTAAATGAGCAACTTCTTCAGTAAGGGAAGATTTGGAATGGCTATATCCTTTAGAGTTTATTACACATACATCTCTTTGTAAATGATGTGATTCTCATACAGAATATGGAGACAGTACTTAAAAATAATTCTGTGCTGTCTTCATGAAGACTCAGGGAAAAGTACATTTAAAAAACCCATCCAAGTACCAAAAATGCACAAATCTGATGAGCCAAAGTGTTGGTGGTTACGTGACTATGGGGTGATTCCCTCACATTGGGTTTGGCAGTGACATGGGAACAACCACATTGCAAAGTTATTTAACAGCATGACCCAGCGTTTCCACCTGAGATATCCATCTTCTAGGAGCGCTCACTCCCGCAACAGGAAGACATGTGTGAGATTCCTTACTGTAGCAGTTCTAATAGCAAAAAACAAAAAAAAAATCATGAACATAACCAAAGGTCCATTAATGGAAGGATGAATAAATAAATTGAGTTGTAGATAAACAACAGAATAATATTCAGAAGTTAAAATGAATAAACCACAGGAAAAGCAAGTTGCAGTAAAATGATACATATAAAGAGTTTATAAACACCCAAGACAATAATACATTGTTTAAGGAAAATAAAATATTTAGTTAAAGCATAAAAACATATGTGATAATTATACCTACCCATGTCATGGTGGTAGCTACTGGGAGGGGAGGAGACTGTTTGGTGAGAGGTACACAAGAGGTTTCAAGTGTATCTGTAGCGGTCTCTTTCTCTTAAAAGAAAAACAATCTGAAGCAAATACAAAAAAGAGAAATTAAGATTTGATAAAATTTTTGTATTGGCTGTATTGCTATTCTTGATATTATTCTCTCTAGTTTTCTGACTTTTTGAAGTAGTTCACATTTTTTTTAAAAAGTTAGGACGTCTAGGTTTTTATAGGAAAATGGGGGCCACCTAAATCTAAATTTCTTCACACTCTCTGAAAACCATGCAAATGCCCAGAGAGATAAAACCACCCATAATCAATGCCTTCAGCAAAACTAGGATACAAAGAATATTAAAAATCTCATGTACGTGAGATTTTAAAACCAACAGAGACCGTTGCAGAGCCCACATCAAAGAAAAGAGTTAAATAGAGTGTGCAGGGGGAAGAAGAGGATACAGACGATATTATGCTCTCCTGGGAGAGCCAAGAAAATCAATGGCAAAACTACTGTAAACAATAAGAGAACTCAATAAGGTGCTAAGATACAAAATAAACATTAAAAATCAATAACTTTCATATGTCCACTCTATAACCAATTAGAAGGTGTAATGAAAAAGGGAACATCATTTTTGGTAGTAATGAAATAAAAATAAAATTCTTAGAAACAAAGTGACCAAAAAATTTGCAAAAGCTATAGGAGGAAAACATTCAAAACATGCCTAACAGACCCAAAAGTAGACATGAACACATGAAAAGGCATTCCTTATTTTTGAGTAGGATGTCAATTTGCCACCATTTAATGCATAAAGAGACCTCAATAAAAATAACATTTTTTTCCCTAGAGCTAAATAAATTGATTCTAAAGTACATTTGAAAATTTGTAAAATAAATCAGTCCTGGGGATGTAATGTACAGCATAGTGACTACAGTTAACAATACTGCATTGTATATTTGAAAGTTGTTAAGAGAGTAAATCTTAAAGATTCTCATCATAGGAAAAATATTTTTGTAACTATGTGTGGTGATGGATGTCGGCTAGAGTTTTTATGGTGAACATTTTGCAAAATATACAAATATTGAGTCATTATGTTGTATACCTGAAATATCTAGTTACATGTCAATTATATCTCAGTTTGAAAAAATTCTAATTTTTTAGAAAATTATGCAAGATGACCTTTAGGAGAGAAAAATAGAAATAAGGTGGGAAAAAAAGATAAACAAGCAGGAAAACCAGTAATAGGTCGAAAAAAGGAAAGCAGTGGGGGAACTTGCCCTGTAAGACAGTAAAATACAGTCTAAAGCCTCCATAATTAAGACAGTGTGGTCCTGGCACGCAAATAGAGGATCCAATGGAACAGAATAGATCATCTAGAAATAGTCCCATGTGCATGTGAAAGTTTGGTATATTGGGATGGTGGCATCTCAAATCACTCAAGAGAAGATGGACCTTTGCTGCATGAAGTTAAAATAACAGGATAAGCATTTGGAAAAAGATAAAATTGGACCATACTTCATGCATTGAACCAGAGATCTAAATGTTTTTCAAAGAAAAGTACAGGAACTATGAGAAATATGGATGAGTTTCTTTATAACCGGAGAATAAAGAAAGCCTTTCTATGAATGAATCAAAAATATAGTAACTGTTAAGAGAAGACTGATCATTTTGACCATATAATATTAAACCCATTTTTTTCTACATGGGAAAACTACCAACAAAGCAAAAACAAATGACAAATGGATCAATATTTGAAAGTTAATCTTCTCAATATAGAAAGAGTTCCTAAAAAATAAGAGCAGAGAAACCCTAGAGAAAGACGGGTAAAAGATAAGAACAGGCATTTCACAGTAAAAGATAAATGGTCTTTAGGCACAGGAGTAGAGACTCTACTTAGCACTTTAAAATCAAAAGTACATGAAGCTACAATTTCACACCAGTTAGACTGGAAAAATTTTCAACCGCTTGAGAAGACACTTGGTGAGACTGTGGGGAAACGGGCATGCATACGCTGCTTGGTATGCCCTTGGTGTACACAATGGCATGGAAGGGAATTGGGAATAGGTAACAAAACTATGCATACACTTAGTCATTGATTCAGCGATCCAGTTTCTAGGAATCTACCCTGAAAGTACACCAATGTATTCCCTCTACATTACTTGTAATGCAAGATACTGGAAACCATCCGAATGCCCAAATAGGAGAATGGTTGACAAAAAAATCACGGTATAATATACAATAGAGTATTATGCAGCCATAAAAAAAAAAAAAAAAAAACAGAATCTTTATGAACTGATATGTAGTCTCTCAGACTAACAACCAAACTCCCTAAAATGACAAAGCTCCAGCCTCACCCCACCCCTGACCATATTTTGTGTTACTTTCTCTCTGGCTTCTCTTCAGCTGTTGGTTGTAGGGTCAAGTCAATGCAAGCTCACTCCTACCTCCAGTCATCTGCACTTGATATCCTCTCCCAAAGGTCACATGCCTTCGCCTTTATTTACTTCAGGACTTACTCAACTGTCATCTTCTCAGTGAGACATTCACTGACTGTCCTATCCAAAATTGCAAGCTCTCCTGAAAAAATAAAGATATTTTTTCTTTAACATTTGTCAGCAATGTACTCTATATTTTACCTATTTGTTCATTTTATTATCTATCTCCCCTACTGGAATGTAAATTCCGTAAAGGCAGAGATTTTTCATCTGTTTTGATCACTACTGTATCTCCTGTATTTAAAAGACTATCTGGCACTCAACAAATACTTGTTCAATGATTGGAGGCATGGATGGATGGATGAATCCTTCTGTTCTTCTGCCATTATTTCTTTGATAATTTCTTCCCCACATTTTCTTCAGATACTCTTTCTGAAATTCCTATTAGTCAGAAATTAAATCTACTGAATAGTTCTAAGTTTATATTTTTTTATTATTTTTAAATTTCCATGTCTTTGTTCGTTACTATCTAATAATTTTTATCATAGTAGCATATTTTAAGCTTATGACAGCACTTTATTCTCTGTTTTTCATAACACATTGTTTTTCCTTTGAGACTATTCATTAGAAGTTTTTCATGGTTTCTCTCAGTCCCAGGATTATGTCTGATCTTTTAACATGCTTTTCTCTGTTAACTTTGATCTCTGTTTTTCATCTTTGAGGTGATCCTCAGTTATCTATTTAGAGGAAGACAGGGACAATGATTGGAAACTGCTTGTGCGGGCCTCACTGATTCCTGGATTTCATTGTCGGGTAATTAGGAAAGGAGCCAGCCATTTCATTGGAAGTTCCCCACGTGTTACTGTCTTCTCCCTGGAGCTTTTCTTTTCCTCTGGAGAAGAATTCATACATTCTCATCTTCCTGAATTATTAAAGTGGGGGAGAGAAAGGCATCTGGGGAGGACATCTCACCAATTGTTATCAGACTTTTACTTAATCTTCTTGTTTCTCACTCCTCTCTCTGCCATGCCTGGGTTTCTGTTTCCCAAATATCTATTGGCCAGTTTCTCTAGAGACAAACTTACTCCCTCTTGCCTGATGGTGTGACCAGATGAAGGAGCATGAGGCAGAGAGCCTGGATGTCTTGCCACCCTGTTCAGACTTTTAGCCAATCTCTTATTTGCATCCCCTCCACTCTCCCCTCACCCCCACCTTCTCTGATGAAGCCTCAGGGATTCTCTGGAACAATTGAGCTCTTTAAGCTCTTTGTTCAACTATGTCATTTGCTCCTCATCCATCCACTTTCCTTCTTTCAAAAGTTGGTTACAACCTCTTGCTTCTTGCAGTCTCCTTTCACATGTTCTTTTCCCTAAGTGATCATTTACCTTTTCATTCCTGATCTATCATTTTAGATGCGTTTCAACGGGGAGAGGTCACAAATGCTTATGTCAATTTAAACTAAATGCTGTCTAAACAAGATTTAAAACCTGGGTACCATACATACAAAAATCAAGAAAATTAAGTCCTGGCCCTTTAGTAAATCCACTCTAGGGGAGAAGACCAAAAAAAAATGCAATAACCATAAGTCAAGGGACTCAGTAACTGGATTGTAGTGCTTTATTTCTAATACTGGAGTGTTTCCATGGCTCAGTTTTTCTATCTATAAGTGGTTAGCATATCTCTAAGTGGATGAAATACTATCCAACCATAAAAATGGATGAAATTCTGACACATGGCACAACGTGGGTGAACCTTGAAAACATTCTGGTAAGTGAAATAAGCCAGTTCCAAAGAGACAAATAACTGTAGGGTTCCACTTACATGAGTTAACTACAGCTGTCAGATTCATAGAGACAAGAAGTAGAATGGGGGTTGCCAGGAGCTGGAGGGGAGCAGGGAATCCGAGAGCTATTGTTTAATGGGTACAGATTTCCCAGTTTGGGAAGATGAAAAAGCTCCGAAGACGGATGGTGGCGAAGGTTGCACAACAATGAAAATGTACATCATGCTTCTCAACTGTACACTTAAAATGGTTAAGATGGTCAATTTTATATTATACACCAGGGCTGTGAAAAAGTGTACACATTTTAAGAGAGGTTATCTATGGGTTACTTTTCGAAGTTGAATTGAATTATGGTAGCGATGTGTAGTATGACATTTGCTCAAAAGATGGCGTTAATCAAATGAATGCTAGCATCATTCATTGTACTACAATTTTAATAGTTGTTTTTCCTTTCTTACAATGTGTATACATTTTTTGGGCACCCTCTGTATATTTTACCACAATAAAAAAATGGTTGGGAGATTTATGATAGGACACATTGGACATTTTGAAGGGAATTCTAAGTATCATGTTTGCTAATTGATCACTGATATTTCTCTTCCTTTAGAAGATGCAGAAGGAATTGGCCTGGTTCAATCACCCCTTCCACACACAATTTTCCTAATGCAGAAAAATAGACACAGCAATAGGAGTAGACACAGCTGGGGCTGGGATGACAGCCCAGGGCATCTCCAGGTTGTCAAGAGGAAGTGGACAACGGGTGGCATTAGTGGACCCCAGAACACGGCTTGCTTTTTGCAGCCTTCTAGGCCACGAAGTGTGGGCCTGGATTAAATGTTTAGGGCAAAGGAGAAAGCTGGCAAATGTATTTCAAATTCACTCACTACCTACCTTCCTTCCCTCCTTTATCCTAAAGTCATCCTATTTCTCTCCAAGAATCAGACTTCACCCAATCACAGCCAGTCTCCATAGATAGAGCTAAAGAGACCAGGTGAGCTAGTCATAGTGAAGGAACTTCTGAGCTTGCTTTACGGTCATGTGACTCTGCTCAGAAGGGATGGAGCAGGGGCCTATTGGCACAACCGTTTTCACTGTGCACTACACAGCAGGCATTTGTCACAAGACCTCACTGTGAGGGGAGTCCCGTGGAATTGTGCAACACACAGTCCTAAAGAGGACATGTCTGTCTTAGCAAAAACACATCCCGACCGCTCGGAGAAGAACTAGAAATAGTACATGCTTTGCTACAGCATTATCTTTGGGGAGGAGAAGCACCATTCTGACTTCCGTTCCTTCTGCTCAGTCCTGGGACTCATTCCCCAAACTCATGCCTTCTCTAGTAAACTTTTACTCTTATGAATATTTGCTTTAAAAATTCTTTAGGTGGCAAAGAGAAGGTCGCACTTTCCCTAATTTAGCTATTTCTGTCTCTGTGCTTAGAAGGATGATATTTTTATATTCACTAAAGTCTTGTTTAATGAGAATGGCAAGATGGGCTCCAGAAAATAAATTATGAATGAGAACTTTTTCTTCTCGAAGGAAATTAAATGAATAGCAAGTAGTCTTGTTATTAGATTTTAATGACTCTAATTTCTTTACACCAACTGGAAAGAAAATAACCCACGTTATATGTAATTTCTGATAATAATAATAAGAAAGATCTTAGCTGCAATCTTATTGTTCAGTGAGAAGGTTACTAAGCAGTTTACCAGAGTGAGGGCTGAGGATTGTAATATCCCATTTATGTACAAATGATACAATGCGTTGCCGTGGTGAAGAACTGGTCAAAACAGGATAATGTTCTGACTCATTTGATTATCTGATATAAGGGAAAAACTTAACTTTCGTAGTCCAGGAACTTTATGGAAAAAAACACAAAGAGTATCTGAAAACTAAAATTTCTAAAGCCCTCTTCCTCAAACTTGGCTGTCTGTTGATGCCATCTGGAAAGTTTTAAAATATACTGAAACCCGAGTCCCATCCCCAGAGATTCTGATTTAATGGGTGTGAGGTGCAGGCTGGAACTGAAATTCTTAAAGTTCTCCAGGTGATTCTAATGGGCAGCCAAGTTGGAAAAACGTATACTAGATGGTGTCACACTCCTCCATCCAAAGAGTACAGTAAAAATGGAGCTTATTTATCACATATTTATGATGCAACATTAATGAGGCTTTGTGTTAGCGGTAGTTATATTGGTGTGTCTAAAGACAAGTGAAGAAAAATATAGAAGTAGAATAGAAATCGAACATTTAATGAAATATTAGATAATGACATTGCCTATTAACATAATAGTATTATATTCTGTTTTAGATATTATATATCTACTACTATGGTACATGCAGGTAGTAATAGAAATGTAGAAAGACATATAATCCCAGAGTTTATAAAGATTTACATTCAAATAAACTTCATCAGAACTATACTAGTTTACAATGAAAAATAAATTTTTTTTCCAGAGAATGTCTGGTACTTGTGTGTTTTGAAGAGAACCAGTTGGCCTCACCTGTAAAATCAGCCAGGTAGTACATGTGGTATTTTTTTTTTTTTTAAATTTATTGGGATGACAATTGTTAGTAAATATTTTTTTTAATTAAAGATTATTGGGGTGACAATAGCTGGTAAAGTTACATAGGTTTCAAGTATAAATTCTGTAATACGTCATCTATATATCACATTGTGTGTTCACCACTCAGAGTCAGCTCTCCTTCCATCACCATATATTTGATCCTGTTTACCCTCATATACCACCCCTTTCCCCCCTTACCCTCTGGTAACCACTAAACTATTGTCTGTGTCTATGGATCAAAGACCTAAACATAAGACCTGAAAGAATAAACTGCATAGAAGAAAACATAGGTACTAAATTTATGGACCTTGGGTTCAAAGAGGATTTTATGAATTTGACCTCAAAGGCAAGGGAGGTAAAAGTTAAAATAAATGAATGGGACTATATCAAACTAAAAAGCTCTGCACAGCAAAAGAAACCATTGACAAAATAAAGAGGCAACCAATTGAACGGGAGAAGATATTTGTAGTGCATGTGATTTTGATGCAATAGAGGCATCCGATTTGGTTTCCACTTGAGTCTGAGTTATTCAGCTTCATTGCATTTCGTGGAGCCAAACTATGATATAGATGTTAGCACATGATCCTGGAAATGCAGAGATTTGGTAAGAAAAAAAAGGACATCAAGTTTAAATCAGTTATCATCAGTGAGAAAACAGCTCATTGGTGTCAGAATTCATACATTCATTCATTCACAAGGCATTTCTTGAACACCTACTGCGTGCAAAGCAATGAACTTCATGAAAATGCAGGAGTGAGAACTTTAACGGTATGTGTAAAGTTTTATTACTTAAGAAGGACCTGCAGCAAATATGGGTGAGTTATAACATTTGTTCATTATGGCTGGTGAATACCCATGTCTGCTACATAATTCTTTATACTTTTCATATACAGTTGACCCTTGAACAGCACAGGTTTAAACTGTGCAGGTCCACTTATACATGGATTGTTTTTAATAAATATATAGTGGGCCCTCTGTACCCTCATGTTTATATCCGTGGATTCAGCCAACTGCAAATGGAAAACAGTATTTTTGATTCGAGGTTAGTAATCTGCTGATGAGGAGGGCCAACTGTATGCATTGTTCTACGCCATTTTATATAAGGGAGTTGAGCGGATTTTGGTATCCTGGAAGCAATCCCCTGCAGATACCAAGGATGACCATGGTTAAGTTTTGGGGGAATCAAGTTGCACTCGGATTTTTGACCGTGTGGTGGTTATCACCCTTAGTGACTGCATTGTTCAAGGGTCAACAACTGTATGTTTGAAATATTTCACTTAAGAAAAGCGTTCAATGTGGACTCTACATTGAAGAAATCTATAATCAAGGAGATGAAATAAGAGAGCTACATAAGCAAGAATAATATAAATTTGGAGGCAGTGGTGATATGCAATAATAGTGTATTTCTCACTCTTAGCAGTTCAAAGCAAGTGTTAGTGGACAGCTTTCTACGTGGTGATTAGGGACTCAGATTCCATCTTCTCATGGCCCCACCATTTCCTCCAGCCTCTTAGTCCCTCACTGGATGCTCAGTATCCAGCTGGCATCCTGGGGAACAGAGAGGATGATTGCATGGAGATTTTCTTCTGAACTAGACTTTGGACTGGCACTTCATTTCTGCCCACATTCTCTTGTCTAGAACCCAGTCCCATGGCCAGCCCTTAGTGAGGACTGAGAATTGTAGTTTGGCTCTTTGTCCAGGATGAACAGGAACAAGGATTGATGAGCACCTGTGTTCAAAGGCAAGAAGGTAGGAAATATGTTCCATGCAAGGAACAGAGAACAAAGTGGAAGGGAGGGACATAGGTAGGCTGGCTCCTATTCATCCAGCATGTACAGAAAGGTCATGCAAGCTGCTAAAACAATGAAATCCTTCTGAACTACTTGTAAAGCGCTCCGAGTCCCTGCCCCCAAGTGTCCACACTGTCATCCCAGCTACTGCCTGGGCTACCTGGACCTCCCTGACACAGCAGGGCTCCTGCAGGACCCACCTTCAGCACTATGGTCCCATCGGTTCTGATTGATTGGTGCGCAGACTTTCCTGGCTGTCACACATTTTGAGCATCATGTCTGAACCTAGGATTCAAAGAGGGAGTAGCAGCAGGATTTGGAGAGGTGGTCTGGAGCCAGTTCACGAGTGTCCTCAAATGCCACACCGTCAAGTTCAGATTTTATTCATTAAGAGGGAGGAGAGTGTTCACCACAGGTTTTTTTGAGTAGACAAGTTAACATGATCAGAGCTCTGTCTAGAAAGATGACTGTGACAGCAGCTAATTTAGGATGATATGAAGAAAGAGGAACCAGAAGCGGGGATTAAATGATCTTTGTAAATGAATGACAACCCGTTATTAAAACAGCAGGGAGGCCACATTTAATTAGTTCTTACCGTTATTGAGGCAAGGGAAATATTGCCAGCAAGCTAGATCATTCCAGACCTTATTACTTTGTTCTAATTATCAATGTTTATAGCTGCAATTGCTATTGCTGTATCTGTATGAGTGGCGATGTTATTCTAATACATGTCCAAGGGCTCCAGGGCCAGGACTAGCAGGACATCATTGGAACACCAGCCCCCATACGCTGCCTCAGTTATCTCTGTCAGTGCAGAGTTCCTTGTTGTATGTGTCCCTTACTCTCCTGATTTATCAATTAGTGTGGGAAAATTCTCTCTCCTTTCTTGTTTATGAACGTACTGAAGTCATAACTATGCTAATTTTAAGAAAACTTATGTTTGGATATAATAATAGTATGTCTGTCAGAATCCAGTCAGAAATCAGAAACCACCCTAGGCTTTTCAAATAGAGGGGATTTAATACAGGGAATTGGTTACACAGGTGTTGGAAAACTGAGGCATTAATAACTGCAGGAAGCAGCTACCACCTCTGGCATTGAGGAAAGACAAGTGAAGAGAAGTGATACCAAAACGTAGGCACTCAGAAGATGGTTGGTCAGTTTGGCTGGTGCTTAGGTTTCTGCAAAGGTACTGCACAGCTGTTGCAAAGCCCTCTGAAGGGTGAGCATGATGCAGGGGGTTCCAGAAGTCTTGACAGAAGCTGGGGAGCTGGCTTGTGCTGCTGGAGAGATGCTAATGGCATCTAGACACAGGAAAGAAATCTCCCTTCCTCTTGCTTTTCTATCTTCCACTGGAGCTCCACCTGGTGACATGTCATCATGCCTCAGGATGCCAGAATATAATGAAGACGAGGGCATCCAGTTTGCACAGTCCCAGCCTTAGCATCGGAGTGGGGCACCATACGGTGCCTCGGGGCCAAGAGCCACAAGTGAACAACCAGTACAAACACTTAATGCCACGTGAATACCCAACGGAGTCATCTCATACATTGAGGTTCAACTTAAGGTAAAGGACTGAATAGTCAGATTGTGAATATTGGAAGGGAAGACCCACAAAGGATAATGGCTGGCACACCTTCTAATATTTACCATTAGGCCTCCAAGCCTTAGTTTTCGGTGTTAATATTATGATTTTCTTTAACCTAACATGGAAGCCAGTTCATACATAAATCTATGTTTAGACTCACTTTTCTTATGTCCTTATTAGTGATGATAATGTAAAATTATTTCAGACTATGAAACTAAATACGCAATTTTTACAACAACTAAATATAATCAGGGAAAATAGGCAATTTTGATTACTATAGTAAACTATCAGACATAATGCTATTTTTGGTCCAACTCTTTGTTTTATAAATGTGCAAACCTTTCTATGGCAACCTTTTGTTTCAAAGACCTTTACAGAGCAAAGATTTCAGGCATGGAAAAACCCTTAATAAATCCACATTGATTCTTTTAAAAGAGCTCATTTCAGTGACTCAGAAATGAAAAACAGATGGTAAATATTTGCCTGAATTAGTAAAAGAGCAAGCCTGAGTCCAAGAATCCTAAATTCAATTCCTTTTGCTTTTAATCACCAAATGATGCCTCTCCAAAGTGTTCTTATTTCAATTCCTCCATTTCATGGAAAGAAAGTGACTTCAACCTTAAAATTTCAGATCTTACAGCTCCAAGATTCTTTGTATTTGTTGAGAAATGAGATGCCTCTGGGTTCAGATCAACCCAGCTGCTCTTTGTACTTAAATAGCACTGTAATGTATCTAAACACATTAGTTCAAATATTTACAGTTAGTTCCTAGACACTGAGAGGTCATGGTATAGAGAAAAGTTCATAAATTTTACTTAGCATAAAAGCCTTCTATAAATCATGGCATCTTCCTTTTGGAAACCAGTATTAACACCCATCCTGACAGGTATGAAGTCTGACAATTAAGTTCGCAAACTTGTTGGCAACGATGTTGCTCACCTTTTTTGATATCAGAGGGATTATTCATTATGAATTTGTACCAACTGGACAAACAGTTAACCAGGTTTACTATTGGAAGTGCTAAAAAGGCTGCGTGAAAAAGTTAGACGACCTGAACTTCTCTCCAACAATTCATGGCTCTTGCATCACGACAATGCACCAGCCCACACGGCACTGTCTGTGAGGGAGTTTTTAGCCAGTAAACAAATAACTGTATTGGAACACCCTCCCTACTCACCTGATCTGACCCCCCCCCCCCAATGACTTCTTTCTTTACCCGAAGATAAACAAAATATTGAAAGGAAGACATTTTGATGACATTCAGGACATCAAAGGTAATACGATGACAGCTCTGATGGCCATTCCAGAAAAAGAGTTCTAAAATTGCTTTGAAGGGTGGACTAAGCACTGGCATTGGTGCATAGCCTCTGAAGGGGAGTACTGTAGTGATATTCAGCAATGAGGTATGTAGCACTTTTTCTAGGGTGAGTTCGGGAACTTGTCAGACCTCATATGCATTTAAAAAGCCTTCTTGACTGCTGTTACTGACTCAGAGAAATGAACATATAAAAGGAAGAGCACCCTAAAATGGCCAGAGACAGCTCAGAAGGAGTGACAGTAAATAACAATGCAAATGCTTATTGTCCTTAAAATTAGTCACCATAGGAGAGAATGCACATATTTCAGTGACTGCTGCCATTTGCAAGTGTTTGGGTGACTATTCTGAATTTTTTTTAAGGCACTTTAAGAAACCTGCTTTAAAAAAAAAGTCGGTTTAATAATTTTCTTCTCGATTTTTGCTTTTTGGGAGCAAAAAGCATTGACACAGCTCAATGTGTTACCAAATTTGGTTCTAAGTGATTTTTGCGTGTTTTCCATTTGTAACAGCTATCTTAAACAAACATACAGCTGACCCTTGAACAATGCAGGTTTGAACTGCATGAGTCCATTTATGCATGGATTTTTTTTCCAGTAAATATACAATTGGCCCTTCTTATCCCCAGGTGTCTCATGGACAGAGTCGCCCAACCATGGATGGGGAGAGCAGACTGTTTGGTTGTTCTGTATCATTTTATACAAGGGACTTGAGCATCTGCAGATTTTGGTATCTGCAGGGAGTCCTGACACAGAGGAGGATTGTAGTTAAATTTTGGGGAGTCAAAAGTGATATGTGATGTTTCAACTGCACGGGAGGTCGGTGCCCCTAACTCCTGAGTTATTCACAGGTCTGCTGTATATCTATTGAGAATGCTTCTAGAAATGGGCTTCTTTACTAAAACAATTCCAAGACAAGAGTTCCAAGGTATTTTGCATCTTGGGTATAATCCCAGGGTCCCTATGCTGAACAAAAAAGCCATTGGAAGGTTCAGATTCTGGGATTTTGTTAGAGAATTGGTCACAGCATTTTACAGACTCCATACTTCAGCTGTGTCTTTAAGGGTGGAATGGCTTCAACAATCTTCCCCAGCATTTTGCTTTCATTACTTAATTACAACTTTCCTTTCAATGAGATATTTCTCCAGCATGAGTTTCCCAATGATAATATCACATCCAGTTACACTCCAGAAAGTTCATAATGAATAGAGGCTCGCAAACTGAGAAAGACTTTTGTTGTTGTTAAATAGACACTGGAATGTAACCAAAGATTGCAACAGAATAATCTCTCAACAAGTCAAGTGACCACAAAGATACCAACAGGCCAGCAGAGGGAAATGCTTCCTAAAAGTAAATACTGGATGGTGGTGGCATCTGTTCTACCCCTTTGTATTAGTCTGCTTGGGCAGTCATAACAAAATACCACTGACTGCATGGCTTAAAAAGCAGTCATTCCTTTTCTTACAGTTCTGGAGGCTGGAAAGTCCAAGATCAAGGTTCCAGCAGGGTTCGGTTTCTGGTGAGGGCGCTCTTCCTGGCTTGCAGATGACTACTTTGTCCTCACATGGCCTTTCCTCTTAGTGTATGTGGAGAGAGTAAGTGTCTTCCTCTTCTCACAAGGGCACCAGACCTATCTCATTAGGGCCCAACCCCTATGACCTCATTTTACTTTTATCACCTCCTCGTGGACCTTATCTCCACATACAGTCACTTTGGGGAATGAGGGCTTCAGCCTATGGACTTGGTGGGGACACAAGCATTCAGTCTATAACACCCTTCCTTCTGAACGCTAAGGTCATTTTCACTGAGGTCAAGACATAGGTTAGACTGAAGAACAGTGAAGCCAAACCATCAAGCAAAGGGATCCACTAAAAGTGACGTCCAAGTTAGTACGATGAAGATCAGGACAAAAGTTAGAATCTGAGAAAGAACCAGAAGTACACAGATGTTGGGCAGGAGAAATTATGGCACAATTAAATTCCGGTTCATTTCCTGTTTGAAAATCGATAAAGTGGGGGGAAAAAAATCCACCAGGAGTTAGCGGAGTGAGGCTTACATATCCACCTCCACTGCCCACCGTAGTTCCCCAGAGGGCCTGATGGGGACTCATCTGTAGGGCCCTCTGCCTTCAGCTCCCAGTTGTTGTCTCCTCGGCAGCCAACCTGGGTCTTCACTCTCAACATAGGTCCAACCTCATGTCTTTCTGGTGCTCCTTATGTTATATTCCAAAACACAAGTCCATTTTGGAAATCATTTACAAGGTTAGTACTCTGAGTTGCCTGGATCGTCCAGGTCCTCCATCAGAACTGAAGATCGAGCTTCAACCTCGCTGCCATTCTACCTACCTCATCGCCCACAGAGACACCCTTCCTGTGCTTGAGGACTCTGGCATCGCGTGACTCTTGGTGGTTGGGGAGAGGCCGTCTCACCAATCTGGGAGCCACAAGTTTGGACAATTCTTTTCCCTGGGCTCTGACTGCTATAGCTTGGACGTGGGAATAGACCCAGCCAGCTAGATGATGTCCCAGAATTATGCTCCAGATTAAATGATGCAAGGAATCGGGGGGCCCCCAAGTGAGTCTCCCAAGAGGTGGTGTCAACAGCCGCCTGGCTGTACCCATGTTTCGAAGGGCCCCAGCCAGGGGCTTCCTGGATATGCTCTGGGGCTCAGACCCCTGCTCTGCTTTAGCTGATGCATCATTTCTATTCCCTCCAGCATCCCTGTCCTTTCTGTGAGCTCTGTGATACCCTGGTAATAAATTCCATTCCTGCCTAAAACTTACCAGAGGTGATCTCTGTTTGCAACTAAGAAGACCGAGTAGTCCACACCTCTCATTCTGATTGTTGGAATGGAAGTGGAAATCTAAGCGAGAAGAATTATCAAAAATTCAACATAACAGCAACCATCGAGTAAAAAAAGGCTGGTCACGAGTTTGATTGGGAACCAATTAAAATATAAATGCAAAAGAATCCCCCAAGCAATCTTTTTTTTTCTTTTGTCCCCGAGGCTTTGCAAAGGTCAGGCAGACATTTCAACAATTTTTCGACAGCCGACTTAAAACAGTCCCTGAATCTGAATGTCCTTGGTTAAGAAAGGCATCCCTTTTTGATTTGCGTGGCTAGTTCTTGAAGCCAACTCTCTGCAGGGTCTCACAGAGGCCAAGCAACTGTAAAACAAGTACAGATTGCTTCTAGAGTGCAAAACTCAGCCAAGTTTTGAGAAGTAATTTATTCACAACCTGGTGTGTTCCATCAAGTGGACACCCAGGGGTCTCTTTCATTCCATGTGTGTCAGGGACAAATAGACTTCAGTGGATTCCAGAAAACACACACATTATGGGAACAATTTTAGGGGCACATTCCAAACTTGCTAGCACCACAGGGCCTAATTTGCTACTAGATCGAAATTCAAGGATCTTAATTTTAGAGTTTTACAACACCTGCCAGTACAGCCATCCAACTTTCTCTAACTGAGTTGATAAGTAGGGAAGAGATGTTGTTGTATTGCGAGTTGGGTCCCCAGGAAATGGGGGGGAAAAGATGTGTTGCTCTTTCTTTCAGAGATGAGCCCACACAAAACAGCATGAAATGTCTATATTTTCACACAAACTAATTAAAACTACTTGAGCCTTACCCCATTAGACCGATTTCATCTGAGCTAAACATATAGATTAAAATAATACAAGATATGAGGCCAGTGTAATTGCCAACCTAGTAGATGGTTCTCTCTTTATCTAACAAGCACGTGTATTTCCAATAACTCAGGTTTTGTCTGCTTCCCTTTCATCAGTTAGTTTGTGAAATAACAATTAGAAATTGCCATGCTCCTTGTGAGGATTTCTGAATGCCAATGGCAGATTGGGTATTTGATGTTGGTATTTGACATTTAGTATCTTCTATATCAGATTTTGGTTCGCTATTCCTTCTCTCTCTCTCTCTCTCTCTCTCTCTCTCTCTCTCTCTCTCTCTCTCTCTGTCATGAAGGCTTTACTTTCTTCATCCCCCTTTTTCCTAATGCCAGCAACGGAATTACTCATTTATGCTCACTCTGGGTAAGCTGAGGAAAACCACAGGTGTCAGCCTCTGCTCTGGGTTTTGACCTTGTTCTGTTTTCCAGCTTCAGGATAAGCATTTGTCACAGCAGGAAACACATAAGGGGATTCTGGCCAGGAGGCACAAGCGTGTGCCTCAGAATCAAGGTGTCCTCTTGGTGCTTGTCAGAATTGGCTACCACCACGACTGCCACCGTCCACTGGGTGCTGGGCACACTGCTGGGGGGCAGCACCACGGGGAACATAGGGTGGAGGGCTTTCATGGGACACTAATGAGGGGAGGGGAACAGGGACAGAAGCAGGGGTTCTTGAGGAGGAACAGAGAAGGATAAGCGAGTACCAAGAGGACAGCTGACCAGGCAGGGCCTGGAAAGGTGAGGAGAGGGTCAGTGAGGACGTCTCCGCTTTGGAAACAAAAAGCAGAAATTATGAGAACATCAGGCAGAGTTCAAGCCATCACCAAAATTCTATCTACAGGTCAAGGGAGTAAAAAAGCAAGGCTAAGCCCTAGAAATGACTCTGGAAGGGACCAAGGGGAACACCAGGCCCCTGCTCGCAGTACAGTGCACGGCAGGACTCCATTCTGAAGTCAACACAGCCCAGTGGCTTGGGGAAGATGTACGAACTATTAGGGACCCAGCTCTACAGGGTTTGCTGATGATCTGGCTTCTGCAGAGGTTACGCTGGGAGAGAAAGGAGGGTCTAAAACAGGACAGATTTATAGAGACTGCTGCCTTACAGCTTAGAACAATAGGAAAAAAATATTTTGAACAAGCAAGAACTATTGTTACATATTGACATTCCTGGTACTAGATTTCTGGGCTTCTTTGTTTGATTTTTGTCTGTTTGCTATCTAGAATGTGACAATGCATTAGGTAGGATTGTTTGTAGCAAGCAACAGATATAAATTCCGGCTGCGTTAAGCAAAGAGTGACTTATTAAAAGAATGTTAGGTAACTCATGAAATCACTAAGAGATCTGAAGAGCCCAGCCAGGAATTCCCAAATCCCACAGCAAATTGGATCCCAACTCTAAGTCAGCAGTTCTCATGAGCAGTGGATGCCGCAGATAGCACTGTTCCTGCTGCTGCCACAAAAGCATAATCTTACTGCATCCGTCAATCCCACCAGCACTGCAGACACCACTAGGCTGGGGACATAGCTGTGCTGCAGCTGCCTTCACCACCAGACAATTATCTGTAGTCCCTGCTGCTGGGTGTGCTCAGCTCCTGGTTCAAACCAAGGTTGGCAAAGCCTCGGTCATGTGATTATGGTCTCATTGCAAGAGAGGCTGGGAAAGCAAGTGTCTGGCAGCTTGAATTTCCATAATGGTAAGTGGGCTCTGACTCCCACAAAAACTCTCATATGGCAGAGAATTCTTCACACTGGAGACACTGGAACAGGACCCAAGTAATGGGTAATAAAAACGAGTGACAAACATTGATTACAGACATCGAATACATTTATAATAGTAGGGTGTGTACTGATTGTTTGCATTCTCCCCCCCAAAATTCGTATGTTAAATCCCTAACCCCCAATGTGATGGTATTTGGAGGTGGACCTTTAGGGGGTGATTAGCTCACGAGGATGGAGCCTTCATGGTAGGTTTAGCTCCCTTATAAGAAAGACACAACATGATCTCTCTCTCTCTCTCTCTCTCTCTCTCTCTGTCCCCCTCTCCCCTTCCCCTCCCCCTCCCCCTCCCCCTCCTCCTTCCTCTCCCTTCCGCATGTGAGGACACAGCAAGAAGGTGGCTATTGATAAGCCAGGAAGAGTGTCCTCATCAAACACAATTCAGTTGGCACCTTGATCTTGGACTTCTCAGCCTATGGATCTGTGAGAAAGAAATGTCTGTCATTTAAGCCACCCAGTCTATGATATTTTGTTGTAGCCACCAGAGCAGACTAAAACAGGTTGGAATGGACCTAGGCCCTATTAAGGGAAGACAAAGCTGGGCCTTTCCCCCTTGATTCACTTTGCCTCACTCCTTTGCTTCCATCGTGCTCCCCCTGGCCGGATGTCTACCAGGGCTTCTCGGCGTCAGTGTCCTCTTTGTTCTCATCTGCCAGTTTCCCAGGTCCCGACCTATTGCTCCCCTCTGACATCTGACATCTGGCTCTGGCATCTTGCTTTCCTGGTTGCTCAGAACATTTCTCATTCGCAAATTCTGCCTCTCATGGTGTCTGATAATCCTGCCACGGCACATGATTCTGACATCCCTTCTGAGTGGTGACTCATAGTCCTTAGTGGTAAAGTATTCCACGGTATCTCAGGATCCTCGCTCTGTAAGGTCACGTAATTGAATCTCCATGGATGGGGCTGTGATATATGTGATTCATGCCAAACTCTGTGTCTCACTGGATGGTGTCAAGTTAGCTGTACTGCATCATTTAAGAGAGATTTTTTGCTGACTTGCAATAATATCGTTGGCTCCCCAACCAATCCTCCTCCTACAGCATATCTGAATTTTCTATAACTACATTAAAATATTACTTTAAAATACTTGTCTTTTGAGCGCGCTTTTAAAATAACTGTCCTAAGTCTGCCAAGAAGTTTGCAGGAAGAGAAAGTGGCCACCCCAGCAGCTCTGTGGTACAGCCTTGGTTTCCTGGGTATGGCTCCTCATTTGCCATGTCTGAAGGCATACGATACGCGTAGTCTTAACTGGCCTGTGGCATAATTTCTTCTGCTGTGAGGTACTCGAAAAATCCTAATGACATACCTCATAATACTGTTAACACGTTGCGTATGGAGGGGTTTAAATCCCTCATACCCCTCTGTTCCGGCAGGTTTTTAAAAGAAACTACTTTAAAATGCACTCTTCTCTTTAAAACGTAAATGCTTCTATGTCATTTATTATTTTTCTATGGAATTTTTTAGGATTTACTCACCTATGATGTTAGTAATCCCTCCTGGTGTGATACTGCAGAAAGCAGCTTCCTTTGTTATTAACGAAACACAAATAATTCAATAAAATGTGCAAAGTAAAAAGAGTCAACAGTAAAAACGAGAATTCTCGTTATCCGTCCTTAACGCATGGCTCAGAAAAAAACGAAGATTCTCGTGATCCGTACGCAACGTGTTAAAAGAGATCACTCAAGAATGTTTGAAAAGCATTTTTGCAAAACAAACTGCTGAGTACTGATCTGGAAAGCATGATACCATTCAGAAGGCAAATAGATAAAAGAGCAATAATTGCATTAGGACAAGTGACGTTCTTTCCAGGATCCAAGATCAAATGCAATATCTGATACACAATGCAGCAGCCTTCCATTCCAAAGAATCCCGAAACTGAGCAAGAAATTAGATTCCTGGGCGGCAAAACTATGGAATGAACCCAACACGGGAGAAAGATTTGGCTTCTGCTGAGACCTAGTTGATAAAAAATCTCCAGGGGAATGTTACATAGCCATCGTCTTCACCCACCCTGACTGCCACAGAGCTGTTGTTCACTGTGAACTTGGACTTGTGAGTCTGTCTCCCCATGTGCTCAGCTTTCTTTGTTCCTTTGTTCTCTGATGCTGTTGGGCCACAGCCACATTGGGGCTGAAGTAGTCAGCCTGGCGTGGTTCACTGCATTCACAAGTGCTCTGCAGTCTGCACACATGCTCACATCCATTCTTTCCTCTGAATCTCAGGGCAGCTCCACAGTTAAGCAGAAGAGATAAAGTCACAGGGACTCAAAGCACAGGCCCATGGACCCCCACTTTCCCAGAATGTCGCAGAGAGTCAGCAATAGTGGATCTGAGTCCCCTAATTCCCACTTCCTGCCATCTCCGCCATGCCCCCTTCATTTCAAGTTAAGAATTTTCTCTCTTCCAAGGGGTCCAGAAAAGGGACTTTCCTCCCACATTTTTCAAGGTGACATGGGCTGTTTTTATTTACTCAGCATCTCTTCTTTTCTTTGAGGAACCATCTTATCTCTATTTTTGATCATCCTGATGCCAGTGTCGTCCAGAAGTGGGTTCAGAGTCTCCACAGCTGGGCCAGAGCCCCCCACCACATGGTGTATCCGGAAGAGGTGACTTGCCTATGGAAACTGAGAGATGGCAGGCTTTCCCCTATTCACCCAAAAAGGACAGTCGACTTGTTTCTACTATTGCGATCCCCAAACACCCCTCGAGCTGTCCTTCTTGAGGCCAGGAATTCATAGTTTGCTTAAATTAGCCAGGCTATGCTAACCTGGTTCAACTGCATGATGCCATTAGTCAACAGCCCTGGGAGAGGAAAGAGCCTTGAATTTTAAGTCCCAGAAAAGCAAACAAACCAACATTAGTTTCTGGGAAACATGTCAAAAATCATTTTTCTTGCAGGCAGAAAGATCCTTTTCAAGACATGTCTATGTGTGCAAACTTGGCCCGGCCTCAATAATCACAGTTTATATAGGTCCTACAGCATCAGCAGAAAAGGCCTCCCTAATCTTCAGGGGAATGGTAATACTTTTCAGATGGTCACTCGTGGAAGTGCAAATACTTATTAAACATCTTCATGGTCTTGACGAGACATATCTAAACAGGCTTCCGAGCCTAAATTGACTAGCATCCCAGGGGATCTTAAATTACTACCTTGCCAAGCATTTTTCAAAAACACATCATGTTCTCTGAATTCTACTTGGCCCCAAGGGTTGGCACAGGTACAGTTTCACTTCCTTTGCTCTTGGAAATCTTCCCCTTCCTTCCAGGGCTCGTCTTAAGCAAAAATGAGGACCCAAGAAAATGTACATTTGTTTCCGCCAAACTCAGGCCCTCAGTAAGGCTATCACCGCTCCCCAGCCCTCCGTTTTATCACAGCTTGCTTCCATCAAAGGAGACGATGTCCATTATGGATTCTACAGTGTACATTTATATTAGAGTTACATATCCAGGGTGTTAGCAAGCTCACTTTCAGCTATCAGCCGGCAAGTGAAGAAAACATTGTGTGGGATGGTGCTTCCCAAAGGAAGTCATACTTCTTTACTTACAGCGAAGGCTGATATCACCTTGACAACTAGCCTGAGAACACAGCATCTGAGTGAAGCCGTCATAATCTCTCACAGGCAAAGATCCTTACTCCTACTCCCGAAAATGAGAAAAAGCCAGAAGCATAATAGAGTAGGATTCTCTCTAGGCCTAACCTAGTTTCTTTTTTGCAAAAGAAAAAGTTGTTGTCATGGCAAGAGCAGAGAGCCTCAAATAAGAAATAGAAGAGTGAGGCAGAAGACGGGTTCGATTCCTCCCTTCTGCCCATGTAAGCAAACCACGTATGCCTCTGAGCACCCCACTCCTTACCCTTCAAAGGCATATCCACACCTGTCATTACCAATCTAAAGAAGTAGGGTGAGCATCAAATGCTTTAGGAGCATTTTCCATTTGGGGGACTCTAGGTTCTGATCACTGGCAGGAAAGAAAAATAATTGTCCTCTACCTTTCTAGGTTCTTGGCTGAGAGCTCCCCACCCCCCATGATAAAAAGACAGCTTAACAGGAGAGAAACAAATTGAGTTACATATGTATGAACAGGAGTCCCGTAAAATTATGACACTCAAAGAAGTGACCAGAGCACGATGCTTTGAACAACTGAATTTGTGAAACATTGTCAAGACAAATGGGTTTGGGTTAGAGGAAATAAAAGAGCGAAGAAGTAACAAGGTTTGTTTGTACAGCTTTGCTCAGCTGTAAATTCTCTGTCTCTAGTGATGAGGATATCTTCTACCCTCCTGGTACAGGGAGGGTACCTCTCACATGGGAGATTTAGTTCCTGCTTTCAGGGGGGAGAAAGGAAAGTCTGAGTATCCTTCTTGCACTGGCTATTTCTCAAGTACATCCCTTTAATTTAGAAGAATCAGTATTTCAAGTGTTATATTTTGGGTGACATATTCTGAACCCTTACATCACCAATTCCAAAGTATGCGGGGGGGTTTTGCCCCCACACCAAGCAATTCTCAGATATCAACGAGGTGATCTACAATGCAATTCAATTCTGACACTATCTACCTGAAGGTAGCACCAGATTCCACAGTGGAAGGGCTCAGCCCTACAGCACTGCCCACTGCCCCATTTCAGAGTCAATTGTAAGTCCAGATTGGTACCTGGGCTTCTGACATACCAGCTATAAATTAAAGGTTCCCACAAGCCTCTCGAGTTCAATTTATTTGTTAGAGTGACTCCCAGGGAACATTTATTTACTAAATCACTGGTTTATTATAAAAGGATATAACTCAGAAACAGCCAGAGGGGTGCTATGCAGAGGGCAAGGTGGGGAAAGGGGGGCGGAGCATCCATGCCCTGTCCAGTGAATCTCCACATGTCCACCAACCAGGAAGTTCTCCAAGTCCTTTGGGGTTTTATAGAGGTTTCATTACACAGGCACAATTGATTAAATCATTGGCTGTTGGTGATTGAAATCAATCTCAAGACCCTCTCCCATCCCCAGAGGTTGGGAGTTGTGGGGGGGACTGCAAGTTGCAACCCTCTCATTAGATGGTTGGTTTTCCTGGCAATCAGTTGCTCTCCAGAGCTGCTTTCCAAAAGTCACCTCATTAGCATCACAAAAGACACCTAGATTCCCCTCTTCACTTAGGAAATTCCAAGGGTTTTAGGAGCTCTGAGCCTAAATATGTGGCCTATATGTGGACAAAGGCCTCATATATACTTCTTATTATAGACCCACAATATCACAGGGCCTGCCTCATCGAAAGAGCCATCTTGAGGCAAAATTTTCAAGGTGAAAATTTTGATTTTGGTTCCCCTGCAATAATCTTAGAGCCCCTGAAGTCACTTTGTCCTGTTTCCTTGGTGGTGAGGGATGAGAATGAAGTGGATCGGAGGGAGAGCAATGGAAATCACTGTCCTATGAACGAGAAAAGGAGGCTCCCATTCCATTTGCACCACGAGTTTTCATGACATCGCTTAATGTTTCTGGACTTTAGTTCTGCATTTCCAAGTTGAAGAGACTGGATATGATGAAAGCTAAGATCCCTTCAACCACTAACAATCAACCCCACACTGTCTGCACACTACAGACAGCTGCCTCTCTTCTCTGTGATGGCCGTGCCTGGCTGGCCTGTGAGGAACGGAAAAGCAACAGAAAGCAAACAAAACACTCCTAGCAGTGCCTGTAAATTATATATATTTAATTATAAATGACATTCAGTATTATTTTATGTTAGTTTCAGGTGTATAGCACAGTGGTTAGGCATTTATACCGGGGGTGCCAAAAAATATATATACAAGTGGACACTTTGGTCAGTGTTGCTCAAGCAGTAGTTCGCCATAATCAGAAGTGTCTCAATGTTGATGGTCACCACTTTGAGCACCTCTTGAAATTGCAGAAGTCAAATGTGACTTGTATTCATCTTTTGTTGTCAATATATATTGAGTATTACAATTTTAAGAGTTTTTTTCCTTTCTGCATCTAGGTTAACACACCTTTGAAATGCTTCTTTTTCAGATGTCTTGGAAGCTTTATCACCCTCCAGGAGGCACATAATTTTGTTAACTATACTATAATCCAATTCCTGCCTTGCTTTCTCCCACCTCCATGAAACCTTACTTATGTTCCCTCTTTAATTCCAAATGTGTAAAAGAAACTGCAAAACTGTCATTCTCCAGAGCATTTGAGATCTTGCTGCTTGACATGTCATCAGTTTGGCTTCAATGAACTCTTACAAAAATTCTCTACAGGTTTGGACATTTCTTGTGTCGACAGCTTTGTGTGGCAAAGATGTTATTAAATTAAGAATCTCGAGAAGAGAAGTTTATCCTGGATTATCTGGGAAGACTCTAAATGCAGTCACATGTATGCTTATGAAAAAGAAGCAGGGGAAGTTTTTGGACAGACACGCTGCTATGGACTGAATATTTTTGACCCTCAGAATTCATATACTGAAATCCTAACCCCCATGGTGGTGGTATTAGGAAGTGGGGCTTTGGGAGGGTGGAACCCCCATGAATGGGATTAGTGCCCTTATAAGAGACCTCACAGAGCTCCTTTCCACCATGTGAGGACCCCGTGGGGAGACAGTCACCCATGAAGCAGGAAGCAAGGATTTACAAAGAAAAGGGGGGATTTGTAACTGAGCCCCTTGTGATTTTAACACCCCTTGTATTTTGACAGCTAGAATTAAGTAATGCTTAATCAGGCCTTTGTTTACATGTTAATCCTCTACCTGCTCAGCTCCTTTTGTTCTCATGGATGTGGTCATAATTTACAGATGTGATGTCTCTTTGTCGAGCAGGAAGAGATAACTTCAGGGTCACGAGAAGAATTTATAAATTTGTTTTGCAGAAGAAAAAAATATCTCCAAGGCAGCTGCCAACGGCTGCTGATGCCCAGGGGTCTGATAAGAAAAAGCATCATCTGTGACTAAAGAAACACAGACTTCTGTCTGAGTTTCCCAGAGCTCCCCCTTCCTTACTCCCTAACTGCGTAAAAACTCCCTACTTTTGCATTTTGGGGAGAAAGGATTTGAGAGATCTTGCTACCAGTCCCCTTGCTTTAGCCAAATCAAACAAACCTTACTCTAGCTCCACACACCAGTGTCTCAATGTTTTGGCTTACTAGGGCATCGGACACATGAACCTGGATTTTGAGAGGTGATTCTGCAACAGCCAGAAACAGGGGTGAGGGGGTGAGTGAAATGGGTAAAAGGAGTCAAAGGTACAAACTTCCAGGTAAATGATAAATAAGTCCTAGGGATATAAGGTACAGCATGGTGACCATTTTAACAATACTGTATTGCATGTTGGAAGGGTGCTGAGAGAGTAGATACTAAAAGTTCTATCACAAGAAAAACATTGTCACTGTGTGTGGTGATGAATGTTAACTGAACTCATTGTGGTGATCCTTTTGCAATATACACATATCTAAAATCATTAGGTTGTATGCCTAAAATGAGTACAACGTAATACATCAATTTTTCTCAATTTAAAAAATCCAAGTTTGCAGAGCTAACACATGTAAGTTTAAGTTAAAATGTGTTATATATTATTAATACAAGATAGAAAAAAATCATTGGTGCTGAGTGTTAGATTAGTTACTTGATTGCTGGAAAAAAATTCAGTCTGCTCCATCCACATCTTGCCTTGCACACACCTCATGTGCAATAAACATTTTTTTTTTTTTTAATGAGTGAGTGAAGGCATGATTGTCAGTGTATAAAATCTATACTCTCACGGAAAATAAAGATGTCTGTCTTCTGTTAAAACTAAGTTTTACAATATATTGTCTGCTTTATCAACAAACGTTAAAACTCCTTTGGTAAATTATTATAAAAAGTATGCAGTTATCTAGAATGTTCATGGCATATCTATTCAAGGCTAATTAATAAATGAATAATGCACAGCAAAAAAAAAATAAAAGAAGTACATACATACAGTATTGTTCATGCACTATAGTGTGTGTGTGTGTGTGTGTGTGTGTGTACACTCATTTTGTCAATATATGTTTAAAATAAGTATAGAAAAAGAGACTGGAAAATTTTAATAGTGGTATCTGGGGAGTTACAATAATTTTTATTCCATGGACTTTTATTATTTTCTATGATGATCATATATTCCTTTTGCAATCAGAAAAAAAAAACTTAAAAAAAAAAAAAGAAAGAAAAACTTTATCAACACAGCTCTGAAGGCAGGCATGATAATTCTAGCTGTTTCTCAGCGAAGATCAAGCCACAGGATGCTCCCAGAGAACCGGTAGCTGTGAGTGTTGATAGCCTGTAACACCTGGAACAGCTCCCTACAACCTGAATGACTCTCAAGGCCACTGATGAACAAAGTTCCATTAAGAAAGGAGGGAGGAACAGAAGGCACCAGGAAAAACTCTGTAATTGGCATCATGAAATGGTTTCTGCAGGGATTATTTGCTAAGCCAGGACCTTTCATGGAGCATTAGGTCGAAGTCATGAGATCAGAACCAGGAAAGTATAGGAACTACAGGGCAATGTTTGTCCCGCCTGCTAAATCGTGTCCTTGCCTCTATCATCGACCTGTAGAATATCTTTAGGTAAATTCACACAATTTACTTTCTCGTCTATCAAACAGGAAGAATGATCTCTGGATAAGAGGTCTGCAGCCGGTTTCCACTTGGATGTTTATGCGCCCCCTCTTGTGCTACAATACAAAACACACACCACCACCCATGAAGTACCCTGGCCAAGAAAGCAGAACCTGAATCTAATCAAACTCTATAGCTAACTTCCATTTACAGGGAAAAGGAGAGATTGAGGAACAAGTGAGATGGCACCACCAGGAAAACCAGACAAATCCAGAACATGGAACATTGTATCGGACAGCTGACCCAGTTTCTGAAACAAATAAACAGCATGAAAAAAAAAAGTGATGGGAGATTGCTCTGGATATTTTTTAAACTTAATAACACTAAACAACAAAATATAATGTGTCGATTTCTTTTTAGATCTTGATTCAGATAAACAAAATATAAAAATACTGTTTGAGACAGTTGATTGTGAGATATCTGATTATTGTCTGGTTAGCAGAGGGCACCAAAGAATTATTATTAATTTTGTTAGATATGAATATGTCATTGAATTTAGAAAAGAAAATATCCATATTTTTAGATTCATATTGAACTATGGAGGGAAGAATGATGTGATACAGTTAGTTATATTTAAAATACTTCAGAAAAAGAGGAAAATAGATTCAACCAATGGGGCAAAATTGCAATAATTACTAAATATACATAAGGGGTATATGTGGTTTATTTTATTACTCTCTCCATTTTATATCTACTTGAAAATTTTCAAGACAGAATTCAAAAGAATGGTTATCCCAATTAATTCTAGTGAACGAGAGTTTACTGTAAGTTACAATTAAATCATGCACTTAATGAACTTATGCTACAACATCCCAAAATATTTATTAATTTAATTGGAGGGAAAACATAGCATGAAAATATTTAACCTTAAAACAAATATTTGGGGGGCGGCCGGTTGGCTCAGTTGGTTAGAGTGCAGTGCTCTTAACAACAAGGTTGCCGGTTTGATCCCCACATGGGCCACTGTGAGCTGCGCCCTCCACAACTAAATGGAAACAACTACTTGACTTGGAGCTGATGGGCCTTGGTAAAATACACTTAAAAAAAAAAAGTTAAGAAAAAAAAAGTTTTAAAAAACCCACAACAAATATTTGGGAGGTATGATATCCATTAATTCAATCTCTATTTATTGAATACGTATTATGAGTCAACCATAGTGATAACAAGGTTTCATCTCTTTCCTCTTGGAGTCTATATCCCAGGAAGAGAGACAGAGAGACAAATAAATGATAATAGAAATCACACAGTAGTAAGTACCAGGGATAAGATAAAGCAAGGAAAGAGGATAGGACAAAGGACCGCAGAAGTGGAGGATATCTGAGGCCAGGTGGAAAATATATTTTCACCTTACGTTTCTAAGATGGAGTAAAAAGGACCAGATTTATCTCCCAACTGAAACAGCTGTTAATTGTTGGCAAAATATATAAAACAAAGTTCTGAACACATTGGACATCAGGCAACAAAGAACAGTGACCCCTGAGAGATGGAAGACAAACAAGATGAGTACTGCAACGGACTGGGTTGTGCCCTTGAAAGAATTTCCAGGCTGCAGCACAAGGTGGGAAATCCCGGGTGGAGCATGAAAGACTCCCAGAGGTTGGAAGGTAGAGTCCAAGGTGGCCAGAGTTCAAGGGCAGAGGACCCCTAATGGAGAAAGAGGTCAGCATAAATGTGTGAATTTATAGAACACTACCCCAGGCTGAGGAAAGAGTGGCCTGAGAGCATTAAAGGGAACAACAGTAGACAGAGCTCACCCAGCGCTCAGGAGAGTGCCTCTTCCTAACAGCCAGTCAGGAAAACCCCATCATTCATGGGGTTTCAGGTAGAGCACTCCAAAGAATGTTTTCATAGTAGAAAATAACAAGCTGCAGATTAAAAACTGCTCTGGTCCTACCTAATAAATCCTAAAAGCAAGAAGCAAATGAATCAAACTGTGTCCATGTAACTTAACTGTATACCAGAATAAAGCTCAATCATTTATTTTATAGGAATGCAAATACATCCAGCATGAAGTGAGGTAAAATTCACAATGTTTGATATCCAGTCAGAATTTCCTAAGTAGGCAAAGAAGCAGGAAAATATGACCTATAATGAGGAGGAAAATTAATCAACTAAAACCAACAGAGAATTGATACAGATGTTAGAATCAGCAGACATGGACATAAGATTATAGCTGTATTCCATATGTTCAAAAATTTAGAGAAAATAATGAACATATTAAGCAGAGATGCAGAAGATGAAAAATGATCAGAATCAGTGAAGTCAAATGCTGGTATTTTGTAAAAATCAATAAAAGTGATAAACCTCTAACCCAATGATTCTCATCCAGGGGTAATTTTGCCCTTCAGAGGACACTTGTCCATATCTGGAGACATCTCTGAGTGTCACAACTCAGAGTTTTGCTGTGTGTAGCAAGAGACGACAAGAATGCTGCTAAACATCCTACAGAAAAGCCCCCGCAACAAAGAATTATCCAGTTCAAAATGTCAATACTGCTGAGGTTGAGACTGATCAGAGAAAAAAAAGAGAGAAGATGCAAATTTCCAATTATCAGATATGAGAGAGATAACATCATTACAGGTTTTACATGTATTAAAAGTACAATAAGCCAATATTATGGATAACTATATACAAATATTTTGAACTTTTACACAACGTATAAGAAGATACAATCATGCATCACATTATGACTTTTGGTCAGTGACAGACCACATACACAGCTGTGGTCCCATAAGATTATAATGGAACTGAAAAAATCCTATCACCTAGTGAATAGCCGTCTTAACGTAGTAATGCAGCACATTACACAAATACTTACCACTGTGTTACAATCACCTGTAGTATTCAGCATAGTGACATGTAAAGGTTTATAGCCTCGGAGCTACGAGGGAACAGATTTTGTCACCCCAAAATATGTCTCTTTGGCATAAGGATTATTTTAGGCTGGTTAATTTTAAGAAACAGCAGACATGGGAGAAACTCTGAAAACCAAGTAGAAGTTACCCTTTGTAAAAGACACTTACATTTGCAAGGGAAACCTTCATTTATAAGGGTGTTTCCCACACTGTACCAGGAAGAGAGGGGTGATTTTATCTCTAGAAACTCTTATAATGCAGAAAGCAAGGGCTTAAATCCACATAGCAACATTATCCTGTTTACTATACTTTTCCTGGCAACTTCCCACTACTAATTCCCCCCGCCCCCAACTTCTTCTTTTGTCTTCTGCTGAAGATGGTGTTTAAAGTAGTGGTTTCAGCTATTTTGGTGTTACTCAGGTTTCCTGGGTTTCCCATGTATACAGGAGGTATGTATACATGTTATTGAATTTCTGTTTGTTTTTCTCCTATTAATCTGCCTTTTATTCCAGGTATGCCTCAGCCAAGAATCTGGAAGGGTAGAGGGGAATTATTTTTCCTGCCCTGCAGAGCAATGAGCTATACCATGTAGCCTAGATGTGTAGTAGGCTATGCCACCTGGGTTTATGTTAGTGCACTCCACGGTGTTCGCACAACAAAATTGCCTGAAGGCGCCTTTCTGAGAACATATCCTCATCACTAAGCAGCACATTACTGTCCTCATTATAGAGGAAACATGTATTTATACTGTCTTTTAATTTACCTGTATAGTTACCTTTGCCGGTGCTTTTTATTCCTTTGTGCATATTCAGCTACTGTCTAGTTTCCTTTCATTTCAGCTTCTAGGACGTTTTTAATTATTTCTTTTAAGGCACATCTGCTAGTGATCAATTCTTCCTTTTTCGTTTTTCTGGGGTTGTCTTAATTTCTCCTTCACTTTTGAAGCATGGTTTTGCTGGATATCGAATTCTTGGTTTACAATGATACCTTTACTTTCAACATGTCATCTACTTCATGGATTTTTTTTTTTTTGGTTGTTAGTGTTGTTTTTCCAGTGTTCTTGTTGCTTTTATGGAGAGGTGGGTTCAGAGGTCCTACTTTGTCATTGCAGAAGTGCTTTCTAGTTGATTGTTAATCTAACTATCAACTGTAGCATAGTTTTTATAAGAAAACATAATTTTTTTTACTATCTTGGGTAGTCAAAAAAATTTTTTAACAAGACACACACATCTACACACACATGCACATCCCATAAAGGAAAAGTTTAATAAACTCAACTACATGAAAATTAAAATATCTTCTTCGCCAAAGACACTATGAGTATGTAGAAAAGTAAATCACAGAATGAAAAAAGATATTTACAATACATATAACAGCCTCTGACACAGAATATGTATAAAACTCTTACAAATCCATAAGAAAAATACAAATAATACAAGAAAAAGGGGGTAAAAAGTTTGAACAAGAATGCCATTTTAAAAAAATACATTCAGATGACTGCTAAACATACGAAAATGTGCTGGACTTAATTTACCATCAAGGAAATACAAATTAATACCACAATAAATTACTCCTACACATCCACCAGAATAACAAAAACTAAAGGGACTCACAATACCAGTAGTTGAGGAGGAAATGAAACAATTGTAACTCACACACTTTTAGAGGAATAAAATTGATCCAACACTTTTGGGAAGTTTTTGGCAGTTTCCAGTTAACTAGAGCATATGCAGACTTCATCTCTCAGCAATTCTCATTTCCAATTATAGAAATGCATCCATGTGAATCACGCATCGTCATATGGAAAGGGCATACCCTGTACTTGTTAAAATAAACTCAAAATGACCAATACCAACATTTATTCTAGTAAAATTACTGGAATTTAAAGAAAAGAATCATTTGGACATTCAACCAAAAGACCAAAGGGGAAAAAATATCTCATTGTCATTAGATTTTTCGACAGTGATGCTTTATGCTAGAAGAAGATGGAATAGCAAATGAAGACATTCAAGGCAAAAACATGTAAAGGATGAGAAAATCTGAAGAATTTTATATCTAGCCAAAGTAACTTTCAAATATAAAGGATAAAAACTCTTATCAATATTCAAGAACTTGAGAAATAATTGTGCGTGTACCGGAGAATGAGTTTTAAACAAATGACCTGAGAGATTTTTATGTAAAGACTATTGTTGAATGTTAAATCCATAGTTACTTAGAGAACTGAGACCAGATGAGGATTCTAAGGAAGAAAATATAGTGGTAATGGCTATATACTCTACAATTTTTTTTTTTAATTTTACATAGGAGGAAAATGGGCAGAGCAAATACACAAAAATAATTTTAATTATATTAGTGTTGGTACATACCTGTTTTATCCTGGGACTGTTATGTGTGTAAGATAGGCTAAAGCAAGTAAGTCTAATTCTATCATCCTCTATATCCAGAGAATTGTTCTTGGTGTGGAAGAAAAGATTTAAGATAGAAGAGGTTAAGTAAAAATCTGACAGTCCTGAATTTGAATTAACAACATTAATTTGTCCTCAGGAGGCTTTTTTCATGTATTTTTCCTAGTTCATCTACTTACAAGGCATAGTAACTGTGACCTAGCCACTAGCAATGAGAACCCCTGGCTCCCAGGGTGGCTGGTCATGTTTTATCTCTTGACCTGGGTAGTAGTTACAAGTGTTTGTCTTATAATAATTGTTTATTTTATACCTATGTTTTATGTGGTTTATGTATCCGTGTTATATTAAAAAGAAAAAGAAGTTGGGATAGTGATTGATTTTGGAGAGGGATCTTAAAAGAGGGCATGAAGGTTCTGAGGACATGGTGGCATTGTCTTTTTTGGTCTAAGTGGTGGTTGTGTGTGCGTGTGTGTGTGGTGTGTGTGTGTGTAAAAATGTGCCAAAATAAACATGCATAATTTGTTCACTCTTCTGTATGTATGCTTTACTTCAATAATAAAAGTTATTTAAAAAAATAAAAGGAAGAAAGCATAAGCGAGTCTTCCTTAGCCATTTCTTAATTTACTCTTCATTTTTTATTTTAGGAAATGTTGTCTTTTGGTTTCATCTGTGTCATGGGAGAAATACATAGTTTCATACTTGATTTAGAAAAAGTCCAGATGCCGTTACATTATTTAGTTGGCGCTGTGTGGAAGTGTTGCTTAAAGGGAGACTTTCAGTGCCAGAAATTTCTTTGCAATATATCATGTTAAACACCAACGATTTGTGTTTTAAATTTTGCGTAATGCTTTTTGTAGTACTATTTGCATTCTCATTGTAAACCCTGAGAGCTATCTGCAGGGAATCTAGGCCTGTCCTGTTTCTCATTTCCTTCATTTCAGGAGATAACATCACCATATATAGAGGACCTAGTTATTTCCAAATCCATAGATTTATTGGGCCTGGGAAATGTCAAATCAGCACCTGAATAAATAAAGCACGAGCCCATTAGTGCAAGCTTATGTGACCTGTCAGCATCATTAGGCTCTGCAGTGCACAGGAAGCCAGCTGGTAGAAGGTCTTTAATAATGATGGCATCTCTCAAGAGAGCCTAACAAATCCAGGCTTTGCTTTTTGAATAAGCATTCTGATGTTTACTTTCCAGGCAAGGGTCTCACTTCGTTTTCAGGTTGCTGTAATTCAAACCCTGTCCTCCTAGGAGTCTTCCCGCCCTGCTGTGAATGGATACACCCAACTAGGTTCCATAGTGGAACTCAGTTCCACAGACCTAACCCAGCAGCCCCACAACCTTCACCAGACCTTACATCCCTGATGTTGGTATTCTCAAAGGTAATCTCTGCGTGGACCCCTTTGTTTGAGAGAATAAACTCGTTAGCTTTACAATGCAAGCTCAGGTAGTGAATATTAATGTTTAAGAGTGTCAAGTTTAGGAGCATGGACCTGGACCCAGACTGTCCAGGTTCAAATCCCAGCCTTGTCATTTACAAGCTGTGTAACCTTGGGCAGGTTACTAAACCTTTCTGGGCCACAGTTTACTCATCTGTGAATGGAGACTATGATATTATCTATCACATAAAGGTGAAGTGAGAGTTAAATAGCATTATTACATATACAACACATAGAATAATGCATATAGTAAGCACTCTGTTCTGATGATTATTATTATTAGCTGTGTGAGCTTACAGAAGTAAATTAACCTCTCTGTGCTTTTAGTTTCCTAATCTATAAAGTGGAAATAATAAAAATAGTACCTAGTTTATATGGTTGTAATAAGTATTCAGGGTAATATACCATCATAATTTTAACACTTGGCCCTTAAATTCCTTTTAAAGAAGAACTATCTTCCTTTAGCAAAAGTCCTTAATAATATGACTTGGGTGGAAGATGAGACTGTCAGGACGTTAATATTAGTCATGGGCACAGAAAGAAAGCTAAACCACTCAGCAAGAGGAATGAATGGTAATTTTGAAGTATAGAGCAACATAAAGAGAAAAGCAGAAGAAGGAAGGTTGAGAAATATAGTGAAATGGCTGATGGACTTTAAAGAACAAGAAGGCACGTTGTTATAATTTTAATCATATGTTACATAAACGCCATCCATCTTCCCAAAGTGAGTAGTCTATTATCATCAACAAAGCTTTGTCTAAGTGTACATGTATTTTTGTGTCTGTATCAGTCATGGAATGTGCTGAGTTTCATGTTCGGCCCAGCGTGGTACAGGAGAAAGACATCATGGCAGACTGTGGCAGAGACTAATAGTTACAAGTACCCTTCATCTTCCTCTTTAATAACAGGACTCCTGAGTTTTAGCTGAGAACATAGCTACCCAGCTGAAGTCTACACTTCCTATTCTGTTGCAGACCGGTGTGGCCATATGAAAAGTTCTGGCCAAAGATGGGAGAGGAATGATGATCTTCATGATCTTGGCCTAGATGATAAAGCCTATAACACACCATAGAAAAGACTGTGCATCCACCCAAGGTCCTGAGCTTTGACTCAGATGCAATGGCTTGATTGGACTTTCAGCTGTCTCCCTTGGAGGGGGAGGGAGGTGTCGAGTGTGTCTGGCATCAACAAGAAGCAGGTTGTGAAAGTAACATAGACTTCAAATGGACCAGAGTTTCTAGTGTCCACTTCATTATAAAACTAGGGGTCGACGAGAACAATGGGCAAGAGTTCTTCCCAGAGAGCTGAACCAGAGTCTAGCCTAAAAGTCACTCTATTGCTAGGGCAATGAGTCTTCTCAATTTGACCTGAGGATTTGACCCATACTATGGACCATACTCTGCTGTGTGTTTCCTATGCTTTTCTTTTCAAAAATAAGAATATTCACTGTGATTGTCCTGGTCCTACCATTGCATACTACATATATAGACGGGGATATGGATGATGTGGTTTCTTTGACAGCCTTGGGAAATGCTGTCTCACGCTCACAGCCTTTCGACCCCCACTCAGTCACATAAGAATGGACCTTGGGCTTGCAATACTTCTTACCAAGAAATAAAGAACCCTCAAAGCCTATAATAGGCTTATTACCCTGTGTGGGAATATCTTCCCTTGTTTCAGGCTCATTGAGTACAGGCATACCTTGAAGATATCCTGTTTGGTTCCAGAACACAACAATAAAACAAATATCATCATAAAGCGAGTCACATGAATTTGGAGGTTTCCCAGTGCATATAAAAGTTATGTTTATACTATATTGTAGCCTAGTAAGTGTAAATAGCATTATGTCTAAAAAGAACAATGTACATTCCTTAATTAAAAAATACTTCATTGCAAAAAATGCCAACCATCATCTGAGCCTTCAGTGAATTGTAACTTTTTTGCTGGTGGAGGGTCTTGACTTGATGCTAATGGCTGCTGACTGATCAAGGTGGTAGTTGCTGAAGGTTAGGGTGTCTGTGGTAATTTCCTAAAATAATACAACAATGGAGTTTGCCGCATTGATTGATAATTTCTCTGTAGCATGTGATGCTGTTTGATAGCATTTTTCCCACAATAGAACTTTTTTCAAAATTGGAGTCAATCCTCTCAAATACTGCTACTGTTTTATCAACTAAGTTTAGGTACTATTCTAAATCCTTTGTTGTCATTTCAACTCTTCACAGCAGCTTCACCACGAGTAGATGCCATCTAAGGAAACCACTTTCTTCCTCCTCCGTAAGAGGCAACTCCTCAAATGTTAACATTTGATCATGAGATAGCAGCCATTCAGTCACATCTTCAGGCTCAATTTCTAATTTTAGTTCTCTTGCTATGTCTACCACATCTGTAGTTATTTTCTCCCCTGAAGTCTTGAACCCCTCGATGTCATCCATGGGAGTTGGAATCAACTTCTTCAAAACTCCTATTAATGTTGATATTTTGACCTCTTCCAATGAATCACAAATGTTCTTAATGGCATCTAGAATGATCAATCCTTTCCAGAAGGTTTCAATTTACTCTGCCCAGTTCCATCAGAGGATTCACTATCTCTGGCAGCTGTAGCCTTACGAAATGTATTTCTTAAATAATAAAACTTGAAAGTTGAAATTCTTCCTTGATCCATGAACTGCAGAATGAATGTTGTATTAGCGGACATGAAAACAATATTAATCTCATTGTACATCTCCATTAGAGCTCTTGGGTGACCAGGTGCATTGTCAGTGTGCAGTAATATTTTTAAAAGGAATCTTTTGTTCTGAGCAGTAGGTCTCAACAGTGAGCTTAAAATAGTAAGCCATGCTTGTAAACAGATGTGCTGTCATCCAGGTTGTGGTTCCATTCATAGAGCCCAGGCAGAGTAGATTTAGCGTCATTTTTAAGGGCCCTAGGATTTTTAAAATGCTAAATGAGCGTTGGCGTCAACTTAAAGTCACCATCTGCATTAGTCCATAACAAAAGAGTCAGCCTGTCTTTAAAGCTTTGAAGCCAGGCATTGACTCCTCTCTGGCTATGAAAGTCCTACATGGTATCTTCTTGCATTATAAGGCTGTTTCATCTACACTGAAAAATCCATTGTTTCGTGTAGTCACCATCATTAACTAACTATCTTAGCTAGAGCTTCTGCACAACTTGCTGTGGCTTCTATAACAGCACTTGCTGCTTCACCTTTTCTGTTATGGAAACAGCTTCTTTCCTTAAACCTCACTCTTATAAAATGACGTATGTGCAAGATTATTTATTGCAAGACTGTAATAGCAAAAGACTGAAACTAACTCCAGAATCCAGCAGGTAGAGTAAGGTAATTCAATTATGACCATCCATAATAAAATAGTGAGTGGCATTTTTTTCCAAGAGGAAAGTTTCTATGTACTTCAGAATCTCTCTGATCTATTAAGTGAAAAAAGCAAGAGGCCATGTATTAGCTCACTAGAGCTACTGTACCAAAGTACCATAAACTAAGTGGCTTAAAACAACAGAAATGTATTGTCTTTCAGTTCTAGAGGCTCGAAGTCCAAAATCAAGGTGTCATGCTCCTTCTAAAGCCTCAAAGGGAAGATCCTTGCCTCCAGTTTCTCTTGGTGGCTGGCAATCCTCGGCTTGCAGCTATATCATTTCAATCTCTGCCTGCCATCACACAGCATTCTATCTATGTGTCTGTGTCTAAATTTCCGTCTTCTTATAAGGACACCAGTCATATTGGATTAGGTTTTACCTAATGACGTCATCTTAATTTGATAACACCTTCAAGCACCCTATTTATAAATAGGTCCTGTTCACAGGTCCTGCAGGTGGGGGCATCAACATATCTTTTTGAGGGGGACACAAATGTCACCAGGCAAAATAGTATATAGTATGCTGCCTTTCGTGTACAAAAGGGCATAAAAATGCATTGCTAATATTTATAGAGAAACTCTAGAAGATTACACAAGAACATAATATAAGTTTTCATCCTGGGAAGTAGGGACGAGAGCAGATGTAGGCCAGAATGGAAGCAAGATGACCAAATGCTTTCTTATATTGTTGTTTTTTAACTAGTGCGTGTTTTACCTGTTCAGAAAATAAAATAATAATTCAAAAAAATCACCGTGAGATACAGAGATCAAAAGAGAGACTGTAAGATACTGTACTTTGGGCCCAGTGTAATAGAGGGTGACGTAGTGTGACTTCAGGGATGTCAACTGCCATGCCCGAGCACACGCACCGGTGGCATTGGACCAAGGCAGCACCTTAACTACAAGCTCCCAGGCTCATAGTTGTTATGGGTTCCAGCAGATTCATACCAGTTACCCAGTAGCAGGAGAATCAGGACAGCTGGCAACTCCATATTGGAAAGGGAGGACAACTTGCAGGTATCTCGTGGCTTTTCACACTGCAGAGACCTCACCAACTGGTCAAGGCTGAGAGGACCTGTTTGTGGGCACACAGGAGACACTCTCTGAAAAGTTCTAGAAATAATTTGAAAGGACTTTGAAGGGGGAGCAGGGCCTATAACAGAGAAATAATATTTATTACTATAATGGGGTTGAGTCCTACTGCTTACTACCTGTGTCACCTCGGGCAAATTGCTTACCCTCTCTATTTCTCAGTTTCATCATGTATAAAGCAAGGATCCCTTCCAGTTTCCATTTTTGTTCTCTCCTTGTAGGTGAAGACACTTCCCTACTTCATGTGAGGCTTAACACATGGGTATGAGCTGACCCAAAGAATGGGAGAGGAAATGATGGGCCGCGTGTCTGGGCAAAAGCTTTCAGAACCGTTGTTTGGTTCTGCCATCTCTTTTCTGTGATGAGACCAAAATGGGGGCTGCTCCCTAACCTGGAAAGTGAAAGTGGGGAAGAGCCGTAGGACCACAGCTGGCCCACACCCAACATGAAAGGTGAGCGAGAAATGAACCTTTGCTGTGGAAAGCACTAAAATGTGGGGGTTGCTTGTTGTCACCGTCCTACCTAACCCCAATTAGTTGATATATAGTACGGTCTAACTCATAGGGTTGTTATGAGAATCAAATGAGTACAGTTGTGGAGCATTTAGAACAGTGTCTGACATCCAGCATTGTAGGTATACCTCATTTTACTGCGCTCTGCAGATATACTGCAATTTTTGCATTTTGAAGGTAAGACCCTCCACCAGTAAAAAGAGTATGACTTGCTGAAATTTCAGGTGATGGTTAGCATTTTTTAGCAAGAAAGTTTTTTAAATTAAGGTATGTACATTGATTATTTTTTAGACATAATGCTATTGTACACTTGATAGAATACAGTATAGTGTAAACATAATGTTATATGTACTGGGACACCAAAACCTAGTAGAGGGTCATGGAGGGAAGTCCCCACCTGCTGCCATCATGGTCATGTGTTCAGAAACCAATGTGGCCACCAGTCAGCAGGATTGTAAGAGATCCAGGACAGTGCCTAGGAGAGATGGCGCATGGCACTGTTTACACCAGGCACATAGGAGGCCTCCCTTTCTTTCTCAAAGCTCCACTCTGTATCCCTCTGGGTGGTCTCCCCTATCCTCCTATCCCCCCAACACACACTCCAGTGCCAGGATGTCACACTTTAGGAGAAGTGCGGGCAAGAAGACTCCTAAGCACATCGCTGACTCACACTGATACGGTGATTTTGGGAAGCACCACAGCTCTTGTTCTTACTGGTGGCCATTTAAAAGAGGCACTCATCATCCCTAACCCCCTCACTACCAGCAATGTCCTTGGCAGTCCTAGTTCAGGAAATCCGGTCAGTGTAATTCAAGTGACATATGCTCTTTAGCCCCCTGAGGAAATGAAAAGAAGGTAGCAGTGGTGACAGGGCAGGTGATGAGCCCAGTTGGGAGCTCTGAAGTATAGTTTATGAGGGTGGGGCAGGGGCCTAATACAGCGCATTACAGCTGCTTTTTCAAAATTTCTCCATCAAAACACATTATACGACTTGGAAAGATCTGCATTTATCCGAGGCCCTTGCATGTTGATGTTTTCCCTGCACCTGCTAAGTCACTCCTGAAACTTTCTTCCAGCCAATAGCGTTGTCTTATTAAAAACTGAAATGAGGAAACTGGTTTATGGAAGAAATATTCATTTCTAGGTCTGAAAAAGAAAGAAAGAAAGAACCCCTGCTTGATAAATGAGTAGCAGGACAAAGACAATGTTTAGTCAAAGGGACATGTACAGGAAAGAAAAGTCCTCAATCTAGGGACAAGATGTCCTCCTTTAAAGAAGTGTCATTGCATGGTTGATCCGAGGTATATTATAGCAGGTCGAGAGGAGGCTGAGATATCAGCATAAATCCATTATTGAGCCCATTCCCCCAGCGAAGCAACTGATGGCAAGTGAAGCTCAGTGACTGGCCCAGGATCTGCCAGGCCGTCAGTGGCAAAGCCAGGAATTATATGCAGACATCCTGACTCCGAGCCCAGCACTTCCTCCTTGTCAGGCTGCCTACCCATCGCGTGAGCCGTCTTACTTATGCATCACAGGCTTCACCTTGGAAGTAGCGTGCATCATTTCTGCTCACGTTCATGAGCTAAAGCAAGCCACAGATCAGTGAGGCGGGATGTATAAGCCCCTCGCTGGGAAGGCAGTATATCAATGGAAATAATAAAGCAACCTGTTCCACCACTTCCTCTGTCCCTTCTGTCCAGCAGTGGCAGCAGCTGTTGATAATAACCTCTAAGTTAGCTCCCTGTCCTCTGTTTGGCTCTTCTACCCTCTAGGTAACCAATCCCTTGCACTGACATCTCTATTTAAATAGTCAAGTGGTTTCTGCTTCTCAGTTGGCCAATAGTCTCTGGCGCATCAACATTTGAACACTTTCTATGTTTTAGGATGTGCTAGGCACACAGAATAATGTATGGTGTGGAGTCTTTAAAGCAGTATATGTAAAAACACCATGTGAGGAATAATTGCGACCATCATCGGCCTGTAGCAGATGGGATTTGGTTCCATCCTGAGTGACAGAAAACCCAAAGAAACAGTGGTATAAACTCAAAAGAACTTTGTTTTCCTTTCACATAAGCCATGCCTAGGAAAAGTGACCCAACGGTCTGATTCCACAACTCCGTAATCATCAGAGACCCAGGACGGTCACTCGGTTTCCATTTGAAGCTCCAAGATGGATTGCAGCAATAACCAAATGTTCTAGAATTCAGTAGTTCGAATGGCAACCTCTACCAGCCCCTCCTCCAATTGCTTTGATAGGGGCTAATGGCCTGTATTAACTGTTGTTTTTTTGCTTAAAAAATATGTAGACTGATACAATTTCAATTGACCAGAACTCAGCACCTAATCACAGCTCGCCACAAAAAAGCTGAGACATACGAATCTTTATTCCAGGCAGCTATGTGTCCAACTGAAAACTTTGAGTTCTGTTATGAAAGAAGACGTGGGGAGAAGGCCTATCCAGGAAAAACTTGCAATCCCTAACACACCTCACAAACGTTTTCACTCTTTGATAAAACTTGAGTAACTATTTCTGTATTCAGAGTAGCTATAAACCCCAGGGAAGATGCAAGCATCTTTACGTTAGGATTGAAAGGAGAGAATTTACTTTTCAGAGCCTTGAAGGAGATCTGATAAAGAAACTTGGTCTCCTGAAAGTTATAAAGAGAAAGGAAGCAGCTAAAAGACATGTTAAAACAGTAATTTGCTAGAAATGCTATTATACTGACATTCATGAAAACTAATGTAGTCAACATTTATTTAACACCTTTATTAAAATTTTACAGTTACTTTCATTAAATCCTCACCCAAAGTTTGTAGTCTGTATTATCAGCCTCATTTGACAAATGAGAAGGATGAAATGTAGAGAATTTAAATGATTTACCCAAGTTTAAAAACAATGAACTAAAATTAGTTCCTCAGAGTCAGAAGTTCAGCATCGATGCTCATTCGCCCCCTCCAGCGTGCCTCCCTCCATCGACTTTGACAAAACACACATGTCTCCATGCTGGAAGTAGACGATGATGACCCCCATAAAATTTCTGGGTGACGTATGAGGTCATTGAAGATCTGAATTACGTGACATGGTTGAATCGCTGAAGAAAAGATCTAGCCTTTTGTTGTAAGTGTGCCTTTTTATAAACCACAGAGGTCGTACTGAAAGCTACACTCTTTTTTTTTCTGAGTGAGATATACAGTCAGTCAGGCTTAGAAGCCAAGAATTATCCCACATGCTCTGCTTCCTGAGACGTTTAGCCGGCTACTGACCATCTTTCTGTCTCAGTTTCCATCAATGCCCCTAGACTGCTAGACCTCTAGTCGCTGTGGCAGTTTTGTTTTTTTAAAAATAAGAAACTGCACACCCATGTTCATCGCAGCATTATTCACAACGGCCAAGAGATGGAAAGGACGGATAAACGGATAAAGAAAATGTGGCATATACGTACAATGGCATATTATGCAGCCTTAAAGAACAGAAGGAAATCCTGTCACATGCTATAACACAGATGAACCTTGAGGACATGTTGTTAAGTGACATAAGTCATCCACAAAAGGACAAATGCTGTGTGATTCCACTTATATGACATATCTAAAGTAGTCAAAATCATAGAGACCAAACATAGAAAGGCAGTTACTCAGGGCTGGAGGGAGGAAGGAAGAGGAATTAGTTTTAATGGGTACCGTGTTTCAGTTTGGCAAGATGAGAAAGTTCTAGAAATATTTACAATGTACATATACTTAACATTATTAAACCGTATAAAATTAAAAATGATTAGGATGGCAAATTTTATGTTGTGCTTTTTACCACAATAAAAAGAAGAAAAAAAATTACAGCACACACACACACACACACACACACACTCACACACACTCACACACAGCAGAATTCTCCAGGCAAGAAGGAGGATGGGGGCCTAGGAATCCGTTGCCCAGCTTTGAGATGCCAATCTAAGCTGTAACTAGGTAACTAAACTGTAGCTTTTGGGTGCATCATGCTTAATCAGATTGGAACTCATGATTGAGGTTTTCAACTCTCTACAGCTGGATTGAATTCAGCACTGCCATTGCCAGATCAGCGGAGATGTTGAAGCAGATTATTGGTTACTCACAGTGCACAGGTAGCACAGTGTTTTTCACAGCACAGACACTGGCTAAGTCGTTATTCAGTTAAATTGATTAGACCCTCATTGCATCTTGTGTTGACTCTTGATCTCAGAGGTGTGCTCCTAAGAACGAGCACACACTGTCACGGACTCCCCAAGCACTTGCCTGTAATCGGCCACGTCCCTCCAGCTGCCTGTTTTGCTTCTGGGTGCGTGATGGTTCTGGATCCCCAACTTCTGCTCTTCCAGTAACCAGCTCCTGGGTACATATTCCTAATTTTCTCTCTTTCGCTTGGATTTACTGCCCTACCCGTGTGTCCCTCCACTTTCTCCTCTGACCTACTGGACTCCATCTCTTGCTATACTTTTCCATTTGCTTCCCCTCTCTCTTTTGTGTTTTCCAACCTTGAACACAAAATACTGCTATATTTAACCCTGGGATTCATTAGAACACAGTGCTAACAGTTCTTAGCATCGACATAAAATAGCCAATAAAGGTTTGGTAAACCATCTATAAAAAAACAAGCCATTCGTATCCCCTTGATAGAAATACATGGTTTTGGAATCTTCAGCCTAAGGGGATGGCTTTCAGGGAAAATCTGATTCATCTTCCTGTTTCTAAGCTGTGGTACTCTGAAAAATATTCAAATGCAACTTCTTACTGTCAGACATGCAAATGAGCACAAAGGCGTATAAATGTCCAAAACTTGATAAGCACTTTTGATTGAAATGTGTAAGACCACCCCAAATAACCTGCAGACTTTCTTCTTTGCTCTAATGGTGTTTCCTAATAATTCATTCCTCTGTACGAATCCTTTTGAAGTTGGTAACCTGAGGCTGTAATGATAGAAACAGTTATTCTGAATGATCTCCCAAGAAGGGAAATCCCAACACCAAGTAACATAGCATAAAAGGGCAGAATAGTGGGCTTGAGGTTGGCTTCTGATCAGACAGCCCAAGTTCCAAGCTGGCTCTGCCACTCACTGCCTGTGTGATCTTGGGTAAGGTCTTTAGTGACTCTCAAGCTCTATCCTGTGCATCGACATAATGGGGGTAAAAATACAACCTTCCTGGTAGAGTTGTTATGACAAGTCAGTGAGAGAATTTACATAGAGCTCTTAGCAGAGCAATTCTTAGCACATACAGTAAATTCTTACCTACCGTCGTCAATAGGTTCTTGGAAACTTCGACCTGAAGTGAAATGATGCATAACGAAACTAATTTTACCATAGGCTAATTGATATAAACAAGAGTTAAGTTTCTGCATTATATTTCTGGTCACAAAACCATCACCAAACTTCTAAATAAAGACCCAAAACACTTCTAATATTAATAGATGTGAAATAAATGCGAGCTATACATACATGTAAGAAAGATTAATACCAACACTGAAGATAATGATTTTCCAACCTGCTGATTCCAGTTCAGGGTCAAGTGGCTGGAGCCTCTCCCGGCAGCTCAGGGTACAGGGTGAAACCCCCACCTCGGACAAGATGCCCTCCCATCACAGGGCACACAACACCCACACCCACACTCTCAGACTGGGACAATTTAGACACTCGGATTCACCTCACATGCACATCTTTGGGGTGTGGGAGGAAACCGGAGTCCCGGGAGAAAACCTACGCAGACATGGGGAGAACATGCAAACTCCACACAGACTGTCGCCCTGGCCCAGAAAAGATTTTTTTCTCATCAAAATCATAATGAACCGATTTTGAACAAAATGACGTTATTCGAGCACCCGCTGTAGTAAGATTTGGATAAGTGGAAATAGTGAAAGCAAAATAAAACACCTGTTCCTGCCATGAGAGGGCAAGTTTTAAAAGAATTCTGAATAATATTCAGAACAAATCAGCTATTGGATAGATGCAATGCACACTTACAACAGCAGGTGGCACTAGTACCATATTTATCTACTACATTGACTTTTTTTTTTTTTTTTTTTTTTCTTTTTTTCTTTTTTTAAAGCATTTCTCTTCAGCTTTCTTTTCCAAGAACAGCAGCATTTCCTCCTCGGTCTTTTAATGTTTTGCTATTCCTTTATAGTTTCCGAGGCTATTGGCAGTAGCATAACATGCATAGTAAATTATTTCTATTTTAAAAACGCAGACACAAATTGTTTTGGGCTGCTTTTATGAAATTTTATAATTTACAGTTGACCCTTGAACAACATGGGTTCACTTATATACAGATTTTTTTTTTTTTCCCAGTAAATACCTGTGACTGTTTTCAGTCCATGGTTGGGAGTCCATGGATGCAGAGGGCCGACGGTAGGCATTGTTTCACACCATTTTATGTAGGGGACTTGAATGTCCATGGATTTGGGTATCCACAGAGAGTTCTGGAACCAATCACCCACAGAGGGACAACTAACCTTTGGGGGAGTCAAAAGTTATACAGGGATTTTCGACTGTGCAGGAGTCAGCCCCTGTGTTGTTCAAGGGTCCACTATATTTTGAAGTTTTGCCCTCTTTCTAATTCATTCTCTAAATTTGATTGAATTCTTCTACTATGGGCATTGAAACAAAAATATTTCACATCTGCAGTCTTCTTTAATCCTAAGAAAGTTTCAAACTCCTTTTTCTAGGATACCATAAGATATGCGTTTATTAGAAGGAATATTTGAAGAAAAGACTTTGAGCACAGTGAGAGGAAAACTACCAATGGGTCTGAAATCACTCCTGAATTACTTGATGAATGTGCTCCCGGTTAATTTAGTAGCAATCATGTTATCCAATTCCATTTGTTTTTTTCTCACAAATACCTTTGTGTATTTCCTATACTGCTGCCAGTGCAACTAATAGCAGGCAGGCCGTTCTCTAGCCCAACTGGGGAAACTATGGTTTGACCTTATTTGGGTGCATCAAGCTTGAACTGTAACGGGACTCAGGGCTCCCTTGCGTCACAAGGTTTGGAGACTCTGAGTTGACTCATTCCTGAAAGGTACTATGCTCCCTCAGAGCCAGCTTCAGGCAAACATGGGCTCTGTGCAAAATGTATTTGTGCAACCACACCAAAAGTCTCACTTGCAACCATAATTCTGTGGTCGGTGCACAAAGGATGGTGTTGACAGACGTGAACCACAAGAGCAGCGCTGTCAACTATGGGCTGGGAGGTGAACTCTGAGGGTCTTGTGAAGGCCTTTTACGGAAGCAGGGACACCAGCCTTAGGGGTGGAATTCAGAATGACACCCTGCTCTCCACTGCAAAGGCCCATTCCACCGGAGAGAGTACAGTACACTACTGACAAAATTACAGCCATCAGCTTGACCTATTTAAACTTTTCCGTAACAAATGAAGTAATTTTGAAGCTAAATTCTCTTCTGTGTTTAAAGAGGGATACGTTTCAAGGGAAAACTGAGCTTTGCAGAAACTGAAATAGCACGCATTACAGTATGGTTGTAAATCTGATGAAAGGGCCCCAATATATTATGGGGTCTATGACATTCCCTTACCTGTACATCATGAGTCTTTAAATATATGATAAAATTGTGATTTCTTTGAAAATATTTATTGTTGATGCTGTTAGCCAGTTATATATCACCAGAAGATAATGACAGTTTGGTGTCCTCCAACTCGTGTCCTGCATTTCCTTGCACTGAACAAAGTTATCTCTGAATGCTCCTCCAACTATGGTGTTAGAGGATTTCGTTTCCTGTTTCTGGTGAATCATAGTGCATGACAATTCACGCTTAAGTGTGATGCAGGCTGCTGGTTTCCAAGATATTCTCTTCCTCAAGTTCAGGATGTATATCCTATTCTTAGTTTACTAAGAGTTTAGATCACGAATGAACACTAATTTTATCCAATGCTTTTTGCATCTCTCCAGATGACCATTTAGATTTTTCTGAGACATTTGATGAGATAAAGATCTGTTGATAAATTTCCTACTAAAAAAAAAAATTCCTATTACTCTTATACTTTTACTTTTGCCCTTGTACTTTTTGGAATAAAATTTAGTTAGTCATTCTGTATTGTTCTTGATAAAATTCACTAATATTTTGTTTTGCATCTCTATTCAAACTGTATTTGTACAAATACGAATTTGCATTTAATTTTTCTTTATTTTAATAGGCATTTCTGCGAAAGGTGATGTTGTTTTGTAAAATAAATTAGAAAGCATTCCATCTTTTTCTATGGAATAGTTCATATTACATTCAATGGTTCTATTCTGTGAATATACAAAAGTATTTGCTGTTATATCTAGGCCTGGCACTTTTTTTAGATGCAATATTTTGACCACATTTTCCATTTCTTCTATGCTATTTGGTTGGTGCTGGTTTTCTACTTCTTGGATCAATTTTGTTCATTTATATTTTCCTAGTGAATTCTGTCTTTCATTGTGATTTTTACAATTTATTAAGTAAGAACTATACAACATAGTCTTATGTAAATTTGCTTCTTGACATCTGAGGTCCTATATTCTTTTGGATTCCTAATTGTGCATATTTATATTTTTCTTTTATTCTTGACTAGATTCATTACAAATCTATTCATGTTATCGGTATGCTTTTACCTAAAATGGCTTATAGGATATTAAGCAATATATGCTGTTTGAATTTTCCTGTTGTTCACATCCTAGGTGAACAGGAGTCTCCTGTCTTCCAATAATACTCTGTTCTGAACAATTCTAATATTTGTACCCAGACAATGAATTACAACCACAATTTTACAAATAGGAAGACTGAAGTCAAGAGAGGCCTTTTTGGTAAATCGTAGGAGAAACCAACTCCCAAGGCCAGCACTCACTTGGCACTCGAAGTGTGGGCCAAGCCCAGTTACCAAGGACAGACTTAATAGTCAGCTCATTTTTAAAAGGAGCTTGCCTCCAGAAGGAACATAAGTGAATTTATTTCTCCTCCTCAGAGATTTTTTGCTCTGTGGTCTGGGTTCTGAGAAACAAACCCTGAGGCATAATTTTACAGGAGGGAAAGGCTTGTTTAAATAAGAACAGTATGCTACAGCAACGTGATTCAGAAACTCTTTAAGGAACCCCAAGGCACTGTCCTTCAGATCCAGCTGGGGCAGGTGATTATTATCTAGAAGTGAGTGAGTTCAGGAATACAGCCCAAATATGACCCCAAACAATCCTGGGATAAAGCCAGACCTTGAGATTGAAGACTACCCAAGAAAGATTGCTTTAGTTTTGTACCCTTTGACCAACACCTCCTCACTGACCCTCGCTCCCCCTCCCCCAGCCCCTGGCAACCACCATTCAACTCTCCGTTTCTATGAGTTTGGCCTGTTTCAGATTCCACATATAAAGTGAGATCATACAGTATTTGTCTTTCTCTGTCTGACTTATTACGACTTATTTTACTTAGCATAATGCCCTCAAGGTCCATCCATGTTGTTGCAAATGGCAGGATTTCCTTCTTTTTCATGGCTGGATAATATTCCATGGTGTGTGTGTGTGTGTGTGTGTGTGTGTGTGTGTGTTATATATCATATATCACATTACATCTTCTTGTGTAATGTGTAATATATATCACATTACATCTTCTTTATCCATTCATGTATGGATGAACACTTGGGTTATTTCTACATCTTGGCTCCTGTAAATAATGCTGTAATGAGCATGTCATGTCCCCCTTTAGAAGTTTCCTTGTTTGATGGGTACGAAAGCAAATGCTTGTGTGCTACTTGTTACAGAGGTTTAGTTACGGTTTTTATTTATAGTTCCTATCATTCAGAATAGAGTTCAGAGGGGCTAGGCCAGTAGACAATTCCCCAAAACAGATACTCACTGTTCTCAAAAGTGCCCCATCCTCTGATTTCTAGGCAACCTTTGGTCCCTGGAGTCCTTCTCTTCTGATGACTTCTGTTCCAGGAGCTTCTCTCAAACGCTAATGCAACGGACTTCCAGATCAGTGCCTCCTTTATTACCTTGCTCCAGCCTTCCACTCACCTCAAAAGGTGGCAGTTACAGATTAGAGCTGGGGTTGGTGAGCTATGGTCCTCAGGCCAAATCCTACCCACCACCTGTTTTTTGTACAGCCTGCAAGGTAATGATTTTCTTATGATTGAAAACATGATTTAAAAAATTAAAAGAATATTTCATGACCTATAAAAATTACATGAAATTCAGATTTCATGTCTACAAATAAAGTTTTATTGGAACATAGCCACACTCTTTTGTTTACATATTGTCTATGGCTGTGTTCCTGCTACCATTGCAGAGCTGAGTGGTTGTAATAGAGACAACATGGTTGTAAAGTCTAAAGTCTAATATAGATATGGACCCATTATAGTAAAAGTTCACTGACCCCTGGTTTAGGGCATGGATCCGGAGCCAGTCTGCCCAAGGTTTGAATTTAGTTCTGCCACCAACTAATTGTGTGGGCAATATCTTAACATGTCCTGAGCCACAATTTCCACATTTGTAAGGTGGGGATGACAATAGTTCTGTTTACCTCATTAGGCTGTGTGGGGATCAAACAAGGGGATTTAGAATAGTGCCAGCCACAGGCCCAAATTACAGGCCATAAAAGTTTGTTATTATTGTTACACTACAGCTGGTGCTATGGAAAAATCTGTCTGGTATTAAATAAAAATTCTTGATCAAATGTTTGTTTCTTAACTGAACTCAAAGTAATAGCAAGAAAAACCTACTGAATATGACAGTCATCTAAACAATATAGTAATACTGTGTCACTGTTGTGAAGGGGCTCCAGAATGAAACTTCACTCCTGTCCCAGATAAAGGTCAAATTTAGGCATTTGACTTCCTGCTTTTCTACATAGTCCAGGTGTCTCAAGAACCAGTTTGTTCTCTTTTACGTTGTTTTGAAGAAGTTTAATACATTTTTCCATTTTTTTCATGTTCTTCTACAGTCATTTTCCATGTAAATATGTAATTTATATAGTTATAATCATATCATGGCATAAACCATTTAATTATTTTTACCTATGCTTACATCATAACGCTTCCACATTGATTCTTAGTTTTCGTCTCTTCTTTTAAACAGTTTTGTGAAGATATAATTTTTCAATACGTATAGGAATTTTTCAAGATATATAAATATACTTTAAAAAAACTAAGGAGTTTTCATTCCTTCCCACCTGACTATCCATCTAGTTTTCATCCAACTAATGACTTTGAATTGCTTGTCATCAACTTCTCCCAAAGGTGACACTGGAGCACATTTAGATATTTGCAGCAAAGAGAATTCTAGAAACAAAACTGAAAGCTTTTTGCTGTGATCATGAAAAGAGTGCAAGTGCTTACCAAGCATGAATCTCACAGGGAATGAGGACAGGAATAGCTTTAGAATGCTGACCATCCTCTCCCCATTCATCAGAGAAACTGGACATACAAAGCCAGGTGGCAGAGCTAAGGACAGACTCAAAGGTGCTCACCCCTCAACTCATGGGGTGCGGGGCAGAGAGTCTACAGTGATGTGAGTTTGTGACGTATATAAAAAAGAGGTTTCTAGGGCTGTAGAGATCAGCTCCTTTGTCCATTTACCTCAGGGCTCCCAAATTACAATGAATCACCCCACTCCTGACTTACAGAGAATCACCCTGTCCCAAAGAATTTGCCTTCAGAAGATTGCAAAGTGGTGCTTGGGGTCAATTACATTCCTTTTCCTTTTTTTTTTTTTTTTTTTGGTAAGCCTAGCAACTACACTCACTCATATCTCATATGTAGGATCAAAGAGTGAGCCTCCTCTATCTAGAAAAAAAAAAAAAAGATGCTCTTTCACTGAACCCACAGCGTCTCTCATAGAAGCCATCCAGTCAGCCAGACTTGGCAAAGTCAACCTGCTAATCAATGGAGGAAGTGACGTGCTTGGCAGCTGTGTTGATATCCATCTATTCTCTTAGTCATTATAAGGGCTAGGCACAATATGCATGGCAAACTACCCTTCACATTCATTTATCCTCACTGCTTTCTCCAAGGCGCCGCTGCAAGCAGAACACTCGTGTTGGTGTATGCCTAAGTATGTTTGTGTTTGTGTGGGTTTTGAGTCGAATATCTCTGGTTGTAAATACGCTTAATGTTTCTTCTGAAAAGAAATCAGAGGAAAAGGAAAAGGATATTTCTGGGAATCAAGCTGTTATTCCACCTACCCATCTGGTTGACTCTCTAATTTTAAGCCTCATTTTAATAAAAGACTTTGAATAGCACCGCTTTTATGATTTAAATGGCCTTTCCAATTGAGATTTAACCATCTGATATAACAAAGTGGGTGGACTTCAGTCTTCAGAGGAAAAAGAATAAACATACTCAAAGCTGTAATTTAAATTTTCCATTTTCCTCCAGCCCTCCTAACACAATTATTGTCAAACTTGAAATAGCCAGGGCTTAAATACAAACCTCAAGTTTTGCAAAAAGCTTATAAGGCAAGGGTGGGGAGAGGTAGCTGAAATCATTTTGGTAGAAATCCAGTTCCCCTGGATGAGCATTGAACACTGTGATGTGTATTAAGTTTACAATATATCCGTGGTTAGAGAACATTGGACATCCAATTGTCTTGAACACGGAGGATGGAAGAAACTTTGTGACGCCCCATCCCAAAATGCTTCAGTTCCTAGCAGTGTACACGAAGGAGTTACCGAGGAAGGTATGAAAAAGTGAGTCCTAAAGAAATATCAAAGGAAAACTTTAGTACAGAACAACTTGGATATAAAGCATAAAGATGAATTAGACATCACAGATGACCAAAAAAAAAAAAGGCAACTCTATGTTCCAGTAGCTCAAGCCCCAAATCTTAGGGTCATCTTCGACCTATCTTGTGCCTTGACCCAGGGACAAGATCCAAGGTTTGTGGGGCCTGAAATGTATATAGTGAGGCTCTTTTTTTTTTTTTTTTTAAAGAAAAGCATTATTTTGGGGGCAAACTTTCCAAAAACATATGCTGATGAAAGTACCCTGAGGACTCCAGAAGCCTCAGTAATTTCCCCTGTTCACACTGCCTTTCTGTTGGTTCTACCTTCAATATATTTCAAGAACCCAACCTCTTTCCCACCTCTCCACCTACACTCCTGGACCTAACTACCTTCATTTCTTGACCCAACTCCTTAGATAGCCTTCCGTCCTTCTGGTCTTCTGGCATCTTCCCTTGTGTCTTTACACTCTGCTTATCCCACAGCAGGCAAATTAGATCATGTCCTTGGTTGGCTCAACACACTCCAAACTTCTCACAGTAACAGGGAAAAGTTCTTACTATGCTTTCCACGGTCCTGCTTTATCTGACCAACCCATGTGGCTGGGACCACGTTTCCGCTCACACTCTGCTCCTTACTCACCTTTCACCACCTGGTATTCCTTGATGTTTTTGGAACCTGCTAAACATGGCTCTGGGCCTTTGCATTTGTTCCTCCTGAGTCCAGAATACTTTCTCTGGAATCCTTACTTCCTTCCTGTCTGTATTTCATTGTCACCTTACCAGACCAACGCCATCCCACATGCCTTGTTAAACCAATCACTATAGAACAGCACCCCTCCCATCCTCCTTGCTGTGGATTTTTCTCCACAGTCATAGCCTCTTTGGGCATACATTCATTTGTTTATTGCCTTCATCACCTCTTCTAGACCGGAAACTCTATGATGATAGGGATTATACTTTATTCATTGCTGTGATCCATTCTTAAAACAATGCTTGACATATAATAGGTACTTCATAAATATGAGTGGAAAGAAGAAATTACATAACCTGGGGAGTTAGGCTAATCATGATGGCAGAGGAAGAGAGAAATTTCCGGGGAGATGGTGGAATTCCTTCTGTTACCATTGGCAGAGAAAATAATCCTCATGTCCCTTCCCTATATTACTTCTAAGTGTTAGGTTTAAAGTGACAGATTTCTTAACTTATTATGACACTTTATGGGTAAATACCTATTTGTGGATGAAGTAGAAAGTAAACCTAGGAGTTAGCCACGTGAACAGGACCTCTTTTTAAAAATTTCAGATCTGACTTTGCAAAATGCATGAATTGTTCAATCAAGTTTTACTATGTTTATCTCCCTTTCTTTTCATGGTCCAAATGGGCAAGAAAGGCATCGCAGACCGCAGGGACAAAGTTTCTCTCAAATGTCATTTTCTCAGACGGTGAATATAAACCAGCTGGTCATTTACTCAGATTTTTACTTCCATGTGTGAATTAAAGACCTCCCCCCCCCCCCCCCCCCCATCCAAGCTTCATTCTTGAAGTCTCTCCAGGAGGAAGTGAGTTCCAGGAGAGCAGTTTTAGAGGGCAACAACAGGAGCCTAGGGCACATCAAAAGAGCATCCGTGCGTTTGGCTCTTTGTTGAAACAATACAGTCAGTAAAGCAGAAGACTTGGATGTGCCAGGTCCCCTTCTCCGTAGGGATGGTCTTTGAGCCGTTGGTCTGTTGGAAAAGGGAGGCATTGGGGCGGACTTTTCCCTTGAGCATGAGGGTCTGAGTTCCCACCGAGGCTCTCCTAGGAAACCATTTAATACGTCTGAGGAGCCCGTCTCCCTTGAATCTGTTGTCTATTTACCAGAAGACACATGTTCCTGCTTTGAAGGCTATAAACGGTGGCCACAGGAGATCACGTCTGTCCGGGAGTCCGGCTTCCGGCTCGCGTGATGTCAGTTAAAGCTCTAGGGGGTGGACGCAGTAGTCAACTGCTCATTCATTCAACAAGTATTTATTGAGGGCCGCCGAATGCCAGGCACTGGAGGTGTCCCGGGGGCGAAAAGCAGCTCTTACTAATACATTGTAGGGTCCCCGGGGCCCTGGCGCGCGCAGTGGGAACGGACCCCGCACTCCTCGCCCACCCATGGCCCGGCCGTCCCGCCTGGGGGTGCCCAGTGTCCCAAGCGCAGCCCTCCAGACGCCGGCGCCGGGGAACCCGCCCCCACGGAACCAGCCTTGAGGGTTGAATCCCGGTGGGGAAGGCGGGGAAAAAGCAAAATACCAAAAGTAAAACCCAGACCCCAATCTGCACTGGGAAGCTGCTCCGGGAAGTGCGCCAGAAGGAGAACAAGCTGGCCTGGGCCGGGGAGAGCGGGCGGGAGAGGCCGGTCCTGGCGCGGAGGCGGGCGGAGGGCGCGGCAGGCGGGAGGGGCCGGGGCGGCGCCGCCGCCCGGCCCAGCAGGTGACCACGGGCCCGGCCGGAGCCGGAGCGAATCCCGGGCGGGCGCGGGCGGCACAGGGCAGCGCTGAGCCGATCCCTGGGGTCGCGGAAGTTTACCGGAACATGGCGGAGGAGCCCGGGGCGCGCAGGAGCGCCGCACGGCGGCGGTGGCCGGCACCCCAGGAGCTGTAGCCACCGCAGCCACAGCCGCCAAGGGGCGAGGTCGCCGCCATGGCCCGCTGGATCCCGACCAAGCGGCAGAAGTACGGAGTTGGTGAGTGATCGCCAAGTGCGCGGGAGCGGCCCTGTCTGGCACGAAGTGGGGCGGCGCATGCCAGGCACCGGGTGTGCGCGCCGCCCGGGACGGGGTTCCGGCTCCTGCTGCCCCGGGGGGCGCAGTCAGGACCCCACTCCCGCGGCAGCAGTCCGGGGGCGGGTGGGGAATCGGAGCCCTCTCGCGGTGCAGGAGACCCGCAGGGGAAGTCACTCCGGGCTATGGGAAGCCGAGTGACTAAAAGTGCATTTGGGCTCCGGGACGGATCATCCTGTTCCCGAACCCAAAGCGCCAGCGCCCGGAGGAGTGGAAACGTCAAAGGCGAGGGCGCTCGCGGGTTACTCCTGTAGGGGCCCCAGCGTCCGTGCTCGCGCCCCTCCTCCTCCCCGTCCGGTTTCATTCAGGAGTTTGTAACCCGCGGAGGACCGCTGAGTGCTGGCTTGCTGTCCAAGGGCTTTCTGCCTCCCTCTTCTTAGGTTCTTTCTGAAGCCCCAAAGTGAGGAGTTGGAGGGTAACAGTTGTGAAGTGAATGGGAAACTCAAGTTGTGTGGATGTGATGGAAGAGACAGGCACTTTGTGACATGGGAACCGGGGTGGTGCCCCCCGAGACCGGGGCTCATCCCCTAACGGAGTCGTCTGGAGAGGGTTTACGACAGCTTTCTGAACCCCAAATTTCGTCGCAAAATCAGATGAGGACACTTTATTAAGGAAACCGTGACAGATGCCGCGCTAGGCACCTGGCATTCGTAGCAGCGGTGCAGGAGGGCTGCCACGGCGCGCGGAGGGAGGGATTGCTGCTGTGTGGGTTTGGATCCGAAACAAGCGGGGTTTTGACCCAGGTAGAAACCATGGTCCTTCTACTTTCCATTAAGGAGAGAGGTTGCTCAGGTCTCGTGGGGAAGCTCTGCCGTAGGGGCGATTACGATGGATGGCAATGAGAATACGGAGCGATGCTCCAGTATAAACACAGATGTGTGCGTTGAGAATTTTATCGCTTCCTCTCAGGTTCATTCATTTGGCCTGTTTGTAATCTCGTCGTTTACTTCACTCCCTTCCCCGCCCCCATTTTTCCTTACTCAATGGTGCCTAGGAGAGATCCCTGAAGCTAGTTAGTACTTTCTGATGGCGAAGTGATTTCAGAGATCTGCTTAATATCTCCAGGTGCAGTTCAACTCTGTAGCCAAAGCAACAACAAACCCTCTCATGTTTACTATATTGTTCTTAGATTGTGATCCTTTATTTGTGTGTGTGTATGTGTGTGTGTATGATAATACATGTCCATACTATTCCTTGTTTCCCCCCTATTGCCAAAACGTGTTTTTTGTTTTTTTTTTTCTTTCCCTTAAAGTGCGATTAGTACAAATCCTCACACTCTCCTGTGGCTACAACTCAGACATGGGTAGGTGGTGTTTCTCCTGCCCTAGGCCACCCTGTCATGATTTGGTCATGAAGCTTCAGAAAGGGACCGCCTAGTCAAGTGCCAATTAGTAAGTAGTCAGTAGTACGGAAGTGAAATGGTCTAAAATAAACCATTTTGAGTATTATCCAGTACTAACTCCTAAATTAAATCATACTGAGCAGTGCCTAATTGTTCATTACTACGTACAAAATGGTTCTCAATTCTCATTTTGCTTAACAGGATAAAAGCTGTTTCCAAAACGATTAGGCCTTTGGTGTAGTTAATGCAATCACATCCTACAACTGTGGTTTTTAGTGCCACGGTCATAGGAGCAAGTATGAGACGGTTCTCTCTTTTTCACGCTGGGCTGGAGTCAGATTACCTTGTTAGTTTCCATCAGTCAAGGAAAGTATTTGAATTGCATTTCCAGGGCATAGGTGGTAGCAAAATTGCCCCAAGATATAATTTTTGACACTTATGTCACTGGGCACAATAGATTATGATTAATCTGTACTTGAGGGAAGGACCCACTGTTAGGACAAATTACCTGACAATAAATCACCACTGTTTATTCCTAAAACACATTGTTGTTCATACCACCTCTCTGCTTAGAAGCCTTCCTTGGCCTACAGGGTAAAGTCTAAACTGAGCCCAACTTTCAAGTTTCCCATAATCCAATTCAACATGTCTTCACTGACCTTATCTCTCTGACTGCTTCTTTCATTAACCCTCCAGTGCAGACACTGCCCTTCTGGCTCTTGCGCAATGCGCCATGGAGAGTCCCTCCTTTGGGACTTTGCTCCCTTCTGCTTGTCCCTGTCCAGAGTGCCCTCCCACCTTTGCATCCCACAATGCAGAATTTCCCTTAGGGCTCAAATCCCTCCCCGTTGCCACCTTCAGATTTGGTATTCACCAGACCTTAAAGCTTCATACCTCTCCCACACAATTCCTACATCGTGCGATCCCTTATAATATTACTTATCCTCTTATCCTTGGGTCCAATGAACCAGAAGGTTATGGTTTTGTACCCCTGTCACTCAAGAGATATGCTACCCGGTATAGGGCTTTCCTTTAGTAACTGCTTGTCCTTCGCGTTGAGGTGACATCCTAAAGCACTAGCCTAACTTTTTCTGTGAGGATTTAAAGCCGGTTTTTTCTCTATTAGGTTTTAGCATCTCATTCACTTCAATATGAGTTTTCCTTTGTTCTGTTAGATGGACAAAGTGAGAGCCTTCATTCTGTCTTTACCTTTGCAAGTACAAACATGAGATGTGCTGCTGAGAAACAAGGACGCATAGAATAGATGGGCTCGTGTCAATGTAATTGGGAAAATTGGCTTGTTGGGCTTTTGGGGGGAGGATTGTTGTCACTTCTGTGTGTCTGGATGAAGAAAACCATGTGACGGTCATTTTGAAGCATTTTAATGACTCAGAGCTACTCAGAGAGTAGCGCTTTGATCTCACTTTGAATTGTGGGCGGTGAAGCTAGCAGTCTCTACTGCCTTATGTTATCTTGGTGCTACTATTGGCTGTCCTCACATAGCCTAGATTTTTCTACAGGGACTGAAATGCAATCTGTCTGGGCTTTCTTTAGTTCTTAAACATAGCATTGTTAGTTCAACCTCTAGCATTAGGTGGGCTGAAATGACCTATGTGTGTCATCTGGGTTATCAAGTGAGGGGACCCAGAGACTTGCTGCTTGAAGCTTCTGGTCCATTAGTATCCACGTGTGAAGGGCTTAGTGCCTAGTGTTCTTCCCCACAACCATGGAAAACTCTTTTCTTTCTTCTTTCTTTCTCTCCTTCTTTAATGTGTTCTATTTGAAGATCTGAGGGTATAAAAATTTTTATCTAGATTTTAAGCAAACATTCGTGATATTCAGATTAGTCTTCTGAGTATTGGAACGTTTATTTTAAGTTTGCTCCCAAACAAGCTATTTCTATCAAGAACAGATCTAGAACATGTTGATGATGGATTCTTTGCAAAATAATTCATTGTTGTTTGTTGGGATTTGTGATGTGTATTATTACAGTGTGATAAAAGGTCGTTTGGAGGACGATTTGCTTTCACTGTTAGCTTTTCAACCCTTTAGCTGTGCTAGGCTCAAGGAGTCTAAAAGCAATTAACTTTTAGACTCTCAAATGCTGGTGTAAAAACTGAAACCAGACTTGTAGCTCTTTGTGAATGCACTCAGGTGTGCTGTGGGTTTCCGCCCATTTCCTCCTCTCCCTGAAGCCTGTGCCGCATACTATAGCTGCCGGGGTAGAGCTGGGAGGAGTCACAAGAGAGTGACTAGTCCAGTTCCTTTCAAAGAGAGGAACTAGGTGCCTAAAGAGATAAGTGAATTGCTGAATGCCAGGCGTTCTTACCTTTTTGATTGCATGAACCCTTTTGGCCATGAGGTTAAACTGGTAGCCCCCTTTTTCAGAATCATGTTTTTAAGTGCACAAAGTCAAATATGAAAGATTGAAAAAGAATCCAGTTATTAAAAGATTGAAAATGAATCCAGTTGCATTGAAATACAGTTGTCAGGGTATTTTTAAAAACTCGTGATATTGCAACATATGTGCTTCTTTATTATTATATTAAATAGGAAAATCTAGTGGCAGGTCTAATAACTACTATACTTTTGAATTAGTGATGAACATATATGATTTTTCAAGATATCTGCAGTAACCATAATCTGATGTGAAAATGTCTGTGATTTCTCTCGGTGACAGTAGCATAGGTACAGCTGAGGTTTGTTGCCTGCAGTCATAATGGAGGTACATGTTTGAGTGTCAGAAAAGAGAGAGGTAATTTTTTTTTCACTTTTCAAGTCCATGGAACCTCTGAATTTGAACACAGATTAAGAATCCCTGGCTGCAGCTCACACGGCTAATTAGTTATAGAACCAGAATAAGCAACAACCAACAGTAACACTTGTTGCTCATCTGTCTACATGAGTCCCTATGCTAGATATTATACAGTTGTAATGAATGAAATCCTGGCACAAATGCACTCATGTTCTAACAACATTGAGGCTAAGAGTCAAAGGAATAGAGAATTCATATTTATTAAGAATTTACTTTGTGGCAGGAACTGGTTCGAACCCTTCATTTCATTATGTTCCAGGGACACGTGGGGGTCTCAAAGACTTTCGGGGGGTCCATGAGATTAAAACGTTTTTGGCAATAATGCTAAGAAGTTGCTGGCCTGTTTTCACTCTGTTCTTAGGAGTATACAGTGTGGTTTCTCAGAGGCTACATGAAGTGTGATATTGCAACAGATTGAATGCAGAAGCAAATATGAGAATCCAATTGCCTTTTGTGAAGCTGCACATTAAAGAGGTTTACAAACATGCAAAACAGTGCCACTCCTCGGTGTGTTTCATTTGTAAAAGTAGTTTTATAAAAATTTATTTTTCAATTACAGTTGACATATACAATGTTATGTTAGTTTCAGGTATACAACAGTGATTAGACATTTATATACCTTATGAAGTGATCACCCCAATAAATCTAGTACCCATCTGACACCTTATGTCGTTATTGGAAAAGTAGTTTTGAGCTAAAAAATACATATTTTTGCTAACATGTATTGGGTTTATTATGGTTGCTTAATTAACAGGTAAGTATTTTTTAAATGTCTGCTTGAATTTTTGATATGGTAAATAGTCATAGATGTAACCCACATAAACAAATGCTCTTTGCGGTTCTCAATAACTTTTAAGAATATGAAGGAGTTCTGAGACCAAACATTTTCAGCACTCACTGCTGCTTTACATATTAATATTTCATTACATCATTGAGCTAAGGCTGTAATTCTCACATACTGTCCCAATTCCTAGATAAGAAAACTGAGGTTCATAGAAGATACATTTCTCACCCATGGCCAAATAAAATCTCACTCTGAAGCCAAAACTTTTCACCATATGTGTTTCCCCAACTTGGGTTGCTCCTCTGTCACCTGGATCTCTGCCATGTCCAGGTACCCTTGTGTGGCAGCTTCATGCCTACTGTCATACCCATTTGCCTTCTGTATTATTTTTTACTTAATGTTTTCTTGATGCTGCCTGCTTTCTTTTCTTCTTTACTTAAAATAATTATTGAAAAAGAAAGCCCTACATTCCTACAATTAAAGGCGGACCGGTATCACTTGCTGTTGAAAGAAGCAACTGTAAAAAAGAAGTCAACAAAAACGCCAACAGCAAGATACTGGATTCTGGTTGGGTACTGTTGTCTGTCAAGGTTTGGAGGTTGGTGCTCAGCTGAAACTTCCTCTATAACGTACTGTAGAGTCTTGTTATTTGTGGTAATTCATATTTATAAAGTCGCCACGGACATTGAATTAACAAGTACTGAATTGTTACTCCTAGGAGAAATACAAGTTCCTGTGAGCTTCTGGTTACATTTTCATCAACTGAACAATACATAATCTTATTTTATGAGTGTTTCTGTTTAAGGTTCCAAGACCTTATTTAACATACACTGTTGGTTGAGTCACTAACGTTGAACTCATGGCCAACAGCCCTGTAACTTTGTTCATGCCCGAACAGAGCTCATCTAACACACGTATTTTCTCCTTAAGGCACATCACAGCCTTTTTGCGCTTAGGAACTCTAGGCAGCGCTTTAGCGCTATGGTTGGGGGCCATTTTAAAGAGCAAAATCATCATCAAAAATGAGAAAAACATGACACTGAATAGATCACAGGAAGGACACTTGTTTACAGTATGAGAACTGAAACAAGAAAGCAGAGTGTCGCCTGATTTGACCTCAAGTAGGAGCCTGCCTGGCCTTTTTGCCCCTCTGCATGCACCTTCAAATGACCCTGAAAGCACAAGGAGTGTGGATTTGGAGGTTGCAAATAAATTTTAGCAAGTAGGAGAAGACACACATACAGAATGTGCGAATAATGAGGACCAGCTATCGTTAAATGATAAAAAGAGAATTGAAAATGGAATCACTTTCTTTTATTACTCAGGTCTCCGTTTGAATAATCCCTCCTGAGAACCCTTGATAATGGAACCACCGTTTTTTTGTCCTGCCTGCCCAGACCTCTCCGTGTCTGTCCTTTTCCCTGTATTTTCTTCACATGATCTATAATTGTCCTATTTGTTAATGTTTACTGTCTGTCTCCCATACGAGAATGTGTAGCTCTGAAGACAGGACCTTCATCTTTTTCACCAACGTACCCCAGCCCTGGGAACAGCACCCCTCGGCACATGGTTAGCACTCAAAAAAATGAATGCTGAACCCATCCTATTAAATTTGTTTATCATAAGAGGGAATTGTCTCCACACGATGGAATATACTGCCTTGTGTGAGCTTCCAGTGAGATGCAATCAAAAGTAGGTGGAAAAGGGAACATTTAAGTAACAGGTAAAATAGATTTAATAAATTGTTTGCGCAAAGGATGAATGTGAACATCAAAATCCTAAATGTTGTGTTAGAGAGGAAGGGACTAATGGGAATTTGCTTTTTCTTCTTGTTTTTTTTTTTTTTTTTTCATCATTCATGGAAGCTTCTTGAAGGAGGGTGCATTGTAGGATTGGCTCAATGGAAAGAAAAAGCTTGACCCCAGTGTTGAATAGGGTTTCGGGGGTTCTGAGTCATGACCTTAGTGCTATGTTCAGCACATGAGTTGGAAAGGAAAGAAGATGCAATTTAATGGAAGAAACAAGGCATTTCAATTCATTTGTTACTTCCCATTACCAAAAAGGAGTTACGGTGCCTTACAATGAGCAAGTATATACTGTACACAGTGTCATTATAGAAAAAAAAGAAGAGATGACAAGGAATGTGGAAAAGAAAAAGTCATTTAGAGGACTGGCAAGGGGTTTTGAAGCAAATTTTAGTTTGTCCAAACTTACAGAGGATTTTGTGGCGGTTATATCTGCCATCCTGTTAGCTGAAACTGAAATTAATTTGTGGTTTATCCTCATCTAAATTTGAAGAGACAAACCAGAAGGGTCTGAAAAGAAGGAATCGAATCTCATTGTAATGATTTTCCATCAAACAAAATTTTTCCAGCTTCTAGTGTATTTCCAGCAATGTTATTCAATGTAATAACCTTATAACTCTATACCTATACAATATTTTAGTGCTGTCAAAAGCATTAAAAAAAGGAACACCGGTCAAATTCTATTACAACTCATTTCAATTGTTTTTGGAATGAGTTATAGTAGAATTGTAATAGAATTTGACCCATGTCTGTGACCCAGGAACTTGACTAAAGTCACACAGTTTGGTCTTTACTAGGGAAGAATAGTTTGCTCCCTGGTCAATCAAATAGGTAAAATCACTCATGCTATGTCTACTCTCCAGGGACATGAAAGGATGTATTACATCCTTTGGGAGTCTTTTGACATAGCTTTATAAGTAGCCTCCACATTACCTCAAGGTTTTATTTTTAAGCTTAAAAAAGGGGCAGAGATTTGGGCAAGCAATGGAAAGCAGAGGATAGTCAGGTTCATTTTATTTTTCCAAGTGATGTTTGGGCAGGCCGTGTCCTCTCAGAGCCTGGGCCGGCAGTCAGGGCTGCCTCAAAGGATTGTCTGATTGCTGGCAGCCAGTTCCAGAGGAAGAGACAAAAGTGGTCTTTGTCTTTCACAAAGCTGTGCCATCGCAAAGCTGCTGTTGTTCAAATGGCTTTATATTCATGGAGCCACCTTTCCTGATTGGGCTATTTTCTCTTACATTTTCACGCCCCATTGAACTGTGGGTCTGCCCACCCCAGTGGAGTAGGACTCCCAAGATGCCCTCTCTGAGGATCCTGGGCATCCATTGTTTGTCTTTTAAAAGAACTCAGGGAGGGAGATTGCAGTAGAGATTAATTCTTTGAAAAAAGCTCTTTGCTGACTCAACCGAGGTGAGTAAGAACGCATCCCGCTGACTAGTTTACCTTTGTACCTGCAGCAGGACCGCACCTTTCTTGTGCTTTCTGTGAGCCTGGAACCATAGGGGTCTCGCTCCCCAGGCTTTCCTGCCAGAGACCACTTATCACAGTAAGTCATGAGACTCAGTTACAGAAATCTGAGAGCTTTGCCCTTTTGTAGATAGAATCATACAATATTAAGAGCTGGATTCTGTAAGCATCACCTCGTGCCTCACACACTCATTTTATTGGAACGAACGTGTACCCTGGAGATATAAAGTGATTTAACCAAAATCACACAGCCAGTAGCAAATTTATGTTTCAACATGTTGTCTTCTTAGTGGTTTCATTTCTCGTTGTAACTCTGGAGAGAGAGCAAGTTTTTTTTGTGTGTGTGTGTGTGGTTTTTTTTTAATCACATCTACTTAAGAGTCTGAAGAGTAAGCTCTCCCACAGTCCTAAGGGGCAAAAGCCTATGTCTTCCATGGACATTTTTTCCCTGTGGAGGTTTTGTTATAAATAAGATCCAGCTATTAATTCATCTTCCCTCCTTTTTTTATTGATGTATAATTGACATATTACTTTCAGGTGTACAACATAATGATTCCATATACAGAGGGTGCCAAAAAAATGTATACACATTTTAAGAAAGGAAAAGAAAACTGTATTAAAATTGCAATACTCGCTATATATCGATAACAAAAGATGAATACAAGTCATGTGTATACATTTTTTTGGCACCCTGTGTGTATACGTACATAGTATGTATATACTATGAAATGATCACAATAAGTCTAGTTAACATCATTTACCACATGTAGTTACATATTTTCTTTCCTTGTGATGAGACCTTTTAAGATCTTACTCTCTTAGCAACTTTTAAATAAATAATACAGCATTATTAACTATAGTCATTATGTTGTACATTACATCCCCAGGGCTTATTTATTTTGTAACTGAAAGTTTGTGCCTTTTGAGCACCTTCATCCATTTTGCCCATCTCCCCATCCCCTGCCAAAACACCAGTCTGTTCTCTGTATCTATGAGTTTGGATAAATACTCAGAAGTAGAATTGTTGTGTCATATGGTAGTTCTATTTTTATTTTTTTGAGGAACCTCTGTATGGTTTTACATAGTGGTTGCACCAATTTACATTTCCACCAACAGTGCAGAAGGGTTCCTTTTTCTTCATGTCCTTGCCAAAACTTGTGAATTTGTTTTTTTGTTTATTTTTAGATTTACACCTATAAGACACCTATGGTATTTGTCTTTCTCTGTCTGGCTTGTTTCACTTAACATACTGCCCTCAAGGTCCATCCAGATTGTTGCAAATGGGAAGTTTCCATTCTTTTCTAATGGCTGAATAATATTTTATTGTATATGTATATCACATTTTCTTTGTCCATTCATCCATTGATGGACACTTAGGTTGCCGGGGCTATTGCAAATAATGCTGCAGTGAACATGGGGGAGAAATGTCTTTTCAAGTTCGCATTTTTGCTTCCTTGGGATAAACAACCAGAAGTGGAATTGCTGGATCATATGGTAGTTCTATTTTTAATTTTTGAGGATCCTTCATACTGTTTTCCATAGGGACTGCACCATTTACATTCCCATCAACAGTGCACAAAGGTTCTGTTTTCTCTGCTTACTTGCCAACTCTTGTTATCTCTTGTCTAATGATGGCCATTCTAGTGGGTGTGTGGTGATATCTTACTGTGGTTTTGATTTGTGTTTCCCTGACTAGTGATGTTGGTCACCTTTTCATGTACTATTGGCCATCTGTATGGCTTTTTTGGAAAAATGTCTTCAGCTCGTCTGCCCATTTTTTACTTAGATTTTTTTTTTTTTTTTTGCTATTAAGTAGTATGAGATATATATATATATATATATATATATATATATATATATATATATATATATATATATGATATTAACCGGTACATAAATATTTTCTCCCCTTTGGTAAGTTGCCTTTTCATTTTGTTGATGGTTTCCTTTGCTGTTCATCTTCCCTTTTTTAAGAGTTCTGGGAAGGAAGTGCGTTTTGGAGGTTTGAGCCTGCAAAGTGAAGTTACGCTGTGGGTTGCACAGTGGTTACATGTTTTCAGGCCCTGCTGTGGGGCCCAGTAGTCATTGGTCTTCAGCATTGTGGTATTGACATATTAACAGGGTATCAGCTGCAAAATTAATAAGTAGCATGACATTCTCATGACATCAAAGGCATGTTTGAAAACGAATGTCATTATGGTGAGGGGTGAAGGAAGGGATGGTTATTGATCATAAGGGATTATAATACTGGCCTGGAAATGAGAGAGTGTTGGTGCATCTTTAGATCTGTATTTTGAACAAAATGATGATGCTATATCCTGAAAACTTGACCTAGGAGAAGTTTGAGTAAGGCTTCTTGCTCTCATGGCAGATTCGGTTCTTGCTCAGTCGTCCCTGGTGGGAATGGACAGTTTGATCCCAGGGACGAGATGCAGCCTTATCTGCTGCTGAAGCAACCACTGTCATTCTCCTGGAGCGAATACCTCCTGGAACAGGGACAACGTCTATCTACCGGGTTTCTGGGATGCTCTTGCTGGGCTTTGCACTTCCTTCAGAACAGGCGCACTTAGCAGGTGACCCTGCTCTTCTGTGTTAAACAGGGAAGGCCTGCCCCTCAAATTGTGACTGCATGATTCGTTTTAGTTTCCATCTCACAGGGTTCTGAGGCACAGTTTCCATGAACGTATGTGGTTTTATATACTTTGTCAACTGGTGGATACTAGGAGCATAGTGATATACTTAACTGTTTTTGAAAAGCAAACTCTAAGGCTCAAAAATGTTAGGAACTTTAGTGTAGTTCAAATTCTAATGTGCTGTGTCTAATGTGCAGTTCATTGTGGTTTGAAAATCCACTTGAAATTGGTGTACCAATTTTATTTCTAGCAAATACTGATTAAAATTTGAAATGCACGTAACCCTTTGACTTAGCATTTCCATTTGTGAGTTTGTCCTACAGATATGCTAGCACATGTGGGGAAGGACATATGGACAAGATTATTCATTACAGCGCTATTTATAGCAAAGACATGAAAACAACTTAAATGTCAATGAGTTGGAAAATGAGTTTAGTAATTTATGGCACACGCACATGATGGAATATTATAGAGTCATTGAAAAGAATAAAGTACGAGGTAGACAAAGATGGCACTGACATGCAGTGGTTAAAGGATGATCTCTTCAAAAAATGGTGCTGGGTGAACTGATTATCTGTATTGAAAAAATGTATCAGACCCCTAACTGCTGTGTTTCCCCAAAAATAAGACCTAGCTGGACAATCAGCTCTAATGCATCTTTTGGAGCAAAAATTAATATAAGACCCCATCTTATAGTAAAATAAGACGGGGGTCTAGTATGATATGATATGATATGATATTATATGATATGATATGATATGATATGGTGTAGTACTGGGTCTTATATTAATTTTTGCTCCAAAAGATGCATTAGAGCTGATTGTCCAGCAAGGTCTTATTTTTGGGGAGACACGGTACTTAATGCCATGTAAAAAATTGATTCCAAATGTATGAAAGGTAAAACAGTGAAAGCTTTTAAAAGAAAGCAGAAGAGAATATCCTCCTGACAATGCAGTAGGCAGAGATTTCTTAAAGGAGCACAAAAAGTACTAACTTTAAAAGAAAAATGAAATATACCAAGTCATATTAAAATTAAGAACTTCTATTCACCCAAAGACACCCGTAAGAGATTAAAAAGAGTGGAAGAAGACGTTCCCAATACATCATATTGCGAATATGTAAAGAATTACAAATCAATAAGACAATAACCCAGTAGAAAAATGAGCAAAGGATTTGAATAGACACTGTACAAACAAATGATACACAAATGTGCAATAAACATTATAGAAAGGTGCTGATCTCCATTTGTCATTCGGGAGATGCAAACAACACAGTGCCAGACAACTAGAACCCCACCAGAAGGGCTAAATTGAAAAAAAAAGAAAAAAAGAAATACCAGATGTGGGCAAGTTGGCAAGGGTGTGTGGCAACATGACATCTCATGCATTGGTGGGAGTGTACATTGGTACCACCACTTTGAAAAACTGTTGAGCAGGTCCTAGTAAAGTTAGACCTACCCACACTCTGTGACCCAGTGGTTCCACTCTTAGGAAATGAAAATGCGTTTCCACAAAAAGACTGTGCAAAGTGTTCATACTACACTATTTAGAGTAGCCCCCAGTTGGAAAACACACCTATGCCTGCCCATCAACAGCTGAACGGATGTCTACACTGTGGATGCTCACACAGTGAAGTACTGGAGGGCAATGAGAATGAGTGATTTACGTGTGCACGCAAAAATTCATATGCATCTCACAACCCTGCTACGTGAATGAAGGCAACTACAAAAGAGTACGTACTGTGCTATTCAATTTATAGCAACACCAATACAGGCAAAGCTCATCTGTTTTCAGAAGTGATTTAGTGGTCACCCTAGATGTCTGCAATTGGGGTAAGGGGTGGAGATGTGCTGGGGCATTTAGGGTATTAGTAATGTTTGTTCTGTTTCTCTGAGGGCTGGTTAGGTGGGTGCATTCAGTTTATGAACATTGGTCTTGCATCACATGTGTGGTGTGTGCACTTTTCTGTATGCATATTAAACTAAAATTTTTAGAAAGAAGAAGAATGAGGCAGCTCTCTATGTGTACATTGATAATGGGCTGTTTCCAAGATATATTTGAGTAAAAGAGCAAGATGCAAAAAGTGGATTCATTTCATTCATCAAACAAATATTTATGCAATACCTACTATGTGTCAAGCACTGTTCTAGGCATAGAATACAATAGACAAAGAAGAGTATGCATTTGTATGTACTTATGAAGGCTAGATCATTTTTGAAAGTGACACAAGAAATTGTCCATTAATTGTTTCTTGGAAGGGAATGGGTAACTGGGTGTCAGAAGTAGAGTTTTTATTGAATATTTTTGTACCCTTTAAAGTTTTTACAATATGAATTGGTTACCAATTTAAACAAATAAATAAATTGAACTTAACCATCCTATTATTACTGTGATTTGAGACTTAAAGGCAGCAGGTGTTTTTACTTTTGCTTTAGAGATCCAGCAATTGAAACAGACTATTTTGGTGCTTTGACCCAAATCGCACAGGATGTCTTGCCCGAGTTTGGCAAATAGATCTTCCACCCTGTCTCTCAAACTGTGCTAACTCTTGAGTATTCTAGCAAAGATGTCACTTTGTATGTTCCTTGATTGATTTCATACACTTTGCTTTCTACTATTCAGTGTATTACTTATGCCATATCCTGTCTCTTTGTTTATAATCGAAGTTTTTACTTCAGTCAGGTGCTAAATGGAATTTTCTGGTTATACTAGTCTCATCGCTTTGTAATCCTAAACTTTAAAACTCGTAGAATCCCATCTCATTAATTGTAATTTGTTGGTTGTTTGGGGGATCTAAGTTTTATTTTATGATAAATAAACTATTAGACACAGGCTTCGTCTCTTCTATCTGTTTGAAGACATTCAAGCATGATGTAATTGTCATATTTTGATAAAGTGATGGACAGTCCCATGGTATACAAACCACTTGGTCTTGCATTACATAAAATAAAGTATTTCAGTAATGAAACACAACATTTATATATAATTATTTCTATAGACTGACAGCACCACGGATGTGGTATGCGTTTTTAAAAAGGGAGTTACCTTCTGAGATACTGAAAAAGACGGAGACGCAGATGGATCCTTTGCCACAGGGTAAGCTAACAGCAGAAGCAGGGTTACTACTGTGTTCCTACAGACTGGAGTTAGTGCTTTGTGGTCAAGCCCTGGCTGAAATCAGACTGTCAAAGCGGATGCCAAAGCCATAGGCCTCAGAGGGAAGTTTCGGAGAGCAGCTCCTTGTGGCTGGGAATTTTGAAGTCCGAGTCTACTAACGTGTATTACTCTTGGCCTTTGTGAAGTCATAGAAGGCTCTGCGCCAAGTGAGAAGGTAGGAATGAGATCAGCATGCTTCCGAGTCCTATGGACTGGACACAGTCATTATCTGAAAGTTTGTGAGGCTGGAGCCTGCCTGGCAGTACCTCAGGCCTGGCAATCAGGAGCCCGTGTTCACAGAACAGCGTTGATTCCTAAGTAATTAAAGTGAGTTAACTCTGAACCTGTCCTCAGAGGTCCAGACTGGAATCGGGTATATTTTCACTGTCAAAGCCTTTATAGCCAGAAATGGCCTGGTCTTGCAAAAATCTTCGTGGAAGGTATTTGAACTTCTAGGTGTCTCTCTGGGTGATGGGACTTTTGGTCGCTGGTCCTGTGCTTTTGGCATGGCACTCACCGACTCAGCACAGTCTGGGATCCTAAGAGGTATAATAATAAATGATAAATTCACACACAAATGTCTAATGAACATGGGTGTTTTGAGTCACCCATGGAACTGGAACTTGAATCCGCACTCACTGTGGCTAACTTACCTTACTGCTCGGAGGAAGGGCACCTTTGCTGAGCACCTGCCATATTCCAGTGGCTCCTGGGGGGGTTGTGAGGATTATATAAGGTAAGTAATATATGGGGGAAAACATAGGAAGAGTAGGCAGGGCTTTATAAAGGCTGGTTTCTTTCCCTTTGGCCTGACAGAGTGCCACAAAATAATCACCTCCAGCCTCATGAACTCATGGACATTTGTGACCAGTCACCCTAGGCCAGCTATTTCTGGTCCTACCACACAGATTGTCACAGAATCTGAAAATAAGAATCCATCAAGCACAGAATACTGAATGATTATTGTGTGGGCCTATAAGCCTTCCTTAAGGAAGACCAATGCCTACTGGAGTCAAAGAGTTGTCTGCATACAGAATATTCTGGAACCGTTTTTCAGAAAAACCTTTTATGCCTTGGGAGAGGCTGGTACCCAGTTCATCTTTGGCAATGTAAGGATTGCTACTCAGGCGTGTTTTCAGATTGTGTGGTAACTTCAGGGAGGTCTCCTCGTAAGCTCACACGTTCAGAAATGGTTTGAGTCTGTAGGAGAATTCTTTTCATGTTTGAGCTCTGATCTAAGCCAAGAGCCTTGGAAATTTTTGAATCTCTTGTATTTTCTTTCCTGAATTAGATATGAGTCGGCTTGCTCAGTTCACATTTTGACAACATGACTTATTTCAGAAGCTAAAGGCTAACCCATAATCCCTTCTCTCCTTTGGTGGCATGTCGATTCTGTAGTGACACGAGCACAGATTTTAGACCAGAATAACAGAGAGCCCCAAATATGTTGCCCACAGGACGAAATTTTTAAGGATCAGATCAGGGTATATGAGGGAGGACATACGGATTTTTGCTTTCATTTGTTTTCTTTTTTCCCTCCTTTACTTTTGATTTTATTTCTTTTAGATCCCAGGGGACAAAATTCCATGTTAAGGAGGTGTTAGCGAACAGTTACAAAACTTTAGGGAAGGTTGCATCACCTCTGTGGTCCTATCTTTCTAAAACTGCTCCTATCGAGAAACGACAGATGGAGGAAATATAAATGATATCCATGATGAAACGTGTTCTGCTGTAATATGTCTTTTCTTCTTGCATTTATCAGCCTTGAGTGATAGGGCTTTATACTTTTAGAGGATTACAGAGCTTATTTTATTGCTGAAATCATCACCCTACCATCCTCTTTGTCTGCCTTAATGCTAAGATTTTTTTTTTTTTTTTTTTTTTTTACTGTTTTTTAACACCATATGTTTGGATTAAGCTTCAGGAATTACCCAATTCGTAAAGGTCACTTGTTTTTTTATATTCTGGGGCATTTAGGGTTTGGAGGTGGTGATGATGGGTTGACTAAAACCAACAGACAAGTATTGAAATAAGGATTAGAAGCCGGGTTTGTATTTCAATCTCTGTTACAGACACGATCCAGTGGCTTGACGCTCCTTAGCTTAGTTTTCCATCTGTAAAATAGAAATAACCTTTTCTGCTACATTCCAGATTCTTAAAGTGTGAAGCATTTTCAATTTTTGAAAAATTCTGCAAATTAATTAAGCAGTGGCAGTAAGGCCACATTCATTAACCAAAAAGTTTCAAGTTCGAAAGTGGACATACCATTGAACTTTCTGCCTAAAGACTTACTCAGGAGGTTTTGTCTAGAAAAAGCTTTGGGGCAAAGAAGACCATTTCTTAATGGCCTTTTTCTTCACATGCCAATTGTAATTTTATAGTATTCCTTCTAAGTTTTTAGCAGCCTTTACATGCTCTTCAGGCTGTTTAAGTAATCCATAACATAAAGGACTAATTTTCCACACTTGACACTGAACTTGTGATCTTGTTCATCTGGTTTCCAGTTCTGAGAGTTCTCCTAATGCTCCAAGTCACCTTTCCCAAGGTATCAAAAGGAGATTGGTTTTACTAGGGGGTTGAGTGTGATTTGAGGTATGATTCTTCTGTTGCCAGATCGAGGTTTAATTTCTTTGGTTTAATCCCTGACTCTCCCCCCCCCACACACACACACAGGTGTTTGGGCCTAGTGAAATTAATTTACACACACACACAGGAGATAACATGCCTTTATCAGCCTTTCATCTTGAATCCTATTGTTGCTGATTTGGTTGTAAGGACTCAGATCTATTGGGGAACTCATGAGTTAGCAGGTCTAGAATTGTAGGTGCATGAAGGTGAGGGAGAGAGGTGTTATCAGCAGACTTGAGGAAATCAATGTTCTGTATCCATTCACCGTGTGCTTACCAGGCATCTCACTGCAGAGCTGCCATATGCTCAACGCTTGGAAGGATCCAGAGAAGAAGTGGATATAGATCTGGTTCATGGGAAGCTGATAATGAATTAAAGGACCTTGGGGTTGGAAGCCAGAAATAACTAGTGGAAGAGGCGGGCAGGGAAGTACACTTTGGGTGCCAGGAGGTTAGAGAAGCAGAGGGTGTTCTAACTGAGGGAGTGCGGGAGGCTTCAGGGAACAGGTAGAACTTTATAGAGATGGGCGTTCTAGTTTGGGAAGGCTGGGGCTATGGCTCCGCGCAAGCGCTGGCTCTAACGCAGGTGTATGTGGCAAGCGGAGAAAGAAGAAGTTGTCCACTCTGGCTGGAACAATGGCTGGGTGAAGGGGAGAAGAGGGAAATACATAGATGATGTCAGGTTTTCAGGGAACCTTGTTTACCTTGATTTTTTCTTCCTTCCTCTTTAACCATTAATGTTGCAATGGTATGCTTGCAAACTAGCTCTGTGGGAAAAACAAAACAAAACAAAATCCTAATTTGTGGCATTTGCCCATGTCTGTGGTGTAAATACACTCCCTGTGGCCAAGTTCAAAGTACCCATACATTAACAAGTGGCTCACACAATTCTTAAAAATGTAACAGTTGGCTTTCACATGCCAGTACAATCCTGCTCCAGCACACTGTTAATCAGCTTGGTTTAATGCCTGTGTGACAGTCACTGTACCTGTCTGGGGACAGCCTGTGCAGAAGACATAGGGGAGGCCCAAGGCCCAAGTGTTTTACCCCCTGTCTGGTTCCCGTGGCCATTGCTGGTTGGTGTATGGGTGAGTCCACCACCCCAGGGTGGCCATTCCATAGTCTGGACATGACATACATCTTGGCACAAAGAATAAGTAGAGTCGACAGAGTCTCTGTCTTGGGAGTTTGAATGAAGGAATCCCAAGATATGTTTTGCCACAGAGGCAGAAGCTAAAATAAAAGGATACCGTTTGAGAGAGCTGAATCCATGGCAAATTAAAGTCACAGAGCGGCCAAAGTTATGAATGAAAAACACCATTTGGAAAGTGGTTTTGAAGTGTGGACAGAAGGAAGGGCGCAGGTGTGGAGAGAAACTCTGCAGCCTATGAGGAGGGCTTCCAGGCCCTGGGTGCTTGTTCTCAGCAGCTTCCCAATTCCAGATCCAAAATACCCCTGTTCCTGGGGTAGTTTGAGTGGCTCTTTGTTCCTTGCAATGTAACGGCCTCACTGAAACAAGCGTACATGGTGCCTCAGAGTACTTGGCAGCACTTTCCACGAATACAGCAAATCTCGTAGAGGGTGGATCATGTGCTTCTCATTGAGGTTCCACATGGCCCTGTCCTTTATTGCCTCACATGTCCTCCCTCTCTGCACTCCTCCAAAATGGCTTGTGAATTTTTTTATTTTTTTTTCATTCCTGCAGGGCTGGTTTGGAATCCACGCTATTGAAAGAATAGCCAGTTGGACATGTGGTGGGATGATATTTCGTTGGCACTTACCATTAGAGAAAATCATGAGAAAATTAGAGCCATGAGCAGTGGAGAAAGAAAAGTTCTTTATTTGCTCCGGGCATCTGGTGAGTGAGCGGATGTGAAGATGGCTTGTACTGCATTGGTAGGAAATGCCATTTGAAAGAGGCTTAGGGCAAATCTGAGCCTTTACCGTCTGATGTTCTCACCACATGCAAATTTGTGAATAATGAAACTGTTAGGAAGGGGGAAGTCATGCTTCACTGTTTTTGCCCAAGGCTTAGTCAGACAAATGAAGTAGGTGCTCCAGGAGTCCTTTGGCCCAGGGTGCCAATCTGATGTTGTGAGGAAAGGACCCTCTTTATAAGGGGAACCTTTGTGTGTGTTTTATTATTATTTTTTTCCGGGGGAGGTGGTGGTTAAAGAGACTGCCTGGGAATCAACAAATGAACAATTGTGTTTCTGCTCAGAGCTCTATATTGCTACTTTGAGGGGCATCAGTTTCCTCATCCATAATGAAGGATTTTGTTGACAAACTTTTAACTTTTTGTTTGAGACATAAAGCTCCTGTGAGACTCTAATGAGAGCTACGGAAACTTTCCACAGATAATTGTACACATGCGTGCCGAGTTTATAATTCTTCAGGGACTGTTGGATGCCAGATTAAGAAGAACCCCTGCATTAGATGATACCTGAGCTTTTTTTCTGTCTGTAAAATTTCATTCTTCTAAGACTTTGGATTCTGGGAGGAACCTGGAAACTCAAGTAGGTCCTCCTTTGTATCACAATGAGAGACAAGACTTCTCTGAAACACTTCGGAGAGAAGGCTTAAACAGCAGGGGGAGGCTTGTCTGTTTTCCTCAAAGAATCCATAACCTCTTGAAATATGCATTCTAAGCAGGAAGAACAGACAGTAAATTTAAAGTATATATAAGATAATGTCAGGTCATGTCAAGGGCGATGAGAATATTGATAAAGGACTGTACTTCTGTAGAGAGTGATGGAGGTAGGCTGCTGCTGTAGTTTAGTTAGGGCAGTCAGAGTTCAGTTTTCTGAGATGACATTTGGAAATGTGGCTGGAGCTGAATGAGGAAGGGGGTGGGAGGGAGTGACAAGAGGTAGTGCCAGGGGTTGGCAGAGCTCGGGTGGGGGCAGTTCTGTGTCCACTTGAAAAATAATTGCATATACCTTGAATGACATCTCATAATTATGGTTATTCATTAAGCCACCCATTCATTTGATAAATTTTGTTCGCTACCCACAATATACCAGGCAGTGAGCCAGTGAGTGAGACAGTGGTCTCGCACCTATTGTGTGTCAGTAGCACCTGGCCAGCTTTCTGAAGATAAAAGTTCCAGAGAGCCAGCCAAGACCAAATCTCCAGAGTGTAAGGCCCAGGCCTTTTTTTTGTTTCGAAAATTTCCCAGGTGATTGTGATTTTCAGTTGCTGGACCTGCCTTGGGAGCGCCACTGGAACGAGATAGCCCCATCTTCAAGGTACATATGGTGGAGCAGAGGATAGGACGATGCCTGAATTGTAGCATGTATATAGGAGAACGTGACCTGTTTCCTAAGAGAAGCATGAAATGTGCTTAAAGAGGGTTTCAGAAGAGGAAGTGGGTACTTTCCATTGAAGAGATCAGGGCGGCCCAAGGAAAAACTAAGCCAGCTTCCTCACCCATGAAGCAGGGATGATCTCAGAACCTACCACAGATGGTTGTAAGGACAAATGAGTAAGTGCCTGAGAGCTCTCCAGACAGGGTCTGGCACATAGTAAGTGCTCAATAAATGTGACTAATCATTTACATTGGGTCTTAAAGGATAGTTAGAATTTCTGAACTATAAAATGCTATCTACATACTTTATCATCTGAGAAGAGTTTTTGGTAAACCTTCTATGCAAAGACCATTTAAACAGAAATAGTCAGCTATTCTAAAAAATCTGGTGGTTAGCTTGATGTCTTCGTTAACAAGGGGGAGGGGGGCCAAGATTTTCCAAATCTATAGCCATCTGTATAACCTTGTACAGGAAACATTTTGTTCCTGACATTGATTGGTGCTAAATCCAATACATTTGAACCTCTTCATTGTACTTATGTATTAGACCAGCTTTTTTAAAATTAAATTTACTGGGGTGACATTGGTTAGTAAAATGATACAGGTTTCAAGTGTACAATTCTGTAATACATCATCTATATATTGCATTGTGGGTTCACCACTCAGAGTCAGTTCTCCTTCCATCACCATATATTTGATCCCCATTTACCTTTTCTACTCCCTCTCCCCCATTACCCTCTGGTAACCACTAAATTACTGTCTGTTGGACCAGCTTTTAAGGACCAGCTGTGGGCTAAGCATTGTGCTCAGTGCAGCGAGCAAGTGCTCTGTGTCCGAGGCCTGGAGGGGCTTACATTCTGTAGGGAAAATCAGTATGCATAGAGTCAAAATCAGTTGGGTCTTCATTACATAGGTACCACCTAGGAAGGGGACCGGATGTACATCTGCCTACAACATTTGGATCCCATGTCAGTGGGAAAGTCTGTTTTAAAATGAAATACCCAGATGTGTCATGTGACTGAGACCAAATCATTCAAACTAGTTTACAGAGTGTCTGAATAATGTTGCTTATGTTGAAGCTTGCGAGTAAGAAGGTGGAGTCCCCTGTTGTACTTGACTGAAAAAAACTGAGGCAAAGAGAGGCTCCGGAGGGCCAGTGTAATTTCCAGCAGTACCATCTAGATGAGCTGACAGAGTCCTAGCCCCTCTTCAGATATTGCATGTAAATTGCTCAGGAAATAGATTAAGGCATTCGGGCTTGGCTCTCATTGACCCCTGAAGTTTGACTGCCAAAACTGAAAAAAGATTAATCTGCCGTTTAGAGACTATTCTCTGGTGGTTCAGAGTATAAATTTCTTAATTCCAGGAAAACAGCACCGTTGATTCTTAGCATGAGCTTTGTAGATTGCCCACAGTGGCTGTGGGTGGGCGAGATGGTTTGAAAAGCCCCCCTGCCTTGGCTCTTGGTGGAGTGGCGGGGTGTGTGGCTTGGAATGAAAGATGGAAAGTTGAACCCTGGGCTCAGTGGGAGTCTAATCAAGAGAGAAGTTTCCTGTGGATCAGGCTGGGGCCCAAGAGGCGGGGGAGGCCTCTGTTTCCTGCCTGAAATGAACTGGGCAATAAGGAAAGGTGGGGTGTGTTACAGCAACTTACTTCTCTGGGGTAATCCCCCTGTTTAAAGCCCTCCTCACCTAGACAGAGTTGTTTGTTCCACACAGAAGTCTGGGCTGCCTGAAAAGAATGCATGAATGTAGCAAAACAGAGCTGCTAATCTCTAGGTTTCTCCCCCTCTCGCTGGGAAAGCGGTTTGTGGCTTTTCCTTTGTGTTGTGCATGGGGAGTGCCTCTTTTCTGAAGCCTTTCAAGATGTGAGAAACTGGAGACCTGGGAGGCAGAGCTCTGTTTTAGTCTAATTTGGGTTTTCCTCATGCCCCATCAGGACTTAATTAGAACCGGCTTTCAACTCACCTTCTGGGAGGATTAAACTTTCATTGAGAATACCTCCCCACACCCCAAGGTGAAGTAGTAATGCAAATGAAATGCATATCAACAATTGCCATCATTCTAATGACATCTGACATCATATACACATTTCCTCTTGAAAATGACGGCAGTGGAGCTGGGAAATGTTCCCCTTCTTACTGTGACCATGGCAATGAGGGCCTTTAGGACATTTAGGGAGGGTGGGTGGTTGATGCTTTGATGAGCAAACCTGCTACCAGGGTCTGTTTGCATCCCTACCTTCACTCTGCTTTTGGGGAACTAATTCCTGCCTTCACTTCACTTGTTCCTCTTTTGATTTTAACCTAGGCATTCTGCTGGCACCCAGTGTCTGGCTTCAGAGTGGGAAGTAGTTTGGGATTAAATGATCTGGGGTGTGAGTGGGCAGACCATTGGTGTGCACCTCTGCTAAAGGGTAAGTGGTATTTTCACACCTGAGTGTAGGTTTGTCTGATCCAGTGGTTCCCAATTTCAGTCTCATATTTGTCTCTTCAGCCTCCATACCGTTGACATGCACTGTCAATCTCTCTAATTTTGCACAGCAGTTCTCACTCCACAAGTGTCTGAGGAAAGCCCTTGTCATAGTTCTGTCTATGCCCTCCTCACCCCCACTGCCTCACCTGTATGGCTGGTGTCAGGGCTCATTGGTTGTGATAAAAGTGAACTGGCAACTTAAGATGCTTAACCATAGAGCTGGGAGGGCTGTGGGTGGATCTGGGCCCCTTGTTGACTCTCTAGTCGTGATTTCCTGTTGAACTCGGTGGTAACTTCCGGGGAAGGGATGCGAACAAAGGGGGAAGCCATGTTAGGCTCTGGACCTTCTTGCATGTGGGCGGCCGGATGGGGGCCCGCCGGTGAGTGTGCTCACACTCCTTGGTGGTTCTGTTTCTTTTTTTCCTTTTCCTGAATAAACCGTTTTCTTTTGGTTGTTTACCTGGAGAATTGTTTGGCCAGTCGACAGCTGCGCTGGTTCCCTGCTCCCTTGCAGCCTGCCGTAAATGCCAGCCCCTGCCTTTTCTCCTGTGCGGAACGTGTCCCATCAGGTCAATGAACATGGGTTTTTGGTTCTCCTTCCACAAGCTGTGCCTTGTGTCCATGTGCAGAGCACAGTGTCAGGTGAATGGGACATTGGGTTGTGAGATACGGGAGAGTCCCTGTCTGTCCCGGGCCGCCGACTTGGGTGACAACACGGTCCAGAGGACCAGAGTGGGAAGCCTGAGTCAGTGTTCCGACCCCAACTTTGTCCCTGTCCCCGCCCTGGCCGACTCCGCAGCTCCTCTTCCCAACGGCAAGCTGGTGACCAGAATGAAAGACATATCATTCTGGCTGGACCTTTTGTCCCGTGTGTCAGCGGACGGGTCTTCCGACGGAAGTGGCGTCACCTGGGAATGGAGGGGTGGGAAAATGTGCAGGTCATCGAGCCAGGGAAACCCCGGACTGTGTTGTTGAGAGAGCGCCATCCTCTCCGCCGCTGGGACCTGGTTCTCCAGACCAGGCGATGCCCGAACAATGGTTCAGCTTGACTCTTTGTGTCTGTTTGTAAAGCGTGGGGGAATTGGGTGACCAGTTTGATTTCAGCTTTAAAACATGGATAAGCTAGAGTGACATGGCAGTCAGCGTATTCTGTGGGAACAGAGCACCTTTGAACAAAACAGAGTCACTGGGTGGGGGTTGGGAGTTTGTTTTTTTTCTCCTGTGTCCTGAATCCATAGACATTGAGGAGAGAGAAGTGCAGAACTTTTAGTTCTTTGAAAGCAGGAATTGCTTCTTCCATGTTCCTGTATTAGCCCGTTATCAGGTACAGATCAAGGTCTCCATGGCAATTGATATGATATGTTATGGGAGTAATTCATTCGTGGGAGGGACAGCACTTCTCCAGGAGGGCAAAGATGGAGGAGAAAGGAATTACTCTTCCCAAACAAAAAGGGGAGCAATTTGCAACTTCAGTCCCTTTGGACTTCATGTTATTTCTATTTCTAGCAACAGTGTTTCTGACTGCAGTGTATCTCATTGGAACACATCTTTTTTTAAAGCCCTAAAAGGACTGTTTATTAAAGCAATGTCCTATTGTGAAAGAATTTACAATAGAAAGTGACAACTGTTAACTTTGCTATTACGTCCCCCAACTTGAATGGAGTAAAAGTTTATTGTAATTTCTATATTATCAAAAATAACAAATCTTAGGTTGTTCTTAATCTTTTCAAACCCTGAGAACACTATACACACACACACACACACACACACACACACACATATGCACACATAGTTTCATATAATCATATAACAATTGGGAGGAGATTTTAAAAATTATTCTGTGTTTAAACCAGTAATTCTATTGATGGTCTCTGGACACCTTAATAATGAGCATCTTAAAAGGGAGCAATTGGGTTTAGCTGTTCTGAGTCACCATCAACTGACTGGTCGAGGACTAGTCCTGATCAGTGGGATTAGCTTGTTTGAGAATGTGGGCTTCTATCTGTGTTAGATACTCTGCACAGAGGATAGTTCTAGTGCCTTTAGTGCCAGTTACCCGGAACACAGCAATCAAGCCTGAGTGCTTGGGTGGGATGTTAGTGGAGGACAATGGGTCAAGGGTGGTGGTGAGAACGGATTGCCCAGGCCAGCACTTGCAAGAAGGGGCCATGCCTCTGATTGCAGAGAGCCACTAGGTAATTCTAGGTGGCGCGATACATGGCTTCAGGTTAACATGGAATCATATCGTGGGGGAATAATGCCTTTTAAATTCTCTTTGAATAACCGTGCGAGAAGGTCTCCGTGTAGTGTTAGTAACACCTCTCTGCCGTTGCAGTCAGTTTGGCAGGGCCCTGTCGCTGCTGAGTACTTCTGATATTTGCACTGCTTCACTTTCTGCCAGGTTGTTTTTCTTTCTTTCTCTTGTCTTTTCTGTGCTATAGTCTTTTTTTTTTTTTTCCCCTGAGACATATAGATATGTTTTTAATTAAAACTGGCTATAGTTTTAATGTTGGAGAATTTCCCCCAAATGTGTGCTGGTCCTTGACTGCCTTCGGCCTTAAGTGCTTATTCCTATATAAGAATGAGAAACTCTGAACTGGCTCTTTTCTTTCTTTCTTTTTTTTTAAAGACCTTCAAATGCCTTTCCTAGTAGAATTTTCTGTGGGCAGTTCAGATTGGGCAGAACAGGCCTGGCTTCCAGGGCTCTTGGACATCAGTGAGAGACGAGGGCTGGGGTCATGAGCACAACTTAATATGTCTACCTCTTAGTCCTGTTTTACTCCTGCACCTCTCCCTTGAATGGTGTCCCTGAGTTTGGAACCTCTCATTCAGTTTTTAGAGGAGAAACGTCCTGTTTCCTGTGGGGGTGGAAAAGCAATTGTTACCTGGAAGTGTGTGTGGGGGGGTAGGGATGCCATTCATTTATGCAGCCTCTCAAATTTCCCCTTCTTAACAGGCTGCTTCTGCAGTCTATCCATAATCAGGGACTATCTATATCACTTTATTTTTACAGATTATTTTTCAAAGCCTCCACTATTGTTAGGTGTTTAGCTTATTAACTGCTTTTTCCCAATTACCTCTAAACTTTATGTTTAAATTGTCTTGTCTATTTCTCTCTATTTCCAAAAGAATATTTCCAGTCAGTGGAATGAGTAGACTAAATAATAAGAGTATATAAAATATGTGAAGCTTTTCAAAAGCTTGGGCTGTATTTTGCCAAATCTTAAATTCCATTTCCACTACTAATCATCATCACCAGCATATCCATCACCATCCTTATATCTGTCACCATCACCATCATCATACCCATCACTGTCACCATCATTATCATATCCTTCATCACCATCACCATCATCATCATTATCACCATCACCATCACCGTCATCATCTCTAGATGAGCACTTGCAGGAGCTATTTTAAGCACTTCACGTTCTCATCTCCTTTAACCCTCAGAGCAATCCTGTCCAAAAGGCACAATTGTTAGCCAGTGTGGCCAGGGAGAAAATGGAGGCTTGGAGAAATTTAAAAACTCATCCAGGGTCCCAGAGCTGGTAGGAGGTGGAGCTGGGTTCCTATCTAGACCTTCCTGAGTGCACAGTGAAGCCGATCCCATCAGCTCACTACCCTCAGGGCCGCCCCCTGCCTTGCTTGCCAGGGCTCGTCTGCAGGGCATTTGGGAGTGAAGCAATGTGGCCAGTCTTACCTTCTCTTCTGTCTTCTTCCCTCCAAGTTATCAAGGGCTATTGGCTTTTATTAGGGGGTCTTTCCTGTTTCTGGAACAGGAAATATATGAGTGGGTGTTCTTGCTTTCTTTCCTCAAGGAAAATTATGAGTGGGTGTTCTTGCTTACTTCATGCTGCTCCAGTCTGCACTGAAGTGCTTGGAAGAGTCTCTCCAAGGCTCCGGCATGGGGATAGTGCTTTGGTTTGGTTTCTAGGGTGGACGCAGATTTTTCTTTCTTCTAATAATTCCAATATTGTTTCAAAGGGGATCTGAGAGGCAGATCTTAACCCCTGAGGGCTTCTACCTTATCACTTATGAGTTGTTCCCAAACCCGATCTTTAAAATAAATGGAAATATAATTCAATTGGTCATCTCATGTTCACTTCTGGCTGGATGGATATGGTAACTCTTGGGAGACAAGTGGCCTGAATCTCCCCCTGACTCAGACAGTCCTTTATTTTCTCAAGTTTAAATAAAAAGAATGATATGCCCTGTCTCTAGCTGTTTCACAGAAGTTCCATGAGAATAAGTAAGAGGATCTCTATAAATTCGTTTCCCCCCCTCTAATCAGATAGGATGAAGACCAGGAATTGTAATTATTGCCACATTACCACACTGAGTAGAATTCATTAGAAATCATTCCTTTCTATCTAATCTCTCTTTGTTCACCTGTTCCTACCTTTCAGCAGAGGCTCCCGCTGAACCCTGGGATGTTCTTGCTATTTTTAGCAAGTGCAGAGCTCAGTCTGCTAAAGACTTTTATAAAGGCCAAGGGCTATCAGTATTTCCGTTACAATAAGCAGACTTCCCATCTGCAGGAAGGGTGAAGGCTTTAAGAAATGTGCCAAAAAGTGTCTTCCACACTTGGTGCCACTGACAACTGCCTGCCCAGCAAACTGCTCTATGTAACCCCATTACTAATTCACCCCATTGGAGCAAAGCTCATACAGCCTCCTGCTCTGGGACCATTACTTTGGTCAGTTGAGTGTTTCCATTGAAAGCCCTGGAACTGAGTAGCTAATTCATCCATTCTTGCAAGGGTTCAACGGTTTACCCATGGGCCAAGATTTGGAATATGTATTCCAGGCCGTAGTCTTCTAAAGGAAATACACATGCTCAAATGTTTTATGCTTTAAAAAGTGAATAAGTCAAAGACTTTTAATATACCCCACAATGAAGCATAACAAATGAAGTGAGATAGATCAATGGAACAGAATAGAGAGTCCAGAAATAAATCCATGCCTATATGGCCATTTAATCTACAACAATGGAAGCAAGAATGTACGGTGGGGTAAAGACAGTCTATTCAATAAATGGTGCTGGGAAACCTGGACAGACACATGCAAAAAAATGAAGCTGGACCACCTCCTTACACCATATACAAAAATAAATTCAAAATGGCTTAAAGACTTAAATGTAAGATCTGAAACCATAAAATTCCTAGAAGAAAATATAGGAAGAAACTTCACAGACATTACCCGGAGTAAGATTTTTACTGATATATCCCCTCGCGCAAGGGAAGTAAGAGAAAAACATGTGGGATTACATCTAACTAAAAAGTTTTTTCACAGCAAAGGAAATCATCAATAAAACAAAAAGGGATCCTACTGAATGGGAAAAGATATATACCAATGATATATCTGATAAGGGGTTGATATCACAAATTTATAAAAAACTCACTCAACTCAACTCCAAAAAAAACAAACAACCCAATTAAAAAATGGGCAGAGGACATGAAGAGACACTTTTCTAAAAAGGACATACAGATGGCAAACAGACATATGAAGAAATGCTCAACCTTACTAACCATCAGAGAAATGCAAATAAAAACCACAATGAGATACCACCTCACCCCAGTCAAGATGGCTATCATCAATAAATCAACAAACAACAAGTGCTGGCCCGGATGTGGAGAAAAGGGAACGCTTGTGAACACTGTTGGTGGGAATGCAGATTGGTGCAGCCACTATGGAAAACAGTATGGAGGTATCTCAAAAATCTCAAAATGGAACTACCTTATGATCCAGCAATCCCACTCCTAGGTATCTATCCGGAGAAATCCAAAATTCCAATTCAAAAATCTTTATGCACTCCTATGTTTATTGCAGCACTATACACAATAGCCACGACATGGAAACAACCGAAATGCCCATCGGTAGATGACTGGATTAAGAAACTGTGGTACATCTACACAATGGAGTATTATGCAGCCATAAAGAACAAAATCTTACCATTTGCAACAACATGGATGGACCTAGAGAACATTATGTTAAGTGAAATAAGTCAGATGGAGAAAGACAAATACCATATGATCTCACTTATATGCGGAATCTAAAGAAAAGACTAAGTGAATGAACTAATCAGAAACAGTTTTGGAGACATAGAGGAAAAACTGAGGGTTGCTAGAGGGGCGGGGGGGTGGGGATAAGGAGGAAGGTGAGGGGTTTAGAAAATAGTCGGTAACCACAAGATGGCCACGGGGTTTTGAAAATTAATTTGGGGAACGTAATCAATAATGTAAAGATTTTGTAGGGTATCCGATGGACACGTGTCCCATTTGGGAGACCACCTCAGGGATGATGTAGATGCCTGATCTCTGCACGGTACACCTGAAGCTGAACAACAATGAATGCCAACTATAATTTTATATATATATATATGTATATGGTTACAGGAAGCCGAGTACAGCATTAGGAACAGAGACAGTGGAAATGTAATGGCTCTGTGCGATGTCAGAGGGATAGTGGATGGGGGGCGGGGGGTTCACACAGTGTGAGGGATATAAATGATAAACGTCTAAGTTTTGCTTTGTCTTATGCACCTGAAACTAATAAAATTATATTAAAAAAAAAACAACAACAAATGAATTGAGAATGGGTGATAAGAATAAATTGCTGTTATTGTCAAGAAAAGTAATCTTAGCTTGGGCTGCTATAATAAAATGCCATAGACCAGGTGGCTTAAAGAGCAGTCATTTTATTTCTCATGGTTCTGGAAGCTGGAAAATCTGAGAGCAGGGTGATAACATGGTTGGGTCCTGGTGAACCCAACCTCTTCCTGGCTTGCAGATGGCCTCCTTCTTGCTGTGCCCTCACATGGCTGAGAGAGCGTTCTGGTTTCTTTATCTTCTTCTAAGGACGCTAATCCCGTCATGGGGACCTCATCCTCATGACCTCATCTAACCCTAATTACCTCCTAAAGCCCTCCCTCCCCGCCAAACACTATTACATTGAGGATTAGGACTTCAATATATGAATTTCAGGGGGACGGGGGTCCTTCAGCCCATGACAAATAAATTCTTTATAAAAAATTTTTATAAGTGGACACTTGTTTACATATTAAGATTTTTGGTAGGTGATTATTTCGATTTGTCAAAATCCTTCTGAGAATGAAATTTCTGTTAAATAAGGAGACTCTGTACCTCATGGATGATGTGTGGACATTCATTGACTGTCACTACTGAGAGTCATATGAGAACATTTCCTGGGCCTCCTACCTAAATATTGCCCCACTCTCCTTACCCAGCATTGCTTTTGTACAGCACTTCTCACCTTCCTGCCTTTTCTGTTTCGTTTATTACTGTATCTCCAGCAACCAGAACAAGACCAGGTTGCACTCAATTACTATTTGGATGAATAAATGAGGCATGTTTACCATTAGCATTTTTTATGCTGCCTACATTTATATAATATCCTTGAGTTCTTAATATGTTTATAGTATCTATATATTAACAACTATCTCTTTTTCACCCTATTTCAAATATTATGGATATTTTTATATCTATAAGAAAAAGAACAAGGAATATGTCACTCTGAAGCTCACTCCCTTGCACTTGGAGAAGGTATAAATGAACTAAGAACAAATCTGTCTTTGATTAAGAGCGAGAAACTTTAAAATCGGTTGAGGGAAGATGGGCAAGGGCTTAGAGTGGTTGTCTCGAAGCTCCTCTCTGCAATGGGAGACCCAGCTTCATCTTTTTCTCCCAATAATTCATTAGATATAAAAGTAGAAAGCAAATCTATGTTGTTTTATAACAAATCAAATAATACAGAGATGTATCAAGAAAAGGTTACTGGCTTCACTGGGCCCACCCTCATCGGGGGCTACATGGTACCCCTCTCAGGTGATCAATGTTAAGAAGGTAGTCCGTCCTATAACTTAGCAACAACCCCCATTCCCCCCAATAACATAATTGAAAAATTGGCCAAAGACTTGACTAGACATATTTCCAAATAAATACAAATGGCCAACAAACATATATATATATATATGAGAACATGCTCAAAATGTCACTCATTAGAGAAACAAATCAAAACTACAATAAGATAACACTTAACATGTATTAGTATGGCTACTGCCAAAAAAAAAAAAAAAAAAAAAAAAAACCACCAGAAAAGAACAAGTTTGGCGAATATGTAGAGTAATTGTAACCCCAGTACCCTGTTGATGGGAATGTAAAATGATGTAGCCACTATGGAAAACAGTACGGCATTTCCTCAAAAAATACAAACAGAATGACTTGGCTCAGCAATCCCACTTTCGGGTATTACTCAAAAGAATTGAAAGCAGGGTCTCAAGAAGTTGTGCACCCGTGTTCATAGCGGCATTATTCACAGTAGCAAAGAGGGGGAAGGAACCCAAGTAGCATTGATAGATGAAGGGATAAACAAAATGTGTATTATATGTAATACAAAACTAAATTATGTATACATACAATGAATTATTATTTCGCCTTAAAATAAGAAGGAAATTCTGACACGTACTCTAAGGTGGATGAATCTAAGGACATTATGCTAAGTGAAAGAAGCCAGTCACAAAAGGACAAATACTGTGTGAGTCCCTTTGCATGAGATACCTAGAGTAGTCAAATTCATAGAGGCAGAAAACAGAATAGGGGTTGCCAGTGGCTCTGGGTAGGGGAATGAGGAGTTGTTTATAGATGGAGTTACTGCGTATAGTTTTACAAGATGAAAAAGTTCTGGAGATTGGCTTGCAATGTGAATACACTTTACTAAACTGTACACATAAAATGATTTAAATGGTAATTTGTATGTTATGTGTATTTACCACAAATAAAAACATTGCTAAAAAGTACAAGAAAAGAAAGTATTCTGTATCATCCATACCTGTCTCAGTACTCATAAGACAAATGAGTGTATAGGCTACTTTTTGCTTCCTGTTTGCTTTAAAAAAACAAACAAAAAAAAAAGGTGAGGAGATTATATTACATATATTACTCAGCAATTTGCTTTCCTTTTTTTCTTCCTTTTTAATCCATTTAACAATGTGGTATAAACATTTTTCCAGGTCAGTGAATATAGATCTGAGTCATGTGTCTTTCAAAGATGACTAATTATTCATAGGATGTGTGACCTGGGATTTATTTAACATTTCCTTTTTCTGAACCTCCAGGTTATTTCCACTTCAGCTGCCACTACAAACAACGCTGTAATAAACAACTTTATTTGTATTTCTTTCCTTATATATATTGATATTTATATTTCTGCTGAATTTGAAAAATAATTGCTAGGTCAACAGTATTGTCAGATTATTTTCCAAAATGTGTATAGCAGTTCACGTTCACACGGTGCTTTATTTATGAGATGTCAGCCTATTGATCTCTCTGCTGGTCCCAAACTGCAATCTGCTGGTCGATGATGATTTGCAACTATTTTTCAAACTTGCAGTTGTAAAGTGGAGTATCTTAAAAGCATACTAACTCTTTACATTTACTTTTTTTGTGTATAGGGTGACACAGGGAGTCTAATTTTGTTTTCTTTCAGATGAAAAATCAGTTATGCCAGCACTGTTTATTCAGTCATTTTTTGCACTAAATTAAAATGCCATTATCATATGCATTTGGATATTTTTCTAAACTGGTTGCACTGATGTACTGTTCTGTTTCTGTATCAATGCTAAATTGTTTGGAGTATATATAGAAACATTAAAGAAAATTTAATGTAGTGAAAGGAAAACCCTGTACCATTTTTCCCTTTTCAAAATTTTCTCATCGATTCTCAGATATTTTTCCATGCCTATGAACTTTTAGACCATTTTGTTCAGTTATTTTTAAAAAGTCCAATTGAGATTCTGATCATCTTTACATTACATATAATATGGTGTGAGTATATATTTGTATATCTCAAATTATTTTATGATTAAGGAAATAATATATAGTCATCATTTTCAACCAAACATAAAGTAGTACATAATGCTCTTTCTAGTCCTGAACATGTTACCAATATATTGTATAAACTTCTATACATTTTCTGTGCTTTTGAACACACTTAATTATTTAATGAACAAAAATGAAACATAATATGCATAGATATTACAGAATATATTTTTTCCACTTAGGAAAAATGATGGACATCTTATCCATAACTCCAATCGCCATACATAAACACACGTCATTTTTTGGATAGGCTCTGTAGTATTTCATAGTACAGATATATCGTAATTTATTTAAACATTTTTTTTCTGGTAGATATATTGTTTCCTGCTCTTTCATTTTTATGAATGTATTCATTTTCTAGAACTGCCATAATAAAGTACCAAAGACGGGGTGGCTTCAACAACAGAAATGTGTTTCCCCACAATTCTGGAGTCTAGAAGTCTGAGATCAAGAAATCGGCAGGGTTGGTTCCTTCTGAGGCTATGACGGAAGGATGTGTTCCACACCTTTCTCCTTGGGCTTCTAGATGGCTGTTTTCTCCCCATTTCTATACATCATCTTCCCTCTGTATGTGTGTCGTCCAAATTTTCTTTTCTTACAAGGATGCCAGTCATATTAGCGGGGTTAGGACCCACTCTGGTGACCTAATTTTAATACTTCTGTAAAGACGTTATCTCCAAATATGTTCAAATTCTGAGGTTCTGGGGGTTAGGACTTAAAAATAAGAATTTGGGTGGGGGGGGACACAGTTCTTCCATTAACAATGAACAGTGAGCATTCCTGCACATTTCTCATTGTTCATTTGAACAAATAACATCATGAAATAAATTCCTGTGAGATTGCAATGTCAGAATTTATGTACATTTCCAAAATTTATGCATAAAAAAGAGTTGTGCAGCATTCTCTTTTTCCCTCTGTTTATTTGAGATTAATAATATTTCTTCCTTAAAGATTACGTCCAATTCACTAGTGAAGGCATCCATCTGTGCTATGAGTTTTGTTTGGGAGAAAGTTTTAATAATTATTCAATTTCTTAAATAGTATTACTATGGTCAGATATTCTATGTCTTCTTGTGTCAGTTAAGTTATATTTTTCAAAACATTTTTGCATTTCACCTACATTTTCAAATTTATTGACATTAAGTTTTTAATATCTATCAATTTTCACTCTTTCAGTCCTATTGAATGTTTATTTTCTGTTTTATTTATTTCTGCTTCTCTTGCTGTTATTCCCTTCTTTCAGGTTTAATTTGCTGTTTTGTTTTGTTTTATAAGCTTTCTGGTGTAGATGATTTGATCATTGATTTTTCAGCCTTTTCTTTTCTAAAACCGAGTGTTGTTAGGATGTGAAGCAACTGGAACTCTCATCTACTGTTGGGTTGGGAGTGTAATTTGATATCATTGAAAATCGTTTGGAAATATTTACTGAATTTCAACATCCATATCCCCTGTGATCCAATAATTTCATTCCTGTGTAAATACCCTGCAGAACTGAGTACATATGTGTAATAAAAAACGTGTGTAAGAACATTCGTTTATAGAAACATAGCCCAATAGCCCCATTAACAAGTGGAATTGGAAATTAAAAACCCAATACCATTTACATTAGCTCCCCAAACAATGAAATACAAACTGATTTTGTGTTCTATCTAAAGGTCATCACCAAACCCAAGATCATCTAGATTTTCTTCGGTGTTACCTTCTAGGAGTTTTATAGTTTTTCATTTTATACTTAGGTTTAAGATCCATTTTGAGTTAATTTTTGTAGAGTATGACGTCTGCATTTTACTTAATTTTTGTTTTACATATGATTGTCCAGTTGTTCCAGCACCATTTGTTGAAAAGACTGTTTTCTCCATTGTATTGCCTTTGCTCCTTTGTCAAAGTCAGTTGACTTGTATTTGTGTGGGCCTATTTCCCAGCTCTCTATTCTGTTTCATTGATCTATTTGTTTATTATTATTATTACCTCTAACCCACCGTCTTGATTACTGTAGCTTTATAAGTAAGTCTTGAAGTTGGATAGTGTCAGTCTTCCAACTTTGCTCTTCTCCTTCAATATCGTATTAGCTTCTGGGCCTTTTGACGCTCCATATAGATGTTAGAATTAGTTTGTCAATATTTACAAAGTAACTTGTTGGAATTTTGATGGGGATTGCATTGCATCTAGGTACATCGAGTTGGAAAGAACTGGCATCTTAACAATTTTGTCTCTTCTTATCCTTGACTATCTCTCCATTTATTTAGTTTTTCCATTTTGTTCATCAGAGTTGTGTAGTTTTCCTCATGTAGATCTCGTACATATTTTGTTAGAATTACTTATACCTAAGGATTTCATTTATGGGGGTGCTAATATAAGTGATACTGTGCTTTCAATTTCAACTCCACTTGTTAATTTCTGGTATATGGGAAAGTGAATGACTTTGGTATATTAACCTTGTAACCTACAACCTTGCTATACAGTTATGTGTGGCATAATCACATTTTGATCAACCACACTTTGGTCACATATACAACCACGATCCCGTTAGATTAAAATGGAGCTGAAACATTCCTGTTGCCTAGCAACCTCGTAGCCATCATAATGTAGTGCAAGCCATTACATGTTTGTGTTGGTGTAAACATACCTACTGCAAGGCCAGTTGTATAAAAGCATAGCACATACAATTACAGTAGTAAGCCACACCGTCTAGATTCAAACAACGATAAAGTCACCTAATGACACATTTCTCAGAATGTATCCCTGTTGTTAAGCAGTGCATAACTGTATTTGCTTATTAGTTCCAGGAGCTTTTTTTCTTCAAATATTCTTTGGATTTTCTACATAGATGATCATGTCATCTGCAAACGGAAACAGTTTTAGTTCTTCCTTCCCAATCCATTTATGTCCTTTGGTTGTCTTACTGCATGAGCTAGGACTTCCGGTGTGATGTTGAAAAGGAGTGGTGACAGGCGTCATTCTTGGTTTCATCCTGATCTTAATGGAAAAGCTTCTAGTTTCTCAATATTAAATATAATGTTATCTGTAGGTTTTTTTGTGGATATTCTTTATCAAGTAGAGGAAGTTCCCCTCTGTTCCTAGATTATTCAGAGTTTTGTTCATGAATGTCAAATGCTTTTCTCTGCATCTATTGATATGGTCATATCAATATATTGAATTTTTTCCGTTTGTGATTCATTTTCCATGTCATTGATGACCTTTTGTTCTATGGGAGTTTTAATTATTTTCTGTCTACACCTGTAATCTTTTTGTTGTCTGGTCTGGTTATCATCTAAGAAAAGCTTTTCTTTTTCCAAAGTTATAAATATATTGCCCTGCATTTTTCTTTTAGTACTTTTATGATAGTATTTTTTACCTTAAATCCCTAATCTACCTAAATTTTTTTTCTTATATAGTGTGAAAGCACATCAGTTATTTTTTTCTCTACCCAGTAAAGCAATTGTTTTGACAACATTTATTGAATTGATTTTGACCCAAGAATTCTAAGCTCAGCTGAACTTGAAGGTAATAAAAAATCACAGATATAAGAGCCAAGAAAGAGTGCCAAACATACGCTCAATTTAAACAAACTGCTTGGTGGTTGTCTTAGTCTGTTCCGGCTGCTATAACAAAATACCAGGTGGCTTATAACCAGGGGAAATGTGTTGCTGACAGTTCTGGAGGCTGGAAGTCTGAGATTAGGGTGCCAGCACGGCTTGGGGAGGGACCTCTTCCAGGTCTCAGACTTGTAGTTATATCCTCATGTGGTGGAAGGGGAGAGGGAGCTCTGTGGGATTTCATTTATAAGGTCACTACCTCTATGCACGAGGGCTCTACCTCCGTGACATAATCACCTCCCACCAACCAATACCCTCGCCTTTGGGGGTGAGGGTTGCAAGATATGAATTTGGGGGTGAGGATGCAAACATTCAGACCATAGTAGAGACTTCATATAAAGATCAGCCTCAATAATGCAAAAATGAGAAAGTAATGCTATAAAAAGCTTAGTGGTGAACCAGTTAAAATAAGGCTACACGCAACTAATTATTTTAAATGTAGCTACAAAATAGCAGGCAACAGTAACTTTTGGAAAAAGCAGATAAATAATATAAAAACCAATGCACTATAATCTTATGCAATGAAACTGCCAGGTTATGTGAATAAAAACTAGGAAGTGGTTCAAAGAGGGGTCTAAGGGTGTAAAGGTATACAGATTTTCCCTTACATCAGTTGATTAATGTTTAATTAAAGGTATTGATAATTAAGATATAGGTTCAAGAGAGATTTTAAAGTGGCAAAGCAGTCACAAGTACAATGAACTTCTTTGTGTGTTTTTAAAAAAATTTAAATCAAGGCATACTTTACATACAGAATTTACCTTTTTAGTGCATAGAGCTGTGAATTTTGATAAACTCACTCAGTTGTGCAACTACGAAATCAAAATGTAGACCACTTCCATCACCCACAGAAGTTTTCCCATGCTCTTTTCTAGTAAGCTCTCCTTCCAACCCCAGCCCTTGGCAGCAGCTGGTCTATTCCTCCCCTGTAATTTTACCTTTTCCAGAATGTTGCATAAATGGAATCATACAATATGTACATATCCTGTTGGGTCTGGCTTCTTTCACTTAATATAATGCAGTGACATTCCTTCATGTTGTATCAGTAGTTGTTCCTTTTTATGGCTGTGTAGAATCCCACTGTATGGTTGGACCACAGCTTGTTTATTCATTCTCTTGTTGAAGGACATTCGTATCGTTTCCAGTTTTTGACAAATACATATAAAGCCTCTGTATACAGAGACTTACCTTATTATATTACCAGAAGGGGAAAAAAGAAACCAGCAACCACAGAATAAGAGATACAAGACAGAACAAAAACTAAGAAAACACTGAAAATGGAAAGCATAAAATACGATGATAAAAATGAGATCCAAATATTTGTAACAATATTGTTAAATTTTCCATTAAATAGCACAACACTGAGAAGGGAAAAAAATGGCTCTAAGCTTAGGCAACTAATTTGACCCTTCCTGAAATTTCTTGAAAGGGCCATAGCCCTATCAAGATAGAGAACACCTGGAAGTAGCCCTATTTGTTAGGAAGGTCTGCCAGTCATATCCCCCATACTTGGCACACTTTCACATATCACATATTCACACACTCCACACTCACATCCCCAACCACCCTCCTCCCCCAGAGGAAATTTTTCACAATATCAGAACATAATATATGGGTGAGAAGCTAAACCAAAGATCAGTTTACAGTGGTATACAGCTAGGACCTAACTGAAGGATGCTATCAGGAACACCCTTAGCTCCCTCTCGAGGACATTCAATGAGGGAGGGAAACGTCTTCTAATTTCGGTAAGTAGAGACAAATCTACGCAGGTCCTCTTCAAGAAGGATGGTGTCAGGAAGCCCATGGGCACACGGGGCCATGACTGACTTGAGACTCTGCTTATGGGGCTCCTCTTAGCTTGGAGCCCCAGGAGGGACCAGGACAGGTCACATCACATAGCAGGTTGTGTTGATTAAGCTCTAAATTGTGTGCAATAGGAAGAGTGTTGTAGTCCCTGAGGTGGTGAGACCATCGCAGGCTGGGATAATTGGAGCAAGCTTGGGTTGAGTTGGCCTTTTCTAAGTTAACTTTATGGATAGGATTTGATCCAATGGAGGAAAGCAGAGAGGGCCATTCGAACAAGGGGAATAAAAAGACTCAGATGAGCTTTGAAAATTCCTAAATCATGCGCATAAGTAGAAAATAGAGAACTATCAGAAGATTTTTGAGCTGGGGAATAAGACATATGTACATAATGTCAAAAAAAAGTATTAGAGGGGCATGATTTTGCAGAATAGTGTTATAATACCAATGATGGCTAGTTCTTCCCTTGTTAAATGTCTTAGAAATATCACTGTCCACAATAACCCTATGATGAAAGTGTTAATATTTGTCCTGTTTTATACCTGAGAAGAGATGGAGGCAGAGCAATCAGTTAGGACCGAAGTGTAGTAATCTGAGTTCTAGATGATGAAGGAACGATAAAAACAGTGGGAGCGGAAATGGAGAGCAGCAATTCTAAGATGACTCTAGGTATTAAGCCCGAGAGAGCAAAGAATAAAGTCCCCAATCATCTGACTGAAATAGACCAATCTATACCAATACTGTGCTCTGATATTGTGTTGTGGAGCAAGGTGTGTGTGAGTATGTGATATGTGCGGCTCATCGTTTGGTGGTACATGATCTTACCCTCTATTCGTGGTTCACAGAGTAGAAGCAGAAGTTGGAACTGTAACACTTTCCATTTGTAGCAAATACTGTAGGTCACTGCTTACTGACTAATACATTATATTGAAATAAAATATAGCACACACGCTAACGTGAAAGACCAGGAAATATATCTTCCACTAGCTTTAGAGCGATTTCTGTTTTTAAATACTGGAAAACAAGCAAGCCTAGATTTCGGGTTAGAAAAATACTATTTTGCTCTTAATATTTAGATTGTGTTGTAAGTTAAGTTGTTATAGTTTATGAGCCTAAAACATTTCAGTGCTTGGGGGAATATGTTGAATTTGCATGCTGCCCTCCTTTTGTACTCTTGATTATTTTCAAATGTATATGAAAAGAACGTAGAATTCGGGTGAATTTTTACATGTGTAAAGTGCTAATAGTAAAAGACAAGTTCTCAAAGTGTTGGTTGGAGCCAGCAGCCTCAGTGCTCCCTGGGAACATGTTCAAATGTAAATTATTGGCCCCCATTCCTGACCTGCCTACTTCAGAAACTCTAGAGGTGGGGCCCAGCAATCTGAGTTTTAACAAGCCCTCCAGGTGATTCCTGCTAACGCATGCTAAAGTTTGTGAACTACTGGAATAATATGTACGAAGGTATACGTTTAAATGCAATGCGTTATATAAAATATAACTATTGTCCTTATGAATACGCCCCCTATGCCTATCTACATGCAGATCTGTCTAACTGGTTTTCCTTCTTTGGATTAAATATTGACTACATAAAAGAATATATACAACAAAAGAATATAAAGAGAAACAGTAATAAAAACTCACATGTATCCCCATCCAATGAATCGCAAAAAAAGTTCTCCGTATATTAGCCCCATAACCATGCTTGCCTATAATAGTCTGACATCCCTGCCCCAGCCTGGATGTAAAAATATCCTGAAATTAGTGTGTTTTATTCCCACAAATGTGTTCTATGGTCTTAACACATATATATGTATATTTTGAAAACCTAATTCATTTAGTTTGGGAAGATTTTGAATTTTATCTAAAGGCACCATCCATCCTGTATATATTTCTCCTGTGATTTTTAAAAATATTTGATCAACCTTTTGTTAGTAGTATATGTACAAATTTGATGCATGCATTCATTTTCTCTGCTATATTCTGTGTTTGAATATACTATAATTTCTTTATTTTCCTTTTAGTGGTCATTGGGTGGATTTCAGTTTTTGTTATTACAAACACTGCTACTAGGAACATTCTTGAACGCATTTCTTGGTACACTTGTGCAGAGTTTCTCCAGGACACTGGTTTTCAAACTGTTTCACCTGCAATCTATAGGAAGATACACACTTTACATCATAACCCAGCAGTATCAGCTTGCTTGTTGTAGCACAGAGAAATATAGTACAGTGGATTTTTCTATACTGACAAAAAATTGGGTCCTGAAATCTCCTGAAACTCATTCATGAGTTCTAGTTACTCTTTGTAAATGCCTTAAGATTGTCTATATAGACAATCATGTCATTTGCTAATAAACACCTTTATGTGACTGTTTCCAGTTAGTAAGATTTGTATTTCTTTTTCTTGCCTTATTGCACTAGCTAGAGCAACCATTAAAATGTGAAATAGAAGTGATGAGAACACACATCCTTGCCTTGTTCTCGGTATTAGGGAAGCATGTTTAATAGGTGACAGTTTGGTATGATGTTAGCAGTAGGTGTATCGTTTGCTTTTTATTAGATTGAAGATGTTCTTAATTTGTTTACAGGTTTTAAACATGCATGGGTATCAGATTTTATCAAATGACTTTTCTCTAGAGATGTTCTTTTTTCTTTTTCTTTTTTCATCTTAATGTGGTAGATTACATTGATTTTTGAATGGTCCTGAGTTATTTAGAGGTATTATTTAGTTTCCAAATATTTTGGGATTTTTCTATATGTCTTTCTGTTACTGGTTTTTTGTTGTTGTTGTTGTTTTTAATTTAATCCTGTTATAGTCAAAGAACATGCGTTGTATGATTTGAATCCTTTTCAGTTAACTGGGACTTGTTACATTGCCTGATTTGCGCCATTTGTGGCTCTTTTTCTGTTGATTCATTTTCTAACTGTAGATGGCATTTTTCCCCTTCATTTACATGCCTAGTAATCCTGAACTGGATGTCAGACATTGTCAGTTTTATCTTGTTGGAAGTTTGAGCCTTGTTCTGGAATGCAGTTATAAGGAAACTTTTATTCTTCCGAGGTATGCATTTGCGTTAGGTGGGACCAGCACAGCCTGTGGCCTAGGGCTGGTTTGGATACACTACCAAGCCATTACTCTTGTGCGTACTTAGCCCAATGGCCACTGATCATCAGGTTTCCTGACTCCGGTTATGGAGAATGTGAATTGTTCCCACTCTTGTGTGAGGGTTGGAAATTGTCCCCCCTGTGCTTTTATTGTGGTTCTTTTCCTTGGCCTGGGTGTTCTATTTACATGCACGCCCTGATCAGTGGTTAGCTGTAGCCTTGAGGGGAAACTTCCACAGCCCACCCCTTTCTGATTCTCCGCCCTGTACATGGCCACCACCTTGACCGTGCTGAACTCTCAACTCTCTTTCCTCACCTCTGAGTAATTACTGGGCTCTGTTTAGGTTTCTCCTCCCTGCATGTTTGCCTGGAGACTCTTTTCAAGCAGGAAGCAGAGGCCGTTGTAGGCTTCCCTCATCTGTTTATGCTCGCTCAGGCCTCACTCTCCTACATTCCATGCTGTTCAGTGTCTGAAAACTACGGTGTCATATATTTTGCCCATTTTTTTAGTTGTTTTTAAGACAGGATAGCTCATCTGATCCCTGATGGATTCTTTGGTCCGCTATGGCCACAAGTAGGAGAGAAATACATATTTTTTAACGAAGAAAAATATTCCAAATTCATACTGATGTTTCCAATTGCAATAGATTTGTCCATAGTTATTTATCTTTTTTTAAATTTTGTACTTGTCTTTTCTCTTACACTGAAAAATCTTGATTCCAAAGACATTACTGATAAGTACTCATTCTTATGTTTCTTCTCATTTCATTCTTTTTTTTTTTTTAATTTATTGGGGTGACAATTGTTAGTAAAATTACATAGATTTCAGGTGTACAATTCTGTATTACATCATCTATAAATCCCATTGTGTGTTCACCACCCAGAGTCAGTTCTTCCATCACCATATATTTGATCCCCCTTACCCTCATCTCCCACCCCCCATCATTTCTTTCTTACAACAACCCTAAGAGGTAGACAGAATACTAGTTCACAAAATGTCACTTTATTGATGAGGAAACTGAAGCCTGAAATGGTTAAATGACTTGTCTGAGAGGGGTTTTTTGGCCAAGCTGCACAAAGCTTCTTCAGTGGCCTGATTTTGTTTCACCTTGGTCTATCACTTTTCTTTTTACATACACACACACACCCACCGCCCTGGGCTTCCATTTCCTTGTTTATGAAACAAGACGATGTGACCAAATGATTTCCCAGATCTCGTCAGTTTCTGGCTTTCGCCTCAGCTCTTTGCTCTTCTCATTCCCACTTTCCTCCCAGCCACATAGACATACATTCTATTTCCCCACTGTGTTCTCAGTAGGCACTGACTTTGGTGTATATACTGTAGAAGTTGGGGTGTAGTTCTAAGACCCTCCTGAATATGATCTGTGGGGTAAGCTTGTCCTGGGACAAGCCCTGCTTAGGTCCAAAGCTGCTGCTATCATTTTTGCATTTTCAGGTTGATGATTTTAAATTAATGGGGTTTGCAGCCTGGTTAGGTATTCCTTTTCTCATGGAACTGTGTTTTGTCTCAAACTCAAGTATGTGTGGAGAAAATAATCACTGACCTTTCCATTGTCACTTCAAAGTGCTTGTTCTAGATTCCACAATAATCTGTGGCTTTTAGCCTCAGATTCTCTATTCTTCGATTGTGATTTCTGGCTATCATTTAGATGCCGTCAACTCAACACAGTCTCAGATCTGACTCTTTTCATCTTGAACTTGTTCAATTTTTATTGAATGAGAATGTAAACCAAGAAGAACCTGATAATAATGCATTACTTGAGTGGGGAAGGTGTTCTGAGCTTGTTAGCTTTTTTTTACCTTCATTATTAAAATCCTGCTTTAGTTGCCCTCAGACTTTTTGCTCTTTTACGTTTCCTTAACAAGAAAGAAATCAGTTGAAAAGGACAGAAGCGAATAGACCTATTGGCACAGGTAACATTAGAATGTGTACCTTTGTGTTTTATCCAGATGGAGAGTGCTATAGTGAGTGCGTGACTGCGGCATCACTGGTATTCCGAATAGCACCCTGATACCTGAGTTGAATCATTGCAGATATGCTTGGAAGGGAAAAAAAAAAAGAAATGCTTGGAAGGGGCAGCAAGAAAATGGTGAAAATATTAAAATATTCCCTGACTCTCCTGCTGTTTCTTAGGGAAGCTCTGTACTTAGCTGCCTAAGTAACGGTAACATGGTTTTGCTGTTCGTAAGGACACCTGCATTTCACTCTCCAACCACCTTTACCTTGGAAGGACTGTTGAGACTAGCGTATTCTGTTACTCGACCATCCTTCTTGGTGCCCAGTTTTCACTGAATGACTTCCACTGTCTGAGTGGTGAGAATGGTAGTGGCAGACTTTGCAGATGTGGGTGCCGCGATGCTCAAAGTGGGAAGCTGGACAGGGCAAGAAAGGGGAAGGGGGAAAAGGGAAGGTGACTGATGTTGACTCAGTGTCCAGCAGGCGTTCGTTAGTCATCGTCCCAGGGGCCCTGTGTATCTTCTTCTCTTTGGTCTCATGAAACCATGTGTAGAATGTACTGTTCCCGCCATTTTTTTAGATGGGGGAACTGTGGGGAAAAGCTCCCTGTGTTTGTAGAACATACACTTTTCATTCTATAATCTTCAATGGCCTTGTTTTAGCCTTTCACCATTAAATATGTCGTGTAAATTTAATTTCATATTAATTTAAGTGACATAGCTTATCGCAATCACTTGGTACCAGTGAGGAAGTAAACCATAGTTGAGTTTATATCTGTGAAATACCTCTCCAGTGATAGATATTGATTGATTCTATCCACAAATAGCTATAATTCTTAAAATAGAGATTTCTAAAGAATAACCAGTAAATGGGGCATTACATCCTCTCATCTCTTCGACGGTCTGGAAAATGAAGTGCGGAATCCTGTGTGAACACCTGTGGAGTACTGACAATTATAAGTTGAAGTCCTCGTCCGGTAGTTTCTGGCCTGGAAAGTTCTGAGTACAGATGCAGCGTGGTGGTCATCTCATCCTAAAGGGACCACTTTGGAGCCTAATTGGAACGATCAGTGTAAAACCATAAATTTTTACTTCCTGAGGTCAGATCTCCTGTGGAGTGGGATTAAAGAGTAAGAGAAAAAACCCGGCCTGTCCTACTAGGTCATCATTACATTAAATCTAGGGGGCAGATGCAGGATGAGATGTGCCCTTTTGTTTTTTACAGTCCCAGTGGCTGAAAGGAGGCAGATTTAAGATAAAAATGAAAAAAAATGAAGTTTGATCATTTCTTTTGTGCGATTCTATCACATGGCTAATAGCAAATGTTGTGTGTTAGTTATTCTTCAAGGGTTTGTAATTTGAGGATTCATGAAAGAACCCAATTTATTAGAAAGAGTACATACGAGTAGGCCACAGACGTTTCGTCGTCAAAACCGATCCTCATTTTGGGTCCTCGCAGGCTGTTCTGTCGGTTTCTTGTGGCATAATCCTAAGGCCTCAAATTTCATTTTTCTCTCCAATAAGTCTGGTTTAAAAGAAAAGGCCAAGTTAAAGATTTGGTAAAATGCAAACTATTTTACATTTGTAGACATGCTGTCTTGTCTACTTGGCTCTGCAAAATTACACTTTTGTGTTATAAACAGTTAGCTGCTTAGGGAAGAATTCCAGCAATTCGTCTTTCCCAACCTTGCACATAGCAGCCAGCACGGCGATTTATATACAGCAACTCCCTGTTCTCGTTTAATTTCCTCAGACAAAACAAGAAATTGTGGTGGTGCCTGCTAGTTCAAAACGGCACAGCTTGTTTCTCTGGACTCTTAGCATCACCTCATGAATCAGTGGATGTTGGAGCCATGGGGACCCTTAGACCTAGTTCACATATGGGAAACTGAGGCCCAGACTGAACCACTCATTCAAGGTCATGCACGCGGAAGTGGTAGAGTTGATCTTAAATTGTGTTTTTGTGTTGTTGTTTTTTTGAACCCAAGGGTTTCCTTGTTCCCTCTTTCTTTGCCTTTCTCTATAAGAGTTATTCACATCCCAGGGAGAAAACATGATCCACTGAGTATCTTAATTGTATGGCTGTTCTTGAAATAGCACCAGACTCACCAACAATGTGATCACCAGTCACTGATTGGTATCAGAAAGCTTGTTTTTAAAAGTTGTGTTCTCGTTTAATGAGAGGAATCAAAGGCAGATGACATAGTGAGACTCTGCCAGGCTGTTCTCTTTGTTTCCAGGCAATTCTAGGGCATGACTTTAGCCATATGGGACCAGCCTGGTAAATGTGATGAGTGGGTCATCACAGCACCAGTGTTAGTTATAGCTTTGTTGCTTGTGAAGCTGGGTTACTTGGGGCAAGGTGCTTACCTCTTCTGAGTCTGTTTTCTTATTTAATAATGTGGTACATAGCATCCACTCCATACAGTTAGTATATTATATATGGAAATGAAGCCATAAAATACAATGGAAATGAGGTGTCTTCAGGAGGAGGCTAAGGAAGGCATGGTTCTCAAGTGCATCGTTGGAAGGAATAGATGACAATTGTGCTGGTTGGAAGTCTTGTTGGTTCTTCTGTCCAAAGACATGAAACAGTACGAATGGCCTCTAACCAGTGACTTTGCACTGTAGTGAAAGGCATTGTTGAAGGAATGTTCTGCCCATGGGAATCTCTTTGAAAGCTTGGGTTAGCAAGGCAGATTCTTTTGTGTAATAATAAAAAAGTGGCAGGAGAGGTGATTTTGATAGATCCTTTTATTGAGTGGTGGGGACCACAGCTGCTGCTTCTGAGTGAGGAAGGCAGAGGTATCTTAGAGTTTGGGAAAGCAGTAGTGAATAACTGAATCGATTGACGGATTTTATAAAAGTAACTATTGTGCCTTCTTTGGGTCTATCCCAGTCCCATGGAATGTGAAAGACACAGAAGTAATGTGTAACCTGGTCTCTGTCTGTGAGGGGTTTCCCTTCTGATCGGTGGCAGACGATACCACAAGATTATCTGTGATTTAAAAACCCCAACTGTGTTGGAAGGAAAAGCTGTTGTGGGATGTCAGAGAAGAAAGAGGTGCATGCAGGGTACCGGGGAGTCAGTAGTCATTGGTCAAATTGCATTATGAATTGTGAGTTTTGCATTGTTACAAAGAAAAAGATAAGGTGTTGTTCCAGGCAGGTATAAACCATTGTTGGAGCACGGAATTTAGGGGAGAATATGAGTCTTAACTGGAGCACAGGGTGGAATTTGACAGGTAATGGAGGCAAAGGTGGATGATTAAGGCTGTACTTTTTGGAACTCTTTGATTATCAGGCTTAAGATCCATGATTTAAGAAAACATTGGTCTATGGTGTGTGTGTGTGTGTGTGTGTGTGTGTGTGTGTGTGTGTACATGTGTGTGCAACAGTCCTTGGTAGGTGTTTGTGCTTGGAGCTGCCGGTGCTAAGTGCTGCCTTTGAGAGCTTCTGCTTACTTTCCTGATGACTAAGAACAAGGAAGAGATGAAGCTTGGTCATTGTATACCCATTGTGACACTGCAAGCTCACTACTTCCTGCTTCTGTCTGAGAGCAGGGCTGATGGAAGGAACCAGTTCAGTGGAAGGCAGTCAGTAGTGTGTGGGGGGAGTCAAGGATGTGAGAGCTACATTATCTATAGACAACCAGCCGTATACTTAATGGACAAAACATTTGAGTCAGGTCTCAGTCAGACGAAGGAGGTGAACTTCAGTGGAATGTCAGCTGTGGCCTGGTGGCCCATGAAGAGGTCTAGGGATTGGAATTAACTCCTGCTTCTGAATTCTGGGCAGTGTCTCCTAACCCCCTCCATCAGCCAGTCCTTGTTCTGAATTTTTAATCTAGTCCAGAAGCTCAGTAGTAAATAAATTCCAACATAATTTGTCCAGGCTTCTTGTGTCAAGAGTACAGGACGACACTATTTGGGTGATTCCCTTCCAAAAGGAGGCTCCTTGAAAAAGATGTGCCTGGAGCTGTGCTCCTTCCTACTCACTCCTGATAGAGTGACTGTGATGGAAGGAAAGGCATACAGCCCAGCTGCAAATACAGGATGCAGTGCAGGCTCAGGAGAGAGCAATAAATACCCACAGCTGACAATGGCAGGGACAACAGAGAGGATGCCGCATACTGCATTGTTTAACGAGGAAACTGAGACTCACAAGGGGTAGGCACCTGGCCCCAAGTAACCCCCCCCTTTTTTTTTTAAGATTTTATTGGGGAAGGGGAACAGAACTTTATTGGGGAGCAGTGTGTACTTCCAGGACTTTTTTCCAAGTCAAGTTGTTGTCCTTTCAGTCTCAGTTGTGGAGGGCATAGCTCAGCTCCAGGTCTAGTTGCAGGGGGCGCAGCCCACCATCCCTTGCGGGAATCCAACCGGCAACCTTGTGGTTGAGAGGATGCGCTCCAACCAACTGAGCCATCCGGGAGCTTAGCGGCAGCTCAGCTCAAGGTGCCGTGTTCAATCTTAGTTGCAGGGGGTGGAGCCCACCATCCCTTGCAGGATTCGAGGAGTTGAACTGGCAACCTTGTGGTTGAGAGCCTACTGGCCCATGTGGGAATCGAACCGGCAGCCTTCAGAGTTAGGAGCATGGAGCTCTAACCGCCTGAGCCACCAGGCTGGCCCCCAAGTAACCCTTTTTAATGACCCTTTTCTGTGGGATCTGGCAGATGAATCAGTGACCATCCTCAGGTGCTCATCAGACCTGCGAGATGGGAAACGTTGTGGGTTCCTTGGATCACCGGGTAAAGGGCTAGAACTGAATCTCTATGGTGGTTTTTTCCTGGAATTACTCAGGAGAGTGAAGACAAGAAATAAATCAACTCTTTAAACCATCAGCTGCATTAAAGTCTATTGCATGCCCTAAAATCCATTTTAAGTCTGCCCTAAATCTCATTTTAAGTCTGCAATTCAATGATGTTTAGTAAATTTGCAGAGTTGAGTAACCATCACTACAACCCAGTTTTAGGATGTTTCCATCTTCCCAAAGCTCCCTGTGTCTGCTGTGCTCAGCCACCATTCCCACCCCTAGGCAACCAGTTATCTGCTCTACTGTCTCTGATGGACTCACCTATTTTGGACATTTGCGAATACATGGAAGCTGAAAATATGTTTTCTGCACATAGCTTTCATTTACATAATGTTTTGGAAGTTCATCCATGTTTTAGCCTGTGTTCCTACTTCATTCCCCCTCCCCTTTTTTTTCTTAGCTGAGTAATACTCTGTTGTATGGATATGCTATATTTTATTCATTCATTCATCAGTTGCTGAATTATTTCGTTTGGGGTTGTTGTGTGTCATGCTGCTATGTTGGTTTCCTGTGGCTGTCTTAACAAGTCTCTACAAACTAGGTGGCTTAAAACACTGCAAAATGATTCTCTCACAGTTCTGGAGACCTGAAGTCTGAAATCAAGGTGTGGGTAGGCTGTGCTCCTTGTACAGGATCTAGGGGAGATTCCATTCTTTACCTCTTCCAGCTGCTGGTGGCTGCAGCGGTCCTTGATTGAGGTTACAGTACCTTCTGTTCTGTGCCTCTCTTACCAGGATATGTGTGATTACATTTAAGGCCCGTCCTCATAATCTAGATAATCTAGATAATCTTGATAACTAGAAAAAGAGCCTTAGCGTCTTCTTCTTTCTCTCTTATTTATTTATTTGTGTGTGTTTTTTGCCACACAAGGTAACTAACATTCACAGGTTCCAGAAATTTGACGGGGATATCTTTTGGGGGCTGTTTTTCTGCCTGTTACAGCAGCTATGAATATTCGCATGAAGTTTTTTCGTGTAGGCCTGTTTTCATTTCTCTTTGTAGACAACTGGGAGTGGAATTGATGGGTCATATTATAAATTTATGTTTACCTTTTTGAGCAAATGCCAAACTGTTTTCTGACGTCGCTGTCGTTTTACATTCCTCCTGCAGTGCCTGAGGGATCCAGTTTCTTCACATTCTTGCCAGTTATCAGCCTTTTAAAAATTACAGCCATTCAAATGGGTGTGAAGTGGTATGTCATTGTGGTTTTGATTTGCATTTCCCTGATGACTAATACTGTTGAGCATCTTTGCATGTGCTTATTAGCCATCATATATGATTCTTGGTCAAATGTCCCTTCAGAGCTCCTACCCATCTTAAAATGGGGTTGTCTTTTTCTTTCGGAGTTATAAATTAGTCTACCGTTTTTCACAGTCTGGTCCTGTCATTGCCAGTCCTAAGGACAGGGGTGATTGAGGTCACCTTGAGGAGGAAGTGCTGGGGTAACCCAGTTCCCCAGGGTGCCGAGAACTGGGGCAAGGCAGCCATCCCTGCATTTACCCTGTGTCAGGCCATTACTGGAGCTTAGATGGAACTCACATGTGGCTCTTTGGATGCCAGTCACTGCGTCAGGGTACCTGGGAGATGGTGCGCCCTATGCCTTAGAAATCATAAGCTCAGTGGTCTTGCAGGCTGGCTGTTGTCTGATGCACAACGGACCAACCAGCAGAACCCCACAATATATTCTCATTGTAGCCCAGTTTTTTCTTGTATCACTCTTACCATATTAATTAAGCAGTTATTTCTGTAGTAATGTATTTAATCTCTTCTCCTATGAGACTATAAAAATCCCCAGGACACAGGCAATGTCTGTTTTGTAACTCTTCTCACTGGTCTCTAACGTTATATGTGGTACATAGAAGACAACCAACCAGTATTTGTTGGATGGAGAAATGACAGTAAAACACCAGCAGTGGGGGTCCTGGAGGATGTTCTGTGCTTTACAGGGGGTGCCTCACATGAAATCGTTAAGTGGAGCATAATTTGTTGATTGAGTAATTCAGTAACCACAGAACATGCTATTTAGTGACTTGTAGCTTAACTGCCATTGATACCATTTCCCCTTTTATTTCCAGCGATCTATAACTACAATGCCTCTCAAGATGTGGAGCTTTCCCTGCAGATTGGAGACACAGTTCACATCCTGGAGATGTATGAGGGTGAGTCTGGATGGCCTTCTGCCAGACAGGGCGAAAGGGAAATACAATGGAAGTTACTTATTAATAAGGCTCTTAGAGCCAACATCAGCCTGGTTTACTCACTGAGGGGGTGCTGGGGAAAATCCAGGAAGTACTTAGGTTGTACAGTTTCATATTGAGGGTGATTTCAAAACAGCCAGCTGAGTGCATGAGTGCAAACATGCCCAGACACCAGAATCAAAAAGTATGTGAATATGTTGGGCTCAACCACTGAGTGCGGAAGGATCCGGCACAGTCCTGACTTGGGAGAAACGTAGAACACGGACCTAGTCGGGGCTCCCAGGAAGCACTGATTAAGTGGCCCTTTCTACTCAGCACTAAGTGTTGCCAGATTGGGGGAGAAATGACAGAGAGACTTACTGGGGTTGCTGAGATTCTTTCAGAGAAGTAGGTCAGGACTGCAGCTGGTCTAGAAAGCCTCCCAGTATATTTCCTCCAACTAGGTCGGGCTAGGGAGGTGGTTCCAGTTAACCTGTAAGTGGACTGCCCGGCAGGACTCAGGACTGTCGCTTGGTCTGAAAAGCATAGGTCATGTCTGGCACCCACCTTACCCCAACCCCAGACTTCTAGCTCCAACTTGAGCTCTAAATCCTAGCAGGGCTCCTCCGTGTACCCACATTTCCAACGCAAACCCTCAGAGCACATCAGACATGTATCCAGGCCACTGAAGTTGAGGATCAAAGCAAAGAACCACCTTTAGGACCCACTTATTGTCTGAAGATAGGGCAGGATGGGATGGGAAACTCGGCAGATTTTTCTCCCAGAGTAAGGCTTGTTGGAACAGGAAGTCTGGATTTGCTAGGTCCAGCCTGCCATGTAAATACTTGTAATGGTGGAATGGCAGAGGTGGTCATCTAGAATCCAGTGTGGCTTACCTAGGACAGAACAGGAAGACACAGGATGGGGAAGGGAAGATGGGAAGTAAGAGGAAAGGAAGCAGGGTTTGGCCATAGAAAAGCTAAGCCATCTGCCTGATTGCACAGAAGACTCTACTGTGACTGCTGCCTTCTTTTAGGCAGAGGGCTTGGATTTTGCATTATCCTTCTCTCTTGCACACAAGTCAGAGTGTTATCATGCAGCTCCCAGGGGCAGGGAGAAGAGAGGGAGGGCTGTGTGGACTCTTGCCACTCCGTTCTCTTTACTTTTCATCCTCACCATCTCAGGTACAGCCAAAGGTGGATTCCATGGTGTCCTTATGTCACCAGGACATTAAGGACCATCTACTTACTTTTTGAGGACTCCTTTGCATATTGAAACTGTAGTCCCCTCAAACCTTACTAGGTCATACCTCATTGTCAGGGGTAGATTAATCCCCATTAATGTGAATCCTATGAGGATAAAGTGCTTCCGTTAGCTATTTAAAAAAATATGTCTAGTCTCTGTGGACACACATTTTTCCATTATGCAGGTAAAAGGCATATGTTCAGTTTTGTTTTTTTAATAACTCTTCCATATGGGCTCGAAAAGGATGTATATTTTAGGATCATTGGGTGCAAAGTTCTATAGGTGACAATTAGGTTCTGATTTCTTTGTCATTTTTTTTTTCAAATTTGCTATATGCTAACTTTTTACTGCTTTTTCTGTAACTCAGAGACCTGAGTTAAATCTTCTCATGAGTGCAGTTTGTCTTTGCCAATTTATAGTGATGTCAGTGTTTTGCATTATGTAGGCTCAGACCTGTTTTTAGGTGCTGGTGATTTTAGAATTGTTACATTAAGCAATGCCAACTTTTAACTCCTGTTTGTTAAATCTTTTATCATTATCTTCCTCTGTAGTAATCCTTTTTCCTTAGTCTGTATTGTCTGAAACTACAGCCAACTCACTGGCAGTCCCAAGCTCCAGTTTTTGTCCTCCTGACCCCACAAGGCCATCAGAAATGCTGCTCAGCCACTCAGGAACCTTGTCTTAATTCAGCTGATGCTCCAAGAGAAACACAGCTCCAAATGCTGGCCTTATCTTTCTGAATTTTGGTACTTTTCAGATCTTGACCTGGTAATTCTTCTCTTTACCATGTTAGTTTCTCTCTCTCTCTCTCTCTCTCTCTCTCTGTGTTTTTACCAATCTTTTCTAATTGTCCTGCTGAGTGTGGGAGGGAAGAGTGGAGACTTGATCTGAAACAAAGCCGATGATATCTTTTACATACATTTTCAAAATTCTTTTTTTCAGTTTCTGTGACCCCAGCATATTTTTTTGAAAGAGCTAACGGAAGCACTTTGTCCTCATAGGATTCATATTAACGGTAATTTTAAGTGTGTGTAGTATTTATACTTTACCAAGTAGCCTCCGAATTGACCAAGGAATCTTCCTCAAGGTCGTATTCCTGTGGACAAGCCAAGGTGGTCACTGAGCTGGATTGAATATAAATACAAACACAGACACTCAACAGACATCCATTTCAAATAAAGTTCCAGAGCTTGCGTTCCAACTCCAGTCTACTTCGCATATGACACCTCCCACAGCGATATGCGTGCCGGAAGCACTGGCCCCACTGATAGACACTCAAATGACAAAAACTATTCCTTTATCAATGTTGCATCTTGAATATGATGATTCAGGTGCTGTAGGTTCAAACAGCTGGAAGCTGCTTTTCTTGTTAATTGCTGCCATAAAATATTTGGTGTGCCAGCCATCAAACTGTGTCATCTCAAAGAAGGACATCAGTGCCCATTCTGTACAAGTGGACATGTGTCAAGGTGCAAATGGGCAGAGTTAGAACATGAGCTTACTGAGTTCATTCACCTCCAAGTGGCACGGGAGCTTTACAGAGATTATTACATTGGATTCATTTTTTAAATAGCATTTATGTTATGGGATTATTTTTTTTTTAATAGTGCCCGCCTTACCAGTGGCAGTGTTAGGCTCTTCTATCTGCTAAGTACTTAGAGTTCTTGGCTGGGTTCTCAAATTCCTTTATTATTTCAGGCAGTTCAGGACTAAGTGAGGACAGGAGTGCTTTGCAAACATTAAACACGATGGAAACGCTGAGTAATAACGTGTTCTCTCCCTCCTCCCCCATCTCCTCTTTCCTTTAAAAAAAGCAAACAAAATGGAAACACCCACAGTACTGCCAGATGGAATTTAAGGGTAGTGCTGGCGCTGTATCATGACTCCAGGGGTTTTTGTGTCTTCAGTTTCCTGTCAGATCTGACTCCTGGGGCTCCCTCACACCCCCAGTTCTGCCCCACCCTGCTTTGATATATTTGCATACCAGACTTGCAAGTGCTTTTTCCGTGTGGACATGAGTCTCCGCTCCTGGAACTCAGACATGAAAAATTCTTTGCTGCCCACAACCCACAACAGAATACCCCTGAGAACCCTCCTTTTGCTATTTCCTGCCCCGTGGTTGAATGAGTAATTATGAAAGTGGTAGCTCCTTGAAGGAAAAGCCTGCTCTTCCTTTATCTGCAGCGTCTGTGCCTTGCATAGCTCCTGGCATGCAGTAGGTGCTCGGCCAAAATCTGTTGAATGAGTGAAGATAAGCTAGGAGCCCAAGGCAAGCTTGTTGGAGCAAGGCAACCTGGTGTGGAGAGTAAGGGGGGGCAGGGGTCACCTCTACAAAACCCCGGATGTTACAGGGCAAGGCTGCTTTTCTCCTTCCAGGAGGGACAAGCAGAGGGCTTCAACATTTCCCTGTCTCTCTGTAGAGGCTATTGCTTGAGCCTTTCTTAAAAAATTGAGATATATTTCAAACCTCATACAATTTACCAATTTAAATCATACCACTTAATAGTTATTTACAAAGTATGCCATTCACACAGTTGGGCAACCATCATCACTGTCTGCTTGCAGAAGTTTCTTATCGCCCCCCCCCAAAAAAAAAAAAGAAACCCTGTACCCATTGGTGTCATTACCCCTAGGCTCCAGGCCACCAATCTAATTTCTGTTTCTATAGATTTGCCTATCCTAGATATTTCATGTAGAGAGAATCATACATAATATGTGGTCCTTTGTGACTGGCTTCTACTTAGCATAATATTTTTGAGGTCCGTCCACGTCATGGCATGTGTCAGTACTGCATATCTTTTTACTGCTGAATACTATTCGTTGTTTGCATATATGTATATCACATTTTGTTTATACATTCATCAGTGGAGGGACATTTGGGTTGTTTGCACTATTCAGCTCTTGGGAATAATGCTGCTGTAAACATTTGTGTACAAGCCCTTCTGCCTGGATATTCCAGTTGTGCTCGTTTGTTCCTTCAACAATACTCATGGAAGTATTGTGCTCTTATGATGTGCCTCGTCCACATATTGAGCACAACAGATGTTCGAGGCAGTGAGATCGCCTGAGTGACAAAGCATCAAGGTCCCTGCTCTCATAGGGTTTTCATTCAAGGGATAGACAAAAACAAATAAACAAAGTAAGTCAACAACAAAACTCTGATCCGTGTGAGTGTGGTGGGGAGAAAAGGATGGTATTACGAAGGTAGATGAGGGTGATGGAGGAAGAGAAAAACTACTTTAGATGAGATGGTTTTGCCCCCATCTAGTTAACCGCCCCTGGGCAAGACCTTTTAACTTTCTCTCTGTCATGGTCCTTTCATCTAAAATTGGATCAGTTTTTGAATTAAAAGTGATGAAATGAAAGTGCTTTGAAAAATAAGGTTTCAGCATCCCTGCTCTCATGAAGCTCTCCTCGTCTGTGATTAACCAAATTCCACTCACGGGGATTTCACACCCAAGGTCTGTTGGTCCAGCAATGAGTGCTGGTTTTCTGCATTTGATTCATAGCCCTAAACCACTCACAAGTTTAAGAGAGGGTGGCTGATGTTAACAGTGATCTCTGGGGGTAAGCACAGCACAGTTGGCCCCTGTTGGAAATAACAAAATGAGATAATGTCTCAAAGGCATTCCAAGCTCTACAGAGGCAGGCACAGCATAACATTTTATATTATTTCAGTGTAATTTGTGAAGACCCAAAGAATAACACACATGATTGGCTTGGGACCAGAGGAAATGGGCAATCCTGAAAGGGTGAAAGAAATAAAAAGAAGTATTTGAGTATATATAGGAGGTCCCCAAAGTAGCTAAGTTATTTCTTCTGTATAGAATGAGGCCAGTTTTAAAATGCACCTTAATCAAGAAATCCACTCCTTTATAATATGAAAAGGAATAAAAATGGATTGTGACTTGAGCTGTACATGTTTTGATTCTCATCTTTATAAAGCAGGTTTTATTGACTAAGAATAGAGGGCATTATTATGACAGATCGGTCAAGTTATAGTATATTAAATTTTGGCTCCATGGCTGACAAAACTTTCTAACAGAGGCGTAAACAAGGAAGAGTGCATTCAAAGATTTTTTTTTTTTCAAGCAGAGGCTTCATAAGCATCTTTCTGAGATGTGGTAATAGGAAGCCTGTGTTGGACCATATGATAAAATAAAGTCTTATTGAACTCTTTCAGAATATCTGATTCGAGAAGAGAGATTATTGTCACATCCTACCATCCTGTGCAACAATTAGGTCACCCTGCTAGCCTTGACACCCCTTTATTGTCCCTATTTTCTATTCCTTTCCTTCTCTATTTGGTCAACCAGGCTCAATTTGTCATAAGAAGAGTGGCAGAAAGAAAATCAAAATTGATTTTTTTAAAAATCAGTTCTTAACAGCATGTGTAAAAGTTGGCGGTATAAGCTGAAATAAGGCAGTCGATGTATCTGTAATGTGCATTTACTTTGGTTACCCCACTAGTCAAGATAATTGAAAGTTTATAGTAATTCAGAATCCATGAACTCACCAGTTATAAAAACAACTGCCTTGGACAATGAAATGGCAGTGAGCCCAACAACTTGGGTTTTGGGACAACATTTTAGGCTGCGTGCGAACATTTTGGCTTTAGCTTTGAACACAGATCAGGCCAGGTGGCATTTTGTTGAGTGTGCTGGTCACTTCCCACATCTGTTTGACCTTTCCCTTAAGTACAGCTTGTCAGTGACTGCTACGGGCGACATATGTTCCTGAGATGTATTTTTTCAAAAGATGTGCGTGGCAGTAGGAGGGAGTGTGTTTATAGGAAAAGCTAATTAAAACGATGAGCTGGTGAAAAGTCTCACCTCATATTTCATCTTATCAAGAGGAATGCCTTCTGTTTTGCCTTTTGAGATGCGTTTGAACATGCTTCTACAATTCCATCTTTAAAATGTACGTTATTCACGTGTGGTGCCTGAGTGGTGCCTTCATTCAGTGACTTGGTCATGAACTGGTCCTTGGATTTGGCCCCTTTGGGCAGCTGCCCAGGCCCCCAAGGAGGCAAGTTCAGCCTGAAAGCAAAGATGCCTTTGGGATGTTCAGGAGGAATGTTATCTTGAGCTTTTGGTCTCCAAGGGATCTTGGTGGGATCAAGGGGGTCGAGAAGGGAGCAAAGAATGGGCAGGCTCCTTCCATCCCATGTACATCGGTGCGTACTCACGGCTGGCCTCACTCCTGGGTACTGCGCCATTCACATTATTTGCTGTGTAAGTTCTATCAAAAATGACTTCAGTATCTTATCCCCATTGTGAAGCGTAGCACATCAAACCATTGTGGGGCTGGGTAAGACTCAAATAGTTAAGGATTAATGTAAGGAGAAAGTTCTAGAGGAAAGTTCGAAAGGAACTTTTTCTAGAGGAAAGTTCTAGAGGAACTTTCTAGAGGAAAGTTCGAAATTGATTGAGGGCAAGTCTGAATAAGATGCTTTTCTTGCTTGTACCTGGAGAGAGAAGGCTAAATTTATGCCTCTGCTTGTTTCATAGTAATATGAATCATTTATGATCTTTAAAAGCATATAAGGAGGTGTATGCGTCATCAATATTAACTGTGCTAGAGTGCCCCCATTTTATTCAACCCATGGAGGCAAACCATTCAATGCAGATTGTTACAGAGGAGAAAACGTGCTGCTAGAAAAACTTGCGTTCTGCAAATGAGCACATGAGCACTTCAGTTTTTTCCTTACCTCACCTCCATGGAGAACTCAGGCTACAAAGAGGTATGGACAAGGCAAGACAGGGACGATTCTTGTTAAAGAGAGATTATTAGTCTAACCCTTATATTCTGTGTACTGTCCCTGATATTCAAACAAGAATATTAAATGTGTGTGCATTTAACTTTGACAGTAAGAATATAAGATTTTAAACAACTGTACCTATCAACTTAGTCCATCTTCTAAATGACTGGAACAATTTACACTAAATTCCTAACCTTGAATGCTTTAGTTTTCACCAGTGCATGTTTAAGATTCTATTACTGTGGTTGGGATTGAAAGAATGGACACAAATTATTTTTCTAATTATTTTTTTTTCAGTTATAGTGACATTCAATATTATTTGTGATGTTTTCAGGTGTCCAGCATAGTGGTTAGACATAATTTATGCAATGAGCTCCCCATTAGTCTAGTACCCACCTCGTATTATACATAATTGTTGCAACATTATTGACTATATTCTCTATGCTGTACTTGGGAAATTTTTTTAAAATTAGTCTTACTGTCCGATTCATTGCCCACTGAATGTTAAATTAGGCCTTAGAATAACCTATTTTGGTAATTTCTTCTTTCTCGTTTGGCTGTATTCAGTCTTTGTTCAGGCCCTAGGTTATTTAGTACCATATTTCTCGGTGATTCTAGCCACCATCATACAGTTTTTCTATCACCCAAGTTGTTCCTTCTACTTGTTCTCTTTTCCTTAGTCATTTTTTCTATCCTTTTCTTGGGGGCAAGGAACTCTGTTGGGAAATAAAAGTACGTCTTGTCAGGTGCTATGGCTCTGGGTGAAGCTTCGCATAGCATGGTACTCGAGCCACTTATGTATCTTCTGCTTTGTTTATCATCAGTAACTTAAGACTAATTTAGAGAGGTTTTGGTCCTTCTCCCAGGGTGTGTGACACATTCCTCAGAAAACAAAGGGAACTCCAAATAGAGTCTCCTGCTGTCATCAGCATAGGAACCAGCTGACGGCACTAGAGTAGGGGAGTCCCTGGAGTATGTCGTTGGGTACCCTAGGTTCCTGATTTGTCTGGCATTTTACATCCGTTTATGTGCCAGGCATTGACATAAGGGCTTTCATATACTCAGTCTCGGTTCTTACGATCCTGGGCCATCAGATTTACAATGCGCATTTAATAGATGTGAAATTCAAGGTGAAGAAACTTGAAGACGTTCACACAGCTATTAATTAATTGGTAGAGCTGTGATTCCTACCAGGGTCGTGTGGAACCCAAGGAGAGCATACTTTCCACATTGTGAGGCCTTTGAGGAAATGACATTTCTATTTTGGACAAAGCATTCAGTTTTCCAAAGAGGGTAAGGTCCTTTTGCTTTTTAAATAGCTGTCAGACAAGTGTACCACCACCCCAAACATGTCTATATCGAGTGAGCTCTTTCTGAACTGGCTCCTCCCCATGGCTCTTCCACACAAACTTGTGGCTCTGGCCAGGGTGTCTCCATGCTGCCGTCCAAGCACACTGCATGCACGCTTGGAGCCACTTCACCCCCATTGCCAAGGTGCCTCATCTGCCTTCCACACACACCTGCCTTCCTGCTTTTTTTTAACAGCTGACTTTCCCCGAGCAGGTAGCCATGTCTGTTCTAGGGGAGCATAGCAGAATCAGTACCCCCACCCAGAGACCCCCAAACCACACACTCCAGATAAGAATTGCCAGGGTGGTAGACTACAGTTAGCACCAGTTTGTCCAACCCCCTTAGATGTGGCAGGAAGTCAGGGAGGGAAATATAAGCAGAGAGGTTGCAAGCGGGGTCTCTGACTTCCCCAACCTGAAGCAGTCTCTCTCTCCCTGTGTGTCTGTGGAACGAAATGTACAACTCGCGTCCCCATTGGTGCCCTCCTGCTTGTGTTAGGAAAGAGGGCACACGAGTTGAACGTCCCAGGTGGCTTGTATTCAGGCTCTTCTCATCTTCTGCCACCAGGACTCTAAATGCTGTCACTGCTGCGGGCTCTACCTCTGCTGCTGCTACTGCTGACCTTGTTGTGTCCCTGACAGAATCTTCCTCATCCTTGACTGTCTGGGTCTTCACAGGGGGGCCCAGTGGTTTAGAGTCCAAATGAATAGCTTCACCCTTTCATTATGAGGGTACGTTCCATTGAGGAACTTGAAGCATGTTTCTAAGTGACCCGGGCCAAAGGAGTCTTAGGGACAGCGCTGAGTGTCGCATGGAAGTACATTCCTCACTTCACCTGACTCGGTCTCTTAGCTAAGCCAATATTCTCCCAGAACCTCTGCACAAGATGAGTTTCCTTCCTGGGGCTTCCATTTCCTCTTCAGAAATTAAGGCAGCCTTTACCTCTCTCCTCTAATCTCAGGAAGCTTAGCAGGTTTTATGAAAAGAGCACCCTGCCCTGAAATTGCAGAAATCCTGGTATGCTAGACGTGCACATTTGCGTCTCCCCACCCCTCAGCAGTGTCTCGCTGTTCCACTGGCAATTAGACTAGAAGTTCTTTAGCATCAGGGCTTGTGGTTTATTATACTCTCAAAGTCTTTGAGGCCTCTTAGAGGCTCGCATAGTTCCTTATGAGCGTGGACCTCCTTAAATATATCATGCTTGATTCGTTGATTCCTCATGCACAAACCTGTACTCCTTTCCCGTCCATCTTGGAAGTTGGTGCTGATGGGAACAAAACCAGTGTTAAGTGGGTTGCAGCAAATTCATTGCCACTGCTGATAAAGCCGCATGCTGTCTTTTTTTATGCCGGCCTTCTGAACTAGTTACATACGTTAGAGAAAGGGGTCACAGAAGAGGGAAATTAGAGCCAATAGTAAGAAGGACGAACTTTTTTAAAAGCAAGATTACCTTGCTTTAAAAAAAAGAGAAAACGCCACATGCAAACCATACAAAGAGAACGGGCAAATGAGAGTGGTGGTGTCGGTTAGACTAGCGGGGAATTTTGTTTCTTCCTCCTCACTGAGCTTCCAAGTGTCTGTGAAGTGACAGATTTCCTAAGTTTTGCAGGGGACATTCGGATGTGTCATCTCGCCATTCTGTCCACTGTGATTCGGACCTGCCCCCCACCCCCTACCTGGACCAGGTCCCTCTGCTTGTCTGAGGAGGTCTCCAACATCACCCTCATCAATCATAGGCCACCAGGAGGGACCTCAGCCTTCAGCTACGGAGTTAGATGTTATGAGGGAACGAGATGGAAAAAAAAAATAGAATGTTTATATGGAAGGAAATTTAAGAGATGAAAGCCATAATTACTTTAAATTAACAGTTGAAGACATGGAGCCCCACAAAGCCGGGTAGCACAGAACCAGGGTGGAGAGCCAAGCCTTTAGATTTCAGACAAGTCCTCCAATCTCGTAGGCGGGGAGCTCCGTCCCCACCCAGCTCTGCCCCCTGGGCCTGGGATCTCAGGGAGAGAGAAGAAGGGTCCTCTGACCATGCAGCCAGGCTGTGCCTTGTGGGTGCAGATTTTATTGAACATTCCTTGCATCAGTCTATTCTGTCCATGGTCACTAGCTCAAGGAGGCCTTCTCTTTCTCATTAATACACTCATTAAAAGTTTATTGAGTCCCTGCTATGTGCAAGGCATTGCAAAGACATGTCTTTTTCTTGTCATCCAGGAACTAAAATCAAAGATGGAAACCACATGTCTTTCTTTCCCACTTACTTGGCGTGCTGGTATGTGCGTGTTTTATATTGGTGGGATTCCTTGGAAGGGAAACTTCCCTTCCCCGAGAGGCAGCGCAAGTATCCCATTCACTGTCCCCAGCATGGTCCTAGCGATGGCGTGGGGGAAGGAAAAGAGGCAGGAGCTGGGCAGTAGGAGACCTGTATTTATACCCTCAGCTTAGATAGCAAGTCACTGGTTGGCTTGGGACAACCTTTATAGTTCGTGCCTTGCCTACGTTTCCTCTTTTTAAAGTAAGGATGCTAAATTTTAGTGAACTCTGAGTTCCTTTGGAGATCAGACTTGCAACCTCAGATAGTACAAAACTGAGCTAAGATGATGCATCAGGAAGACTGATTGTCCCATAAAATGGAACAAAAGAATAGAATAGTTATCTTTTACCATCTTCGCGTCCTTTTACTTTCTGCCTTTGAAAGCCCCCAGTGAGCTGGGCAGTGCATTTGGAAAGTGAGCTTTCTGAAGCCCGAGGCCCGAGGCTCTGGAAGGTAGTGAGTGCACGCTGCTCATGGGCAGGGATCCACCAACGGAGCCTGTCTGTCAGTTCTGTGAGATCCTTTTTGCTCACGGCTTTCCCCAAGGGCCCTCAGGCATCCGCATGGAGGGACTCTCACTGGGAATGGGAGGGCAGGCTACTGCCATAGAAACCTGACAGGTTTACCTAGCCCACAGGGGATGGAACCTTTGACCTTGGCCTAATTAACTGCTTTACTCAGCCAACTACCAGGCCAGTGACACTGAAAGGAAAAACAACAGGATTTAACACCTTCTCCTCCCAGCAACACCCCCCCTCCCCGACCCCCCCCTTCCCCCCAACATGGGTGCATGCAGACAGTGGCTCCCTAGCTGTTTCTTGTCTTTAATTCCTGGGAGGTCAAAAATACTTTATGGTTGCACACACTTAAAAATGATGAAGATGGTCTATTATTCGTTCTGTATTTTCACCACTGATTGGGGGGTGGAGAGGAAACTAATTTATCTTGGGACTGCAAAATAAGGAGAGAGTTTACAAAATACTTCACGACTGTCACATTAAATGATGCTTTTATGATTCCAAAAAGTTTTCAAAGTCCCTCTCAGTCATTGCCTTCTGAATCTTTAGCATATCCATAATTCTCCCTTTGTGTGTGGCTGTGTCCATGCATTACCATTGAAAGCCCTTTTGTATATAATTATTTGTTTACAGTTCTATTTCCTTGCTCCTTGAAGACAATGTCTGGCACACTGGTGTTCAATAAGTGTTTTTATGTATAATGAATGATTGACCACATTAGTGACGCAAATCCTCAGCTCCAAGGTTCTTCCTCAGAATTTTCTAACCATACTTCTCAAAGTCACCCCACCCCCAACTTGTCACCCTCTCCCACATGACCCTTTCATTCCTTCATAATTTTTAGCCCTACGTGAAATTCCTTTGTTTCTTTGCTTGTGTGTTTACATGGGTATATGTTTTTCTCTTTGCATTGTAAAGTAAGATTTATTAGGGCGGTGACATTGTGCCATCCTTCTAGCAGGAGGATGGTATTGTTCTGCCAGCATCTCTCCTGTTGGATAAGTAAATGAATCTCCAATCTGTGATTGAACTTTTGGAAACAGCAGAACTCGTTCAGTTTTGGAGCACGAAGTGAGTGATTAAGATGAATAATGTCTTTGGGGAGACACAGTACTGAGTCCAAGTAATGGAGAAATGGTTCAATGATTTTTCTTTTGTCTTTTTTACATGCATGTTGGAAAACTAAAGTAAAATGCATTGTTTTTCTTTTTATTCTTTTAATTCAAGTTTATTGGGTGACAAGGATTAGTAAAGTTTCATAGGTTTCAGGTATACAATTTTGTAATACATCATCTATATATCAAGTTCTATGATTTTTCACACAAGTCTCAGAATGGTTTCAGAGGCAGTTCAAACAAAAATATTCAGAAATATTTGAGCAATCCGTTATCATTCAATTGTATGCCACTTTGAGGCGGTTACTTTGTAATGTTAATTTGAGAGTATAAATTTTGGTATGGTTTTTAAAAATTACAGTTCAATTTATATACAGTGAAATACACTCAACTTAGGTATGCAGTTCAATGAGTTTTAACAAATGAGCATATCCTGCATCCCTTATATTCCAGTCAAACTATGGAACATTTCCTTTATCCCAGAAAGTTCCCTGTTGTCTTCCACATAATTCCACGCCTCCCCTCCACCCCCCCCCCGCCCCCAACTACTGTTCTAATTTAGATCAGCAGGGATTTGTTTGCCTTGGTTCTCTATGACTCACCTCTATTTCATATCCAGTCTTTCTGACAGAGGTGTTTATCTTCTTCTAATATCTCAGACACATGAGATACCGTGTTTCCCTGAAAATAAGACCTAATCGGAAAGTAAGCCCTAGTGTGATTTTTCAGGGTGCTCATCATATAAAATAAGCCCTACCTTATTTCCCCGAAAATAAGACCGGGTCTTATATTAACTTTTACTCCAAAAGATGCATTAGGGCTTATTTTATACTACGAGCATCCTGAAGAATCATGCTAGGGCTTATTTTCTGGGTAGGTCTTATTTTCGGGGAAACAGGGTAGCATCTCAGTTCTCTTTTTTGGCGGGGGAGGGGGGCGCGGTTGTTTCTCATGGAATCTTCTGTCCTGCTTCATTTTGGACTGGTTGTTCTCTAGGCCAGGTCTGTAGCTCCTTTTCTGAGATCTTCATTACCTGTATCAGGGTCAGAAAAGGAAGAACTAATAGGTATTTTAGCAGAGCTAGGGGTAATATGCGTGCATGTATTCTGCAAATACAGAATTACACTTCTGTGAATTTTGACCTGTCTATACATTTTAAATCATGAGACCACATGGATGCCTTCATTTCCAGTCCAGCATCACAGGGTTTATTCCAGGTTTTCCCCTTTTAGTGCTCCTTCTGTGAAATAAGAAACTTGGTTTCCAATATTCCTAATACATTTACTTATTTGATCAGTTTCCCCAGCTTCCTTCCCTTCTCCTCAGGTGGACATCCTCGTGAGCTGCTCTCACTGTCACAGCGTGTGTCAGTCCACCATCCCCACCCCGCGTCCTGTGAGGGGAGCCTTCCTCCTCACCCCTCTTAGGCTCCGATGCCCCATGCGGGTCCCCCACCCTCACATGGATGCCCACCTTGCTCTGCTTGGGTTCTGATATGACCTGCCAGTCTGGCCTCGTAGGTGAATTCACCCACCACACCATCAGCTTTGCAAATGCCTGAGTTGCCCTGTCCCACCTCAAGGCTCAGGGCTCAGTTGTTCAGGAGCGGAAGCAGATGGAGCCAGGACACTTTTTTTTTTCCATCACAGCTGACATTCAATATTATTTTATATTAGTTTTAAATGTATAGCATACTGGTTAGACATTTAATACAATGTACAAAGTAATCTCCCCCTGATTATAATCCCCCCACCTTGCACTATACATAGTTATTACAATATTACTGTCTGTATGCCCTGTGCCATACTTTACATCCCCATGACTGTTTGTACCTACCAATGTGTACTCCTTAATTCTTTCACCCTTTTCACCTAACCCCCTTCCCATCTGGTAATCATCAGTTCTCTTTATCTATGAATCTGTTTTTGGTTTTTGTTTGTTTGTTTGTTTTGTTCTTTAGATTCCACATAAAAGTGAGATCATAAGGTATTTGTCTCTGTCTGACTTATTTCCTTAGCATAATACCCTTCAGGTCCATCCATGTTGTCCCAAATGGTAAGATTTAATTCTTCCTTATGGCTGAGTAATATTCCATTGTACATATATATGTACCACTTCTTTATCCAGTCCTCTGTTGATGGGCACCTAGGTTGCTTCCATATCTTGGCTATTTAGCACTTCAGTGAACATAGGGATGCATATATGTTTCCAAATTAGTGTTTTAGGTTTCTTTGGATAAATAGCCAGAAGTGGAATTGCTGGGTCATCCATCAGGTAGTTCTATTTTTAATTTTTTTGAGGAAGCTCCAAACTTTTCCAGTGATTGAACCAATTTGCAATCCCACCAACGGTGCACAAGGGTTCCCTTTTCTCCACATCCTTGCCTACACTTGTTGTCTGTTGATTTATTGGTGACAGCCATTCTGACAGGTGTCAGATGGTATCTCATTGTGGTTTTAATGTGCATTTCTCTGATGATGAGTAATATTGAACATCTTTTTATATGTCTGTTGGCCATCTGTATGTCCTCTTTGGAGAAATGTCTATTCAGATCCTCTGCCCATTTTTAAATTGGATTGTTCGTTTTTTTGGTGTTGAGTTGTGTGAGGTTTTTTTTAATAAATTTTGGATATTAACCCCTTGTCAGATGTATCGTTGGCAAATATCTTCTCCCATTCACGAGGTTGTCATTTTGTTTTGTTGGTGGTTTCCTTTGCTATTCAAAAACTTTTTAGTTTGATGTAGTCTCTTTATTTTATTTTTTCTTTTGTTTCCCTTATCTGAGGTGATATATCAGAAAAAAAATATTACTAAGAGCTATGTCAAAGAACTAGTTTACTACTTATGTTTTCTTCTAAGAGTTTTATGGTTTGGGGTCTTACATTTAAGTCTTTAATCCATTTTGAGTTTCTTCTTGTATATAGAACAAGATTGTCCAGTTTCATTTTTTTTGCATGTATCTGTCCGGTTTTCTCAACACCATTCAGTGAATAGACTGTCTTTACCCCATTGCATAGTCTTGCTTTCTTTGTCATAGATTAAATGACCGTATAGTTATGGACTTATTTCTGGGCTCTCTATTCTGTTCCATTGAACTATATGTCTGTTTTTATGCCAGCACCATGCTGGTTTGGTTACTATGGCCTTGTAATATATAGTTTGATATCAGGTAGCTTAATACCTCCAACTTTGTTCTTCTTTCTCAAGATTGCTATGGCTGTTCAGGGTCTTTTATGGTTCCATATACATTTTAGGATTATTTATTCTAGTTCTGTGAAAAATGCCATTGGTATTTTAATAGGGATTGCATTGAATCTGTAGATTGCTTTGGGTAGAATGGACATTTAAACTATGTTAATTCTTCCTATGAGCATGATACATGCTTCCATTTATTTATATTGTCTTAGATTTTTTTTCTTCAGTGTCTTATAATTTTCCAAGTACAGGTCTTTTGCCTCCTTGGTTAAATTTATTCCTAAGTATTGTATTGTATTGTATTGTATTGTATTGTATTGTATTGTATTGTATTGTATTGTATGTATTTATTATGTGTTTGTAAATGGGATTATTTGCTTAATTTCTCTTTCTGATAGTTCATTATTGGTGTATAAAAATGCAAGTGATTTCTGAATATTAATTTTGTATCCTATTTTACTGAATTCATTTATCAGTTCTAATAGTTTTTTTGCGGTAACTTTCAGGTTCTCTCTGTATAGTATTATGTCATCTGCAGATAATGACAGTTTTACTTCTTCCTTTCCAAATCGGGTGCCTTTTATTTCTTTTTCTTTTCATTTTGCAGTGGCTAGGGTTTTTAATACCATGTTGAATAAATGTGGTGAAAGTAGATATCGTTGTCTTGTTCCTGATCTCAAGGAAAATGCTTTTAGCTTTTCCTTGTTGAGTGTGACGTGATGTTAGCTGTCAGTTTGTTGTTTATGGCCTTTATTATGTTGAGATATGTTCCCTTATTCCCACTGTACTGAGAGTTTTTATCATAAATGGCTGCTGGGTTTTGTCAAAAGCTTTTTCTGCATCTGTTGATTATGATCATATAATTTATATCTTTCATTCTGTTTATGTGATATGTCATGTTTGATTTGCAGATATTGAACCAACCCTGCATCCCAGGAATAAATCCCATTTGATCATGGTGTCTGATCTTTTTAATGTATTGCTGAATTTGGTTTGCTAATATTTTCTTGAGGATTTTTGCATCTATGTTCATTAGGAAAATAACAATTTTTTTTGTTTGTAATGTCTGCTTTTGGAATCAGGGTAGCGGTGGCCTCATAGAATGAACTTAGAAACCTTCCCTCCTCTTGAATTTTTTGGAATGGTTTGAGAAGAATAGGTGTTAATACTTCTTTGAATATTTGGTAAAATTCACTGGTGACGCCATTGGTCCAGGTCTTTTGTTTTTTGGGAGTTTTTCTTATTACTTTTTGATTCGATTTTGTTAGTAGTAATTGGTTGGTTCAGATTTTCTGTTCCTTCTTGATTCAGTCTTGGAAGATTGTATGCTTCTTGGAATTTATCCATTTCTTTCAGATTGTCCAATTTGTTGATGTATAACTGCTTGTAGAATTTTCTTATAATCCTTTGTATTTCTGTGGTATTTGTTGTCACTTCTCTTTCATTTCTGATTTTACTTATTTGGATTTTCTCTCTTTTCCTTCGTGAGTCTGATAAAAGATTTATCAATTTTGTTTATCTTTTCAAAGAACCAGGTCTTGGTTGCATTGATCTTTGTATTTTTTAAAAACTCGATTTTGTTTATTTCCACTCTGATATTTGATATTTCCTTCCTTCTGCTTACATTGAGCTTTGTTTGCTGTTCTTTTTCTAGTTCCTTTAAGTGTCCAAGATGCATCTCTTGATTCTCTCCCATTCCTCAATGTTTTCCTTTTTTAAATCTTTTGATACCAAAGAATAATACTGTCCACCATTTGCCTAAGCTTCAGATCTAAATGTCCTTGACTATTTGCCCTTCCTCCCCTATTCCTTGCTATTCCCAGCTAAATCATGAACAGCTCTGTTTGATTCAAAATATGCCCCACATCTTTTCATCTCCTCATTTTCACTGCACATACTAATCTCCTAACTGATGTTTCTCTTTCTGCTATGTTTCATATCCCACAATCCATTCTCATAGAGCAAGCGCATGATCTTTTAAAAAGTATGTTTCAGGTATGATGTCCTTTAGAGCCCTCTCCTGATTTCCCATTATACTTAAAATAAAAGCCATATTCCCGTATGGCGTAAAATACCTATATATGTGATAATCAATCCTGGCTACACATTAGAATCACCAGGGGAACTTTTTAGAAGCACCAAGCTTGAGACCCACCCAAGTCCATTTAAGTCCGGATATTTGGGGATGTGGCCCAGACATCAGTATTTAAAAAAATTCCCTCGTCAATCTAATGGGCAGCCAGGGTTGAGAATCATGCCTCCCTCTAACCACCTTCATACTGCCTTTTCCCCTTTCATGACTGCTCCTTTTAGCTTCTCAGAGTAACTTCTCCTTAATCACCTTACCTAATGTTCCATGTTACTGATCACTCTCTGCCGTGTTACTCTCCATGAACACGTTTTCTTAGCATTGTCATCTGAGATCATCTTATCTATGTTTTCATTTTTTTAACATTAGAGTGTAATTTTCATGATAATTCTTGCTTTCTACTACACCGTGTTTCCTGAATTAGTTCTTAATAAATATTTGTTGCATGACTGTATGTAGAAGGGAGAACTGACTGAGGGAACTGTCATGTGGGAGCCAGGAAGTGAGAAATCCATCTGGGCAGGTGAGATGAAATGGAGCAGATGGTAGAGTCTTGACAGATGGAGATTAGCTGAGAAACGAGGTAAAGTAAGCAGCGTTGACAATGGAATTAGACACTCTGATAATTTCAACTTGGAAGAGGCATAGTTTTATTCTGGATTGGGGCAGTCCCAGGAAAGCAGAAATGACTGGTTTCCCGAATGGCAGGGCAACCTGTAGCATAGAATCACATTTTATGTTTCCCATGGTTGCTATTAATTTACTTTTGGAAACTCATTTCACCTAAATGTTAGTAAGAGTAGCCCTCTGGATTCATCATCCCCCCGTCATTCCTTTCAGTTAGTAATGTACTAACTTACGAAAGCATTTGAGATTCCTACCGGTTCACAGTACTCATTGGTTATCGCTGCTCGTTGGTATACCTTCTCTACCCTTTTCATCGTCATACATTCAGAAGCCTCATCACTTTACCGTATTTAACTATGACTATCTTGCTTTAAATATTGGGATTAATTGAAAAATTGTGTTTTTGCTTGTATCACAACCCAGATTTGTAATGTGGAAATGAGCAAACGTACTCTTGGCAAAGCTGAAGTTGTTTGGGCACATCAGGAGAAGGCAGAGTTCTTTGGAAAAGACAACATTGTGGAGAAAAATAGAAGGCAGCAGGAAGAGAGGAAGATCAAATAAGAGATGGACTGATTCCATAAAAGAAGCCACAGGCGTGAGGCCACAGGAGCTGAGCAGGGCTGTTGAGGACAGGACTTTGTGGATATCGCTCATTCATAGGGTCACCAGGAGTCAGAGCTGACTCCACAGCCTATAACAACAACAGCTCTTGGACTATTACCATATCCCTTGCAGTTATTAGCAATTGAATTCATGGAGTCTTAATAGTATATGATTAGAACTCCAGACATAGGCAATACTCTGCTCCGCAGTAATGCCAAGCAAAACGAATGTTCACTTTTACAAATTCAGCGTGGTAATTTTGTGCCTTTAGATTGGGGTTTTACACATACCACGATTTTAGAGGAGACTTAGGAGGTTTAAAAAAAAATGGGTTTCAAAAATGACAGGTTTAGGAAGCATAATTCTGTGATGAATGGCTATGCAAAAGTACTGTTTACAAAGTACAGATAAATTCCTCTCTGAACATGAAGCAGAGTCTGTATTGTAACAGCTTAGTTTTATGGACAGAGAGAGATGAAAACTGGTTGGAAGAGAGTCAAGTATTGTTGCTCAGTTTACCTCCCCTCCCCCATCCCAGGATGAAGGTGAAGCCATTCATTCCTGCAACAGCCATTTTCATGAGTTAGCAGGCGAAGCAAGTACCAATGGTGAAGACTTGACACTTGGGAGAAATGTTTAGCTTTGTGTTACACCTGGATCTCTTGCGAACTCTGACATTGTAAATGGGGAGCAGTGTTCCCTGTTCCAATACCTTTTTCTCAACCATGGACCTTGATGCAAACCTATAATGATTCTATAGGAAAATACCCCATTCCTTCCTCTCTGCAAAAAACAGCAAACTTTGTTAAATTTTTAAATACTGATGCTTTAAAATGTGAATCTATGTGCAAAGAAGGTAAATTCAATTTTCTACTTGTAGCATGTCCAAAATAGATTATGTGTCTATTTTCTGGATAATTTCATATAGAACAAATTACCAGAGAGGTCTTGAACCCTATTAGCAATTGCCTGACATTTTAATGACAACTTCTGTCTATTCACTGTATATTTGCGGCTGCTTTACACATCTGTACCATTTACAACAGGGTTTACTTAGGTAAGATGACCACCCTGATGCCTCCATGATGGGCATGGAGAATGAGGAAAATTGTTACAGTGAAGTAGCTATAATAGGTGTTCAATAAATATTTAATGTAAAATACGTGTTTATAGACAGATTGAATTATATACTCCCATTACAAGATAGAGGATGGGAAAACAGCCATATGTATATGTGTATTTATTGGAATTTTAAAAAGGAAGTTAAAGCTTTTTCTTAAAGCCTCATCAAGCAAACACATAAAATATTTTTATTGTGGGGGTGCCTATAGCATTGCCAAGAATTATTTGAAATGTTTTATAATTTGTTTCAATAGTTTTAGATGCAAATATTTGTATATATAAGACTTGCTACTCTAAAGTTATTCCAGAATACTGGTTCTTAACCTTGGAACTTAGAAAAAAGAGAGATTATGTAAATTATTTTTAAATATCTGTTTTAATAGTATAAAATGACTTGCAAAATGTATGTATATATATATATGTATATGTATATATGTATGTATGTGTGTGTATATATATATATATATATATATATATATATATATATATGGATGAAAGTCCGTATTTATTCATACAAAAACACTTACTGAATAACTGTAAGGTATTAAGGTAGTAATATGCCCTCTGTCTTGTTTCTTGTTGTTGTTGTGCTAACCTTTCTCCAAAAGAGCAGAGATGAAGCATGGTTCTAAACGAATTTTAAATTCTTTAGTTATTAAGAAAATAAAGCTCTAAAATTGATCTAGATTTTTATTGTATAATAAACCAAAATACACATAATTGTAACATATTGTCTGCTAATTGTCTCTTGGATTCCATCCCAGTATTCTAAGAGGATGTGAGGATGTATATTGCTAATATCTTTATATAATTCAAGATAACCTCAAAGATTTTGTGTTCTCTTATACCTTGACAGGTTGGTACAGAGGATATACTCTCCAAAATAAATCTAAAAAGGTATGGCACATGATTCCATTTTTTAGCTTGAAATCTCTCTGCTATTTGTATGTTGTGCTATCCGATTCCATTATCTGCTCTCTGCGCTCTCTAGACCTAGTTTCCTTTCTCTTTAATGGCTGTTCTATAGGTGTGACTGCAAACCTTCTCACCTCAAAGCTCTAGTAAAATAGTGCAAATCCCATTGACCGTATTTCCCCACCAGCCAACTCAAGGATGAGAGCCCGGAGGTGAATTCACAGATCAGGCTGGGCCTCTGCATGCTTCTTGCTCCGTCGCTCAAACTAAGCTGTAAGGTGGTCCAGTGACATTGCTGCCCTTGGCTCTGTCTTTTAGGGAGGGACCCATGCTTCTTCCGTTATCCTTTAGTTGCAATGCTAAACTCCCAAAACTAAAGGCTCTCCCCATTTCCACTTGATTCTTTCTTTCATTGTAAAATGGACCAATCAAGAGCAGTACTTTTCCAACTGTGAACCTCACCACCCCAGTAACACATCATGAACTCAGTATAGTGGGTTGTAACCAATACTTTTCATAAAACAAAACTGAAAAATAGAAAAGAAACTGGAATACCATGGTAAGTATTGTTTCATGAAAGTTTCGTTTGGCTCCATATGTTGACATATTTTAGGAATTTCAAATTAAATTTTAGGGTATCGTAAGTACCGGGTTGCCATGAAAATGTATCTCACTGTGGGCAGAGTTTGAAAAATACTGACCTTCGTGGGTTCCTTTTTCCCAGTGTCAATACTACTAATCCTCAAGCTAAAGAAAATCTATTAATTATGTTAATAACCCCCTGGGTTTATTTAGGTCGGCTCAGCTACTTTCCTTTGATGCTGCACTCTGGGGCAACATAGCGTGTCAGCACTTTCTTTTGAAACAGCCACGTTGAGTTGATCAGGCCACATTATTTCATGGTTAGTTCACATGCAAAATGGGTAATTAGGAAAGGGGTAAGGGAAACATTTTAGAATTTATCAAGGGTTGAGTCAAAAACCCCACCGTTTTTATTTTGCAAACCTAGTATGAGATGTAGTTTGGTGTAAAAGTAATTGCGGCTTAAAAGTTTAAAAATCATTGTAAAAACTGCGATTACTTTTGCACCCACCTAACAGACGTAATCTTTTCACACAACTCTCAAGGGAGCTCGGGGCCCAGAACACCACCTTTCTACAAGGTATAGGCCATTAAAAACACAGGACTGTCTGTTCAAGATTTCCACCTTGTTGATTCTTCAGTCACACTCAGTATTTGAACATGTATGTGTACACACACACACACGCTTTGTTAACTTTGACAATGTAATACTTTACCAGAATAAAGCAGTGCTTGCTTGTAAAGTGAGTATCAGCTCTGACAGTTTTGGTCCTTTGATTTCTCCCTAAATCCTGATGCTGAATTTTTCTACCCAAAGATTCTTGTACCACATGTCTTCGTTTCCAGCCTGATTATTTTCATTTACTCTTGCTGACTTTAATTTCTCCAGGCCTTCAAATAGGGACCAAGGTGGCAGACGTTCTGGCTTGATCTAAAGCAAAGACTTTTTTTTCTTTCTGGATGCTAGTTAGACAAGAGTATTTACAGCCACTTCTGCTTCTTGGTTTGAGTTTAACCCTATCAGTGTTTATTTTATTCATAATTATGGAATTCGTAGTTGTTTCAAAACATAATTAGAGTTAATTATTTTGAAGTTCTAAATTGAATAAAGAGCAAGAATGCTTAAGTCACTTAATTCCATATCCTTTTAAAAAAAGTTAATTTTTAAAAATGAGCAACAACCAAAAAACCACTCTCAGATAAAATCATATGAACTTAAGTAACAAACAGAATTCTCGAGTTTTAACCGGTGAATGTGAATCATGTTGAAACAAGGTCCCAGACCACAGCTTTCGCTTTCACAGAGTATGTAGTATGTAATCATCCTTTATGAGCATAAATGACCTTGGTTGCTAAGGCATTCTGTCATTTCCTAATATATGAAAATGCATCTAGCTAGTGCCTTTTTTGTCTGCTTTGCAAAGCGGATAGTTGGAGTGCCACACTAGGATCTAAACAACAAGTTCTAGATGTGTTTTTAATTTTTTTGTATTCATTTTTTAAAACCCTTATTTAAATGTTAAATATCACCCTATAGAAGAATTATTTCAGTAAGAGCTTCTCTCAGTTCTTGATAATTAAGCTTTGTAATTCAACGAAATGATAGTACAAACAAGGGCCGTGCATTTATTCGTTGATTTTTAAGTTGAAATATCTCTCTTATGGAGAGATCCAGGAAAAATAGAGGGAGTTTAAAGTCCATTGTCATGAATTATGCTCAACTTTTGACACCCCTTCATTAAGAGATCCAGCCTATTTGAAATGCTGTCCTAACGTTCTTTCCTACATTTGCCAGTTGAAAGGCCTATTATTTTAATGGAAATTTTTGGTGTCATTTATAAGCAGACATAGCCATTTAGAATGGTGATAAAATGAGCTAGTGGTTTTACAAATTGAAGAAGCCAAGAGCTTTTCAGAAACTGGTATTGATCCTGGCAGGATTGTGGAAGTGTGGATGGGGCATTATCTAGAAAATCATTATTTTATTTTTATTTTTTTACTCAAGTGAGTAGGTTACATTGAGAAAGGAAAAGCAAAACTGAGAGACAGGCTGTAAATCAGAAATATATTACCCAGGTTTGTTCTGGCTTTCTGTGTGCAATAATGGCCCAGGAAAAGTTCTGCAAGCCTCAGGTTTGTCAGAACAATTAAATGGCTATAAGTGGACAGATGCTATTATGGAAAGATGATGCCTCCCAATAGCAGTGGTAATACAACAAAATAAATATTCTCTTAATATGAATATCATCATATCTGTACACCCAGTATAACTTACCTGCTTACGATCTGCTTAGATGTCACAAAGTAAGTCACTGTTTGTTTATATTACGAATGCTTCTGTCTTGGATTTCTCCTGGTTATTAGGAGACCAGTCATTAGATTATGAATGCATAAAAATTTTAATTGGTCCTTTACCTTCTTGATTTGAAAAATCTTCTGCAAGGACAGTTTTGGGAGTAGCAATGTTATATCTTATTTTAAACTCCAAATATGGCTCCTACAACTGCTACTTTAAGTGGTTCATCTTTACCCAGTGTTCTACTTTTTCATGAGTTCTGGACATTTTTTTTATTGTAATAAAATATACATGGCATGAAAGTTACAATTTTAACCATTTTTATATGTATAGTTCGGGGGTATTAAGTACATTGACATTGTTGGACAACTATCTCCACCATCCATCTCTGGAACTTTTCCATCTTTCAAAACTAAAACTCTGTACCCATTAAACACTGACTCCCCATTTCCATCTCCCCGCAGCCTCTGGCAATTTCACTATGAATCTGACTGCTCTAGATATCTCATATAAGTGGGTTGTACCGTGTCTCTCCTTTTGTGTCTGGCTTATTTCACCTAGCATCGTATCCTCAAGCTGAGTTTCGGACAGCCCAGCCCGGTTCTCCACAAACATGGTAGTCAACACAACATTTACCTCAATGTCTCGGTCAGAAGAAACATCCAAAGTTTCTTAGGAATCCTAAGAACAGATCTGAAGTTTCAGAACCCCAGAAGTCAGGCCCAAAAGAAATTATAGTCACATTGTATTTTTGTTCATTTTTAGCTTTTTAATCAGGTTTCCAAAATCACTTTGAATCCTGCCCCTATAGTGGAAGAGGTCATGTTACCTTGCCTCTGTGTGTGTCCTGGGTCTTATTAATAACAGGATTGGAATAGTGATTTCTCACTCATACAGCCCACACTTGCCCCCTTCTCAAAGCAAAGAGGGGAAGGTATGTACTTTTCTTCCTGTCCGGCGGGAAAGGATGGCCACTTTGCTTCTGAAGGAACGACAGAATCTACCCTGTCATCACCTATGCTGGGAGCAGCCCAATCTCAAATTTTCTTACTGTTTCCTGTTTTATTGGCAAAGGATTAAAAAAGGAGAAAGAAGAGTATTGAATGGGTACATACAGCACAAGAAACTAGACACACAACCGACCCCAGTTGAAATTCACTCATTTTCTGCCTCTGAATGGATTAAGGACCTCTGGGTAGACACGCATCTTTGACCCAGTCCCCCAGGCAGGGGGATGTCTGTCTCCCACCTTTGTGGTCAGCCACCCCTGACATGGAATGTCCACAGGTTGCACTAACTTTTATAGGCACAGAGCTAGGAGCAGTTGAGCCAATGGTGGTGGTTAAACAGGTTCTTCTACTGGCCTGGCATGCAAAGTCCCATAAAACAAAGCACTGCAATGCCGTTTCCAGATGGCAATTTCTCTGTTTATCAATGCGTGTATCACACAGTTAAACAGCAGAAATTTTTGGCACTTGAAAGAACTCTAATCCAAGACTTGCTTCCTATTAGTTAGATCTGATCTTCATTTCTTCGGTTTCTACCAGCCAGTTTCCAGTCTTTCTGGTAGGTCTTCCTGGGCTTTAGTTTTCCCCTGGGAGATGTCACAATACTGATATAGAATTGCATCTTAGGGACATAGAATGAAGAGCAATGTGAGACTGGGAAGTGGTAAAAATAACCAGATAACTAATACTAATTGATTTGGGATGCATTTGGTTAAAATGCAAGTGCTGAGAGGAATCACTTTAGAAAATCACTATAATTTGATGGGCCACTAAGTACATACCGTGTTTCCCCAAAAATAAGACCTAACCAGACCATCAGCTCTAATGCGTCTTTTGGAGTAAAAATTAATAATAATATAATAATATAATATAATATAATATAATATAATATAATATAATACAATATAGCATAATATAATATAATATCGGGTCTTATATTAACTTTTGCTCCAAAGGATGCATTAGAGCTGATTGTCCAGCTAGGTCTTATTGTTGGGGAAACACAGTGGTCCTCCATCTCACTAATTATGTAAAACCCTTTAAAAGGAATCATCGCATGGCAGATAGGATCTGGAGGGTTTAGGATCTCACTATTAACCTCTTTACCATTTCCAGCTTCGGCCTGACCCGGGTATGTTTGCCTGTTCATTTACGAAGCATTTATCTAAACTCTCTGAACCCAAATCTTAATTTCTACCTTTTCAGTGTTTCAGCCATGATTTCATGTAGATAGCCAGCCAGTCAGTGCGATTGCTATCCTGCAAGCCTGGCTGCAAACTGTAGCTATTTTCCACGTGTCCTTTCTCCCCACCACGCATTGTTCGCTACTGTCCATGCTTTTTCCTTTGGGCTGAGATCTTTATGGCCACATAACCAAAGTTCTTCTCTCTGTAGGGTATTTTCCCTGAAACATATATCCATTTGAAAGAGGCAACCGTGGAAGACCGAGGGTAAGTTCCAATCGGGGAAGACCCCTAAAAAGCAATGATGATGTAAGATTATCATTAAAGAATGCCTTGTGTATATTATTTCTCTCGACTCATGAATTCCACCTGTCATATGAGAAATAAATAAATAAAAACGTTTTCCTGGCACAGTTCCTTCTTCTTTCTTCCCTTTTTATTCTTGTTCGTCTCTGGCATCCTTCCCCAGGACAATAAACACAGATAATGAAAGAACAGGGGGCCGTTACCTTCTTCTCGCAGTACCTGTTCACCAGTGATGTGTGCGCATGTGTGCGCGTCCATGAATGTCTGATGCTCTTGCTGATGAGACCTGAGAGTCCCCAATTTGAGAACTTTGGGAGCTAGATGAGCACACTGCCTCCTGCACTAATCAGCTCTGAACCTGGGGCAAGTCAGTTGGCCTGGGGGCACCTCAGGCTTGGAAAACAAATCTGGCCCTATGTTTGTCATGAACTTGATGTGAAATAAGAACTAATGTGTGTGAACATGCACTGCAGATAAACTTCATTACATTTTGGATAGTTTTTTTTCCTTTTTCACCTTACCATTTGTCTGGAAAGTGCTGCCTGTGACAGCTAAGCCTGAAGTGGGAGAGAGAGGCCACTTAGTTGGCGAGCCAATGGGCACGAGAGTTGAGGGAATAAGGAAAGCTTGGAGCTGGACTGGAGTCCCAGGGCTGATAGAGAGTAGAGTGGGTTATAGAGGTATGCAGACTCAGTGCTGCAAATAACATTCTCAGTCATAAGTTCTGCCCCCTTGTTTGAGAGATAAGAGGTGGTGACATCCTCAAATTCACACAACTCCTCGGTAGCAAAATCAGGCTGGGTGACCAGGTGTCCTGCCCTCCTGGAGAATCTTTCCATTGGTCCATTCCTGGGCAACTTCCAGCTTCACTAGCCAGAGCCATGTGGGTGGACAGGCAGAGTGGGAGGCAGACTGCCACTAATTAGGGTTGCCATATAAAATGTAGGAGACCCCGTTAAATTTGAGATTCAAATAATAACAAGTAATTGTTTACAGTATGTCCCAGATATTTTCTGAAACATACTAAAAAATTATTTTCATCTTTCTGAAATTCAGACTTAACGGGGCATCCTGTGTTTTTATTTAAGTCTGGCAGTCCTACCACAATCCCCATTCATTTCCTTGCTCTCGTTCTCTCCTTCCTTCTGCTAATCATAAAAATACCAGAGAGGATTTTGTGACTAAATGGCAGGGCAACCTTGTTATAAGTCTTCTGTGAGTGAGGAGTTTGGTATGTATACAGTTTCTACGCTGTGAAGCAGCAGATGAGAAGAAAACCTAGTCCCATACCAGAAGACGGCACCACCTTAGTCCCTGCCAGCAGGTCCTGTTTGAGTTTACAAGCCTCAGGACTCCTGTGCCATGCAGAAATGTCTGCTTGGCAGACCCAGCTAAAATATTGAATTTTGGCTTCCATCCCTGGGAATTGCTGAAGTCAGCCTGGCTCAGTAATTGAGGCTCCCATGGAGATGCAAAATGGGGAGGTCGAGGCTGGGCTTTGGGCCCATCGCCTTGCAGAAACTGAATTCATTTTGAGAAATGTAGTGTCCTCAGGTCTTTCTCTTTTCTCAGACACTTAGATGTGATAAAGTCTCCCTGCAATGGACAAGTATTTCTTTGTTTCAAGCCCAGCTAGCCCCATTGCCATCTTTGAGCTTTGAGGAATCTGTCAGGAAAAGCAGCAATGACCAACTCAGAATAACGTGGGCATCTGTCTGGTTCGCTTTAGGCAGCACGAGACCGTGATTCCTGGTGAGCTCCCGCTGGTGCAGGAACTCACGTCTACGCTGCGAGAATGGGCTGTCATTTGGCGCAAGCTCTACGTGGTGAGTTTTTCCCTGGGGCTTGGAGCTGGTGGCATGATTCCTGGGTCCCCAGCCTGTCTGTTCTGCGGCAGAGTGATCCTCTGCAAGTGGTTGGCTACTTACTGTGTTTCCCCGAAAATAAGATTTAGCCAGACCATCAGCTCTGATGCGTCTTTTGGAGCAAAAATTAATATAAGACCCGGTATTATATTATACCAGATATTATATAAATTATATTACATTTATTATATTATACCCGGTCTTATATTAAAATACAACAGGGTCTTATATTAATTTTTGTTCCAAAAGACACATTAGAGCTGATGGTCCGGCTAGGTTTTATTTTTGAGGAAACACAGTATTAGTCTGCGGGGAGTGGGTGCCCCTTACATGGACCGTACAGTGGCTGCTAACCAGCAGATTCTCATTTCCCTGGTGTAGGGTCATAGGTGATATGCGCGGTAGAGGAAGTGGGTATAATCTTTAGTTCAGTCTTTTCTCAACTGAGACTACATGCAGATTGTAAAGTAATAAGGATAAAACAACCACACACACTTACATAGTCCTTACTAAATGCCAGGTACTATTAATCCTCACAATACTCCTACAGAGGAGGAGCAGTTATTACCAACTAATCAATGAGGAAACATCGGGACATTCTCTTAGCCTCTACATGTATTGAACACCAGGAGCAGCCATCTTGCAAGACCAAGAATGCTCAAAGTCTGTTGGCAGCAAGCTTGCATGTGTGTCCACTTTAGGAAGCTCTTTCCTGGATATCAGACTGTACAAATGCTGTTTGCTAGAGTTCCCTCTTTCCTGGAGACCTCGTGGATAAGCATTGCTAGGTTTTGCCTCTGTAGCATCTCTCATGGCTGGCTGGGAATTCCTCTGGACATGTATTCTCTCATTTTATGTGTGAATGAGTTCAGTGAGGGAAAAGCCTCGACTCAGTGGCCTGGGAGCCATTCACTTTTCTTTATGTGGCTTTGTTTATCTAGATTTTTGTTCAGTTATGTGATGATTCTTCCTTTTTAACTCCCAAAAGTCAATAAGTTATTGGGAACACCTCACTCTAGACTCTTAAGTACTAAAAGCAGCTATCAAAAGCTGAGAGTTCATGTGAGATATTTCATTTCCATCCAGGGCTATTGTTTCCTGGAATGGGTCACAGAGTTGAAATCACCAACCCCTTTGATGGAAAAGCACATGATTTTTCTCTACCTGTCCATCCTTCAAGGCCAAGTTTAAGCATCTCTTCTTCATAACGTATCTTCTAAACACACCAATCCATAATGTTTCCTTCTGGCCTGTCGGAGCACTTATCACTGAACCCATTGGGGCTCTTGGGGCTTACTGTCTTGTAATGCGAGTTATCTTTTGATCTCTTTATGCTTAATTGAGGAGAGAGCTAACCTGTAAGTTCTTAAATCACGAGCTCCTGGAGGATAGAGATGCTCTTTTAAGCCATTTGGCCTGCATTGATCATCTTGTACTTCTACTGAAAGCACTCTCTGGTTCTGGTTAATTGATTAGTTCGTGGTGGATGGAACACATTTGATGGATGAGGACTTGCTTGTGCATGAGTGAGTTCCTTAGCATATTCTTTCTGGAAATCGGTGAGTGGTGAAATGTATTACGTAATAAATACTGGAAAGAAAAAAAACTTTTTAAAGGTGTAATGTGCAAGACTGGAGAGCATGAAGTAGACTTGTCCTCTTGCTAAAATGCGACTCTCGTGCTAACTTCCTTATCTCTGTCCTCCCCGTATCCACAGGTAATTGTGCCAAGTCTGCTAATGAGGAGAAATCAGAAATAAGTAAATCAGGGAGGAAGAAGTCTGATTCATACACGTCGACTCCCAAATCCCTTAGTAGTTAAATGGTGATAAGCTCAGGTTTGGGATTTCTTCTGTGGGAGTTTCACTATTTAATAGCAGAGTTGAGTTCTAAGTTAAAAAAAAAAAGTCCATCCCCTCTCAGAGGGAAGCAGTTTCCCATCTTAATGTTGACATCTAATAAAATATTTTGTTGTCTGTTTGTAAATATTTAGATGTTTTTAAAATTATTTTTTATTGAGGAATATTGGGGAACAGTGTGTTTCTCCAGGGATCAGCTCTAAGTCGTTGTCCTTCAATCTAGTTGTGGAGGGCGCAGCTCAGCTCCAAGTCCAGTCACCGTTTTCAGTCTTAGTTGCAGGGGGTGCAGCCTACCATCCCACACGGGAATTGAACCGGCAACCTTGTTGTTGAGAAGTTGCGCTCTAACCAACTGTGCGCCATCAGGCCGCACCTGTTCGTGAATATTTAAAACTGTCTTATAGCTGCTGTTGGTTGACTAAAATATACTCATTATGGGAACCTCAATCAATGGCTAGGGCTGAACATCTGCTTCTGCTTTTGATATGTGATCACACATCAAGAAATAATCCACTTAAAATGGGTTTATTAGAAATCATGGCTTTCTCTGTTTCTTTTTCTTTTTTTTTCTGTCCCTTCCTAAACCATTGACAGTTGACTTCAGACAGAATTTCTGAACTTCTTTCTCAACAATGTGTGTATCCAAGTAGCAAACCTCAAACACATTTCGCTGGGAAAAAAAGTAGAAGGAATCCAGTTCTATAGTTTTCACCATTCTCACCCCCCTTTTCGGTGTTTTGTTTTGCAATTCTGTCAAGTTCCTTGAGTCTATGTCATGATAAATACAGATTTTCTTAATCTACATCACTACTTGTGTTTTTCCTCTCATGCATTTCCTGCCACAGATGATAAGCCCAGGAATTCTGTTTGATGCCTTTAACGGTACCTGTGGTGTCTGAGAACCTCCACATTTCTCTAAAACACATCTCCTAGTTCTGCTCCAAGTCTAAGTTCATGAGAAATTTATGTGGTAGACCTAGAGTCTTATGTGAGAGGAAAATGCAGTCCACTAACCAGACTCAGCCTAGCCGTGTAGACACAGGCAATTACTCTAAGCAGGAGAGATATTTGTATAGCTGCGACTTATTTTTAGCAGTCATACTGTAACCTTGTAAAATAACCAGAAATATGTTTTAAAAGGGAAGGGAGTTCCTTATGCTGAAGAGAGGAGGACCCACTCATCCAAAATAGAAAGAAGAAATGATGGCACACCCGTTCCTTTATTTTCCTCTTTGTTATATTAGTATTATTTTTTTCCATTTAATTATCTTTCCTGCTGGATGTTGGCCTAATGCTTTGGGGACAAAGCAAGCTGGAGGAGACAGACACTGAATGAGAAATTGGGAAGCTTGGTTTCTCGTCCAGGCCTTGCCCTAACTGGCTCTGTGGTCGTGGGCAAGCTCCTGAGGTCCCAAGCACCTGCTGGATATTGACCCTCTGTCAAAGTGATATAAAATCTGCCTTGTTTACTCCATAGAGGGGTGTGGGTCTGAAAAAAGAGGGTGCTGTGAAATCATGGTATAGGCAGATCCAGGATTCTGTAGATGTGAGCATGTGGTTCTTGATGCTGTCTTAGCTGGCAACAGTAGCCGCTCTGGTCATCCTCCCTCTGAGCAGCCTTGGTTCCGTGTGCCTGAGCTCTGGCTCAAGACTCTGAAGCTCCCTTGTGTGCACCTCTTATCCAAGGCCACTTCCTTTCCATGTGTTAGGCAGAGTGGCCTTGAGCACTCAGACACCAAGCTAAGTGTTTCTCAACGTCGATTGTGAGCCTCCTTAGTTTAGTTTCAAGTCCAGGAGGCCTGAGTCATTTCAGAAAGGAAGGCAGAGTGCAAGTACACAACAGTTTCTGACAAGCTTTGCCTGCATTGCTCGTCCTCAGCTGGAGCCTTTTTACTGGGTATGTTTTCAGCGGTTGAACAGAAAAAGAGGAAACTGAATGAGGAGGTGGATGCCCGGCAGAAGGCAAGACTGTGAACATTGGGCTCAGACAGGAGGCCAGTTCTTAAATTCTGTCTTGCTCCCTTACTTGGTATGTACTTTTATATTCACCCAAAGTAACAAACCCAGTAATAGTTACTGCAAACCAACCAACCAAACAGAAAGAACGCAGATTCCAAAAGCAGGGGTGTGAGTTTAGAGTATGCTACGGGCTGATTGTATAGCCCGAGATGAGTCTTTTACCGCCCAAGTTTATGTTCCTCACGTCAAATGGTAATGATATATTGACATGCCTTGCAAACTTACTGGAAGAATTTAGTAAGATCATCTGTGCAAAACTCCTGGGACAGTGCCTGGCATACTGTCTTCAGAATGTGACACCCCCTGACTGTCCCCTGCCAGCACTGCTTCACAAATGAGCTGATTAAGGATGAGGAAAAGAAGTAGATGGCACTGTGGAATTTTGCCCTGAAGTCATTTAAGGGTGTGCCCTCCAGCTTCAGGCTGAAGGGATGGGCTTCTTTCCAGCTCTAGGGACTTAACTAGTGTAGGTCCCTGGTTTTGAGCCGGCTGTCCTTTGTTCTCTGCTGCCTCTCAGGACCTTTTGGTTTTCCCAGCCTTGGAAAGTAGATGCAGTGGGCTGAACTTGGCTTCTTTTCTTTCTAGCCACATGTCTCCCTGCTTCCATACGAGTTCCCCCAGCTAGAAGGGAAGACACCTGTGCATTGATTTTAACACTATTGAATTGATGGAATATCTAAGTTTAACTTTTTAAAAGCAACCCAATTGTACTTTCTGAATATGCACAAATCTGCATCCCACATCCTAACCTCATAGTTTCTCACCTAAAAATCAGGACTTGGAAACTGATAAGTTCGAGTATATTGGGGGTCATTGGGACAAGTAGTTTTGAAAGAGGGACGCTCCTGGAAATTCCGAGGTGTTTGGATGTCAAAACCATACTCTAAAACATTTCACCCTGAGACGTATTTAGCTCAGCGATGTTTTCTACATTCCAGTGGGAGAAATAACGGTTCAGTGAGTTTTGGTCAGGTTGTTGTGTCCATATAAGATTGGAAGACTGAATCTAATCCTATCCCCTCATGGAAAAGAGGAATGAGAAGAGCCTGGTGGGTAATAACATATTGGTGAATTAGGCTGTTTCTCACGCAGAGGCAAGTAGATCTTTATTCAATAAACCACTTTTGCTTAAAAAAAAAGTACATATATATATATATATATATATATATATACCTAACATACTGAAGTGGGGATGGGGGAGCTTGCCGAACACCACGATTCGCCCTTTCCATCAGTACATACCCAGGCCGATTAAACATACTTAAGTCTAATCTTTTAGAACCGGTGGTTATTACTGGCTGCTGGGGCATATGCTCTGAAGTATAATTAAGCTGGTCTCCCGGTTTGAAACCAGCATCTGATCGCTTATTACTTACCAAGGACCGAAAACTCCCACAGTCCACGTCGTCCCGTTGTCAGGGCATTTTATCTATGAGTTGCCAGCCCTACTTCAGCCTAGGTCTCATGAGAAGCAAGAAGAGACGTGGTCATGACTGGGACAGGGCAGCAGGGGTGCTTTGGGTGTTTTTCCAGTTATGTTTTTCTTTTTGTTGCCTGCCTTTCAGGATTTCTTGCACTACTTCCAGAGGTAAAAATTGTCTTTCCCTGGAATCTTTTCTTTAAAAATCAAGCCTTTCCGGGGCCAGCCCGGTGGCTCAGGTGGTTAGAGCTTCACGCTCCTAACTCCGAAGGCTGCCGGTTCGATTCCCATATGGGCCAGTGGGCTCTCAACCACAAGTTTGCCGGTTCGATTCCTCGACTCCTGCAAGGGATGGTGGGCTGAACGGCGACTGGACTTGGAGCTGAGCTGTGTATGCCACAACTAAAATTGAAAGGACACAACTTGACTTGGAAGAAGTCCTGGAAGTACACACTGTTCCCCAATAAAGTCCTGTTCCCCTTCCCCAATAAAAACTCTTAAAAAAAAAAAAAAATCAAGCCTTTGCAAGTCAGGCAAAGCCTTTTTCTGACAGAGAGAAAAGGCACTAGAAGGGAGTGTGGCAGGGGCCGTGGGGGGTTCCCTTCTTCCCAGAGGTAGAGTCGGTGTGTCCCGAACACACACAGGATCCAGGACACCATTCTGGATCCTAGGAGTTACAGGTGCTTGGAAAAAAACATGCGATTAATTGCAGAGAGCTCTACACAGGTGGAATTTGATATAGGGCCAACTGAGTGTGCAAGGACATCTTCAGTGACATGGGCAGAGTCAGAAACATTTCATCGGGAAGTTGCCTGGAGGAGTCATTTGAGTTTGATATCGCGATCATAGACTTCAAGACACTTCTTCTTGAGAACGGGTCTTAATGCCCGTCCCTTTATTTTATAGATGGGTGCATTGCAGAAGGAATACTTTTCCCAAAGTCACTTAGCAAGTTAATGATAGAACTAGAGATAGAAATCAAGTTACCACACAGTCAGTCAAGCACTTTTGTCTCTCAATCATAAAATCTGCACGGAAGGTTGGTGAACAGAGGAGATAGTGATTTTCTTGCAGGAGGACCAGAGAACAGTCTTTTGGGTGTGGTCTGCATTCTTGGGGAAAGTGAAGAATAGAATCCAGGTTTTCTGATACCCAGTGAGATGGTGCCATTGTCTCAATGACCCCCAGAAATTTCTAAAATACTCAATGGATGGCTTAGGTAGTCCTGCCAATATTGAAGGCAAAGCTGTCTGTTCTTGTGACATTGTTTTTAATTTCTAAAAATTCTTAAAAACAAACAAACAAAACATCCAGAATAGAGATGTAAATAGTAAGGACTCAGGGATCTCTGAGTAGAAAAGAGGGTGAGACTCGAAAGAGATGCAGGAATATATCTACTATCTAGTAGAAAACATATTTAGATTTCCCTATTTGGTGTAGCTAATCTTCAAATTGAAGCCAGAGTGTTATTTTACATGTCAACTGTCCAAATTTGGTTTTGAGTCCCTCCTGTGTCCCAGGATTGTGCTGCTTTTGTGGAGAGCAACGAAATTAAATAAATTGCCTGCCCTCCGACATTATGTGACAACGGCTGCTAGTGCAAAAGTGGCTGAGCTTAGTGAGGGCTAGAGGTAATAGAGAAGGCTCTGCAACAGGCAGACCTGGGCTGTGTAGGATTTAGAAAAGGGGGTGGGAGGGAGGGCATGACAGGGAGACTCTGAGGTCCTTGGCTCGTGGTCTTGTGGGGGTGCTTGGTTTTCCCCTCACCTGTCCTCATATGCTCCCCTAGCAAGGCATGAAGTGTTGGGGACCAGCTATGGCACAGCACAACCTACTTAGAACAATCTTAAGAATGTGGCAACAAAATCCATTTCCTTAAAGTAAATGGAGGAAATTGCTTCCTTTTGGTGTGTTCCAGCTTGTCTATTCAGAATTCATTTGGCAGAGTGAATCAGAGAAGAATGGCTGTCTTCATCCTTCTTTTGGGGGTGAGCTTGGCAAACAAGGCTGATATGGACAGGCAATAATTAAATTGCCTTGGATAATGTCTAATATAATTGAGACCAAGAACTTGTAAGCATGTGTCACACAGAGCTGTCTCTCATAGAGGCTTCCCTGGGTCTTTGACCCCTTTCTTTACCGTATTACGAGACCTAATAGCTTACTTAAAATGAGAAGACATAAACGAAACAAAACAAAACAAAAAAAACCTTAACTAGGAATAGACAAATAAGTTGCAAGAAAGAAAAAATGATTCCCTTTCTGCCTAGCAACTTTGAAAGGTAAATTTTATGGGCTTAATTTCTCACTCCTTTTTCCAGTTTGAAAGACAATGAGATGGAAACGGTTTTTATAGCATTGAATGAAAAACGTTGGGTTTTTACCTCTGTTTATTAAAAACAGAATTTTTAAAAGACTCATTTGTAGGCTTTTCTAAAAACTGGCTGATGATAAAGAGGCAACTCAGAAAATACTAAAAGTGTAAAATGTAGGGAGTTTCAGGATTTGAAGAGGCTTTGCAGCTTGTGTTTTCCAGATCAATGGTGTTAACAGAGCATATTGCAATGCCATATAAATGAGTTCTTTGTCTCTTTTCTTTGTGTTCTCACAGAATGTTGCACTTCTTTCTGGGTTTTTATCACACTCTGCTAACCTCACTGATGCCTCCCACTGTCCCCACTTCCAGGCGGAGTCCTCCTCCCTCCGTGTTTACTCTTTATTCAGGAGCGTCTTGGATGTTTTCAGCCCTGATTCTGGTTGATACCTTGCCCAGCAATCTGTTCTTGGGACTGTTGTGAAAGAACATCACTGCAGAACATGCTGTACAGCCGTCAACAGTGTGTGTGTGCTGTTTTTATAGCAGATAATATTTCCTATAGTTTTAGAAGTGTATGGTTATATAAAAATATCATGATTTTTCACTTATAAATAAAAACGAAGTGGTTTCACAGTATATATGGGGTGAGTGGAATTGTGCAAGGTTTTATTTTGAAAACATATTCCAGAAAGGATACACAAAACAGTTCTTCCTGGCCCCTCTATCTGAAGTGCCCCCATTAACCCACATACACCCTATCATATCACCCTAATTTATTTATTTTCCTTCTTACACTATTTTTTTTATTTAATTAAATGTAATGGGATAACATTGGTTAATAACATGATATAAAGTTTCCCGTGTAGAGTTGTGTAACACAACACCTGTATATTGCATTGTGTGCTCACCACCCAGAGTTTAGACTCCTTCTGTCACCAAATATTTGGCCCCATTTATCCTCTTCATTCTTACCTCTCTTCTCCTCTGGTAACTACCATTCTGTTGTCTGTGCCTTTGAGTTTGTTTGTTTTGTTTGTTTGTTGCCTTCTGTTTTATGTCACAAATATGAGTGAGATCATATGGTTCTTGTCCTTTTCCATCTAACTTATCACTTTTCATAATCTGAAATTATCTTGTGTTTGTATATGTATATGTAAATATTATATATACATTACATATGTATATATTACACACACACACACACACACACACACACACACACACAGTTTACTTATTTATTGCTGTCTTTCCCCCTCTAGAATGTGGCAGGAACTTTATTTCTAGCACATACTAGTTGCCCATTGACTTTTTTTTTAATATAATGAATCCCTAATCATTTAGATAGAACCAAGGTCATAATGGCTTGGACATCAAGTATTTGACTCTTAAAATGATTGAGGCACAAATAGTTAGTTGGTCATAAGTTAACCTTAGTTCGGTTACCCGAAGTTCTTAGTGAAGCCCAGAATAATGGTTTAATCGTTCTAGGTCTATCAGTTTTCTAGATGATGCAACAATTATATGGAGATTTAAAAATAGTGTTTAACATTTTATTTTCCATTATCCCTTATCTCTGACATTACAGTCTTTTCTCCACCCCTAACTTACTCATGGGGATTTAAAAATAACGTTTTACATTTTATTTTCCATTATCCCTTATCTCTGACATTACAGTTCGTTCTCCGTCCCTACCTTTTTATAGCGTGTCTGCTCTGTGCCAGCTCCTAGGGAGGCAGAACTGAACCAGCTTCTTGTCCTTGAGGCGCTTGCCATGTAAGGGGCGAGTAAGACCAGTCAGCCAAGGCCAAGGTTCTGATGCTGTGACAGGAGTTAATTCCAGGAGTTGGGAGAAGCACAAGCAACTCATGATTAGGGTTTTGAGGAAGAGACTCTGACTTGTAAGTTGAGATTGAAGAAGTCAGAATTAGCAGTTGGCAGAGGATATGTGAGTGAGTAGGGGATGAGCATGGGAGTAAGTTCGGGGGAAGAGGAGGAAAGTGGTTCCAGGTAGAGGAAGTAACATATTGAGAGGGTCTGAAGCACTCGGGAGAAATGGGCATAGCTTTGCATGGAAGGAGTGTAGATTTTTGAAGTGGAGATTGATATAAATGCAGCTGGGGATGGGGGAAGGAACCAAGATGGGAACAGATTTACAGTGCTACCTACTGTGTCTGGAGGACAGTGGAACTCTCTGGAGGGTCATAAGCAGAATCTTACAGTGCGTGGATGATTTGATTTGCTTATGAGTTAGGACGATCCATTTATCTTACAATTGCTTATGTTTCTAATGTTAATGGGGAATGGAGTGGGAATGGCACAGGGCATAGCCATCCCCTCAAAGTGTACAGCTTGCTGTATAGCAAAATTAATTGGTTAAATAACACCTTATAACAAATCAAGTCAAAAGATGTGCCCATCCTCCATCACACCTTTCTTCTTTCTTTTTTTTTGGTCCTTTTCTCCACCTCATTTTCCCATCTTAGAACAACAAAGTCACACTCTTCCGCCAGCTGCAGCAGATGACGTACAGCCTGATCGAGTGGCGGTCCCAAATCCTGTCTGGAACACTCCCCAAGGACGAACTGGCAGAGCTCAAGAAGAAGGTCACAGCCAAGATCGATCATGGAAACAGGTAAACCAGGGATGACTTTTCACCGAGAACTTGGAAAGAGATGAACACATTCATGCTAAGGACCCAACTCACCACAAGCTTCTGATCTTAGAGTTGGCAAAGAATAATGTTTAATGCTCTCTGTTTTGCCTTGGAAAACATTTAATTTTGTTAAAAAAAAAAAAAATTTGGCAGTGCCCTTCCTGGGCCAGACTCTGTGCTGGATCTCTGATCTCAAGGAGATGACAGAGGAACAGGGAAGGTGGGGTTGGATCCAAGCGACTCCTCTGCCAAACAAACTGAAAGGACTGAGCATCTGAAGCCATCATTTTCAGAGACCTGGGACGATCTCTATTTTTATTTTAACCATGGATTTTAAATCAATGTCAGACTCATTCTCTCTCTCTCTCTGTCTTCCCCTAACTGGGACCATTGTGTACAGTGTGTGAAAATCAGATTTGCCGGGATAGTAAAATATGTTTTTAACTTGTTAGTTATGTCTCTAGTAACTTTTTAAGACTTAAATCACTTCATTAATCTTCTGATTAGCTCAGGCAGATATGTGGGTTCTAGATATTTACTACCTTTTAGAAAATGAGAAATTCAGTCAATTCATCCATATTTATGGTGACCTAGGATTCATGCCTCCTGACCAGCTCTTTTTAAAAGACTGGGTTGGTTCCTCAGTGTGTTTTTGTCAATGATCCATTTGCCATTCAGTCTCGTTTTCTAAATTTCTTCAACTTGTACATTTTCTTCCCCTTTTCCCCTACTACTTCTCCAACCTTACAACTCTTGGAAATGCTTCAGAGGCCCAGTACAAGACAGCTCATTACCCTACTCATTTAAATGTTGTAGACTCTGACAACTGTATTCAGAAATAGCTGGGTAAACATAGCGTACAGCATTTAGATTCAGCCATTGTTGATGAGATCTCTCTTTTGTACTTCACCTGTATTACTTGCTTATAACTCTAGGATGTAGCTGCTGTTCCCGTTTTATGGTTAAAGAAACAGACCAAGTGAACTTAAGTGATTTGCTTCCAAGTCGTATAGATAATAAGTGGGAAACTTTAAATTTGAACCCAAGGCTTCCTATTCCATGTCTAATGCTCCCTTGTTAGGGTTAGGGATGAAGAGTTCCCTCCCTTGTCACTTGTCCGTTCATAGGACTATAACCAGAGGTTGCCTTGTCAGTCATGTAATGCTGGGGGACTGTTAAATCAGCAGAGGTATGGGATAAGGCAGCTCCCCCTTGCATACATGCTGGCTCTAAATTTTGGGGCCTTGTCACAGTAGGGCATTGGCCCAGAGGACCCCAGTCTCTGGCACAGGCTGTCAACATCCAAAAAAACAGAACATGCCTGCCTTCCCATTCCAGTCCTTGGAAGCAACTCAAGAAATTTAAGCTGCTCCATCAGTGCATCAGTGATCCAGTCTCTGAGCAGCCACTGAGGCCCATTGCTCATGAGTCTGGGTGGCCTATGGGTCTGGCTGGCATGGAAAGCAACCTGCCAGATTAAATCAGTTGATGGAGATGCTATAAAATACGGAACAGGGAAATTAGGCATTTTTGCTTTCTTTCCAAAGACTTGGCACATTTTACTGTTATCCCTGTGCTTTCTTGTTGTTTGGACACCCCTATGCCCAAATTGCTGGTGCCTGGAATGTACATTGGGTGTTCAGATAGCCGTATCCTATTTCCACCACATTCCCCCACTTCTTGGAACTAAGGAATTTTTTTGTACTTCTGTGTGCACATTGGGCATAAAAGCTTTGATGGGGATCATGCCATGCATAGACCATATAGCTCTGACTTTTCCTGTGCAATACTCAGAACTATATATTAACACAGCCAGGTGTTTTCTTGTGCCAGTTGCTGCAATAAAAGCTAACTGTTATAGATATTATATTACATGCTTTACATGCATCATCTCATTAAATTCTCCCAATAACCTTGAAGGGTGGGGAATATTTACAGATGAGGAAACCAGGGCTTTGCAAAATTAAGGAAATTACCCAGAGTCACCTTGTTACAGCAAGAATGAAAGCCAAGATTCAAATTCTGGTCTAACTGACACCAGAGCCCATGTTCTGAGATGGGTTAGGAGACACCAACAGCCAGGAGTTACTTCACTGATCTCCTTTAAGATACTCTTGAATTAAGTACTGTCCCACAGGCCTGTACCTTTAAGGGAAGTGGAGCAAGCCCCCAAATATCTGTGCATGTGTCTTTCATAATTCCTGTGCCAAACAACAGAAGACGTGGGAAAAGAGGCATCGGTCAGAGGAATTTGGTCAGAATCGGGGCCAATTGTGCCTTTTCTGGTGAGGTTCTGTAGACCAAATTACTTTGCATATCATTATATGAGTTTGGTTAAAATTATCACAAGTTTTCTAACATTTGTTGTGATATGGAAAGGAGGAAAACCAGTGAGTCGTTTTAACTTCACTGGTCCAGCACCCATCCTTTCTAAGTATGCGTTCTTGTATGAGAACTCTGCAGTAAAGACTCCGGTTCTAATGAGGAGAACCAATGACTGCTTTTTTCTTTCTAGAATGCTTGGGTTAGATCTGGTAGTACGAGATGACAATGGAAACATCTTGGACCCGGATGAAACTAGCACCATTGCCCTCTTCAAGGCCCATGAAATGGCCTCCAAAAGGATTGAGGAAAAGATCCAAGAAGAAAAGGTACCCATTCTCAAATGTGCAGATTTTGGCCACTGAAGTTCCATTTTTGCTTTTGTTTTGAATGAGAGAAAGGGAATTGTTGATGACAGCGATAGAAACGTTGTTTCGAAAATCATTCACATCCTTGTTTTAAAAACAAAACATTACAAAAAGAATGAGGGAGCTATATGTATTGTTCTGATATGGAAAGATTACATACACACACGTGTATGTGTGTGTGTGTGTAGAGAGAGAGACAGAGAGAGAGTAAGCAAGATGCAGAACAATGTGTATCAAATACTATTACTCGTGTTTCAAAAAAGGATATACATACATCTGTGCTTGCCGTGTGTCTACTAACTCTGGACTGATAGGAAAGAAATTGATAATCAATGGATGCCTCTGGCAAGGAGAGGTGGGTGGAAGAGAGTCTTTACTGTGTAACCTTCTGTATTTAGTGCATATATTACGATTTCCAAAATAAATATAAATAAAATGAAAGCTTTTGAAAGTAGTAGTAATTGGACATTAAAAAAAATTAGATACAGAAAAAAGAGAAAAAAATGTCACCTATATTGTGACTGCCCAACCATATTGATATTTTGGTATATATTCTTCCAGTCTTTCTGTTGTAATGAGTGAAGGTTTCTGTTTTTGTGTTTTTTTCTTTAGTGTGTAGGTTCTATTTCTTTAGCACAGTTGTGATAAAATTTCATTGTGTTTCTGGATCTAACGGCTAACCATGCCTGGGGGTGAAGCCTTTCTGGTGGAATCTCTTGTTTGCAATGAGAGGTAGTCCCAAAAAGAAGGATAATGAATCATGACTTTCATGCTTTTGAGGTTCATCCAGAAGCCATTGTGAGAGATGAGAACTTCTTCAAACTACTAAACTGAGTTATCACCTTTAGACAACATTTATTGAATTACTTGAATTCAGGGCTCTGAACAGGACAGTTTTGAGCATCTAAATACTAATGATTATATTTCGCTCACTCGATTATTTGTCCGCTTAGATATACTTTCTTCTCAGTAAGTACTTCTCCTCTTGGGTGGTAATTGTATTAGTAGCCCATTTGCAGGCAAATGTCTTTGCCGGTATTTCCCATTTGCTGAAACCAAGATGCTTTTCTCTCTTTTCCTCTGTGTTCAGTCAATCCTGCAGAACCTGGACTTGCGGGGCCAGCCCGTTTTCAGGGCCATCCATACATGTGGCCTCTACATGAACTTCAAGAACTTTGTTTGCAACATCGGGGAAGACGCCGAGTTGTTCATGGCACTTTATGACCCTAACCAGTCCACTTTCATCAGGTAGTGAAGACCTAAGTCGTCTGCTACTGACCTTGCAAAAATCCCCTGCCATTACCTATCCCCTTCCCCGAGGAATTCTTTGCTAGGTTTGAGAGGAGAAGCTAGAAAAGAGGGGGAAGATTTCTAGGCAGGAGACAATGAAATGCGTTGGGCTCCTGAGCCTTTGTCTGGCTGCTAAAACAGTGCAGTCACAGTTGGTGTACTCCCTGGGTCTTAGAAGTCCCATAAAACGCATCAGAACATGGAGACAGGAACAAAGGAGTCAAAAGACTGTAAAGGAGGGGTGGGGAGGGATGAATGGGTGGAACACAGGCTTTTATGGCAGTGAAACTATTCTATATACTGTAATGGTGGAAACGTATCATCATACATTTGTCCAAACCCATAGAATGCACAACACCAAGAGTGACCCTAATGTAAACTATGGACTCTGGGTGATAATGACGTGTCAGTGTAGGTTCATCAATTGTAACAAATGACTGCTCCGGTGGGAATGTTGATAAATGGGTGGGAATGTGCATGTGTGGGGCAGGGGGTCTATGGGAAATCTGTGTACTTTCAGCTCAACTCTGCTGGGAGCTTAAAACTGTTCCAAAAACTAGTTTATACCTTTTTTTTTTAAATGACTGGAGGGAATGATAGTAGGCTTTGTTTCACCGTACAGTGGCATTACTGCTGAGCAGCTAAGAAAAGAGATTTATTTTGGAGAAGATGGTTAAAAAGTCATTATTGACAAATTGTTTATTTCTGAAATAGACATTTATTTGAGTGGAATGATGTGGATTCCAGACGATGACTGTAGAATGATTATTATAAAATTATATTCTTGATTCGGCAAAGCTGAAACTTTTAGACAGAGAATCAGAGCTGGAAAAAAGACCTCAGACAGAATCTGGTAGCATCTGCATGTGTCCCATCTTCAGGAGTGCTGGTCACGGGTTCATGGTAGGTGTGTCTCATGGAGCTGGGCACACTTCTCCAAAACCAGGACACCAGACTGTGTTCATTCGTGGGCCTCACCTGCCTGGCAAATTTAACTGAGCTTTTCTGGGCCTTCCTTTTACCGTTTAAGTCTATACTATGGTCAGTTCCACCCCCAGTTAGTCCCTCATTAAAAAATCATTTTTTTCTCCTTCACCAGTGAGAACTATCTAATTCGTTGGGGCAGTAATGGGATGCCCAAGGAAATCGAGAAGCTTAATAACCTTCAAGTGGTCTTCACTGTAAGTCCTACCTTATGTGTAATCATTTTCTTTGTTCATGAGATTAGCAGATAGACGTGATAAGTATATGGAAAACATAAAAGATGAAATGATGAAAATAAAAATGAGCATAATTCCTCTAGCGGGAATAGACCATTCATTTTTCAACACATATTTGTTGTGCACTTCTTAGATGCCAGGCACTGATGTGGGCACTTGAGATACATCCGTGAACCCATCAGAAAACAAATTCCTATGCTCAAGGAGCTTTTGTATGCATGGGAAAGACAGTCATACACAATAATCAAGTAAATGAGTAAATTGTGGAGAATGTTAGAAATCATAAGTGCCTGGGGGTCTTGGGAGTTTGGGGACTGGGGGAGGGTGGGTCAGGGCAGAACTCTGTAGGATGGAGCCTTTTGAGCAAGAACTTGAAGTTGACGAGGGAGTGAGCTATACAGACAAAGGGGAAGAGCATTTCAGAACAAGGTTATTGGTCAGCAAAGACAGAATCTAGACTTTTTTATCTGCATATATTTCATGACCTCCCTCCCCCAACCCAAGGTAAGAGGAATGCTGCTGTATATTGATCAAGGGCCAGGAAATATAGTATTGGGCTATGGCTTGGGGCATGGTGACTCTCTTTCTCTTAGGCTAAGATTTTCATGGAGTTCTCTCACTTTTTAAAGACATCAGTGCTTGAAATGTCCTAGAGCTGCTGCCACCAGCTCTGAGAAGCCTGAGTGGGCAGGTTTCCCCAGCTCCCATTAGGCCTAAAGGAGATACGCCCTTCCGTTTCTCCCTTGTTTTGCCTTAGACCGCATCCATATTTTATCTCCATGCTCTCTTACCACTCCTATGACAAGGAAAGCAGAGCCTAGGGTAGAGCGCCAAATGAAGTGATAGGTATGGTCAGTGGTCCCAGTACAGGCTCATTCATTCATTCATTCATTCATTCCACCTTATTATTCATTCCTTTGATTAATACCCCACCCCTAGGACAAGCATGGTCTGATAACTATCCCTGCACTGACTCATCTGTATTTTCACCACCTGGTAAATGTAGACAAAAAAGCTCCCAGAACTCTTCCTGAAACCTCACCCCAACACACACAGCATTTCCTCATTTCTGAGATCTGTGAGTTTTTTTCCCCCAAATCAAAAGGCATTTATCAGTTAGTGTGTACTTTACAAAAACACATTATAAAAGGTATTATTGAATCTTTAGTTCTTCCATCTTCTAATCAGTACCTCAGAGCTGCAGTTCACCCCCGAGCTCCACTACTCCCACCAATTAAGATCTTCTTGCATGCACATTTATGTCCAGCTTTTTCTCTTACATAAAATGTGGTGAACATTTCCTTTGTCATTAAACAATCTCCAAAAACCTTACTTATGAATTATTGCATTCTATTAAATAACATCAGTGTGCCATGATGTATGTAACCAGTCACCTGAAGCCTTTAACTTCCTCTTAACAGAAGCCTTACAAAACCTAGAGTACAAATTCAAGGTTGATATTATCATTGGTATATAGTTCTATCTTGGAGACCTGAATTAACTAACTTACAGAGGATGGATTTGGAATGATTGTTTCAAAAGTAATTCCTGATTCAGTAAAGCGGCCTTGGACAGCTCTTTCATGAAAAAGATTTGAAATACAATTAAATTATTTCTGATGTTACAGTGAAGGAGATACGTGAACTCATTCATGGGTTTACTCACCCACTCTTAGGAATATAAACAAGTGTAGAACATGAGCCACAAAGAACCAGAGATATTCCATCTGCACATCTCTCATTAATCAACATACACAGAAGATGCCTCTGATAAAACAGATGAATGATTATAGAAAGCAGTATGTGTAAATTTGTGTGTTATAGTTGCCTCACAGGATTGTTTGGAAGATGAAATGAAATACCGTCAGCACATACCCAATAAATGCCACTGTCATGCAAATTTTAATTTTACTTGACACTGAAATGCATCCTGTGCTCAGATAGGTCTTGGCAGGATATAATGTAACAATGACAAGTGTCCTGATTTTTAAATACCTGGCTTCAATAGATGAATTAATCTAATAGAGACTCTAGATTGAATATGATCTGATTTATAAATTGGAAGTAGGAACTGGGGAATAAAAAATTTCCCATTTTGCATAGTCCTTTTTCTCTGATGCCAGGATAGCTCATGGGTGAGTTGGGGGAAGAGAGGAGTCATTCTGATATTTCAGCATTAGGAAATATGCTATGAGCAGCGTTCTCTCATAGAGTGAGAAGAGAAATGAAGGTGACAGAGTGATGCGGCATGACCCCCTTTGCATCTTCGTACATAAAATTTGGTGAACATTTCCTTTGTCATTAAACAATCTCCAAAAACCTCACTTGCCCCTGCAGGGGCACGTGAAGGAGATATGTGAGGGAGATATGTGAACTCATTCCTGGGTTTACTCATCCATGCTCTCTGCCCCTGTAGGACCTCAGCAGTGCAGACCTCATCCGGCCCCGCATAAGCCTCGTGTGTCAGATTGTCCGCGTGGGCCATATGGAGCTGAAGGACGGCAAAAAACATACCTGTGGGCTCCGAAGGCCTTTTGGAGTAGCAGGTATGGAAAGACAAGAGATGAATGCCATATGGAACAGCCACTCTGAAAAAACAGTGTGGTGGATCCTCAAAAAATGAAATAGGATTTATGATCCACCAATCCCATGTATGGTTGTATAGCCAAAAGAATTAAAATCAGTGTCTCGGGGAGACATTTGTACACCCATATTCATAGCGGTATCATTCACAGTAGCCAAAAGGTAGAAGCAACCAGGGCTGTCCAGCAACAGCTGAATGGATAAACAAAGTGTGGTGTATCCATACCATGGCATATCACTCAGGCTTAAAAGGAAGGAAATTCTGACACATGGCCACAACATGGATGAACCATGAGGATATTATATTAAGTGAAATAAGCCAGTCACAAAAAGATAAATACTGTCCGATCCCACTTATATGAGGTATGTATAGAATAGTCAGATTCACAGAAATTGAAAGTAGAATGGTGGTTGCCGAGGGCTAGGAGGAGAGGGAAATGGGTACGTAGAGTTTAGTGGGGACAGAGTTTCAGTTTGGGAGATAAAAACATTGTAGAGATGGATGATGGTGATGGCTGCATAACGTGAATGTACTTAATGCCACTGAACTGCATGCTTAAAACTGGTTAAAATATAATGTTATATATATTTTATTTACCACAGTAAAAAAAAAAAAATTAAAAGAAAATTGGGAGAGAGGGAGACGCAGAGACGGTGTGAGATGAATCTGGTTGCAATGCTAGTATCAGACACACAGCAGTTACTGTCCGCACCTTGCCCCCATTTCCTTGGGTTCTTCCTCAGTGCCCAGCACTGCGTCTTGCACACAGCAGGCCCTCGGCGACGCCCAGTTGTGACTATTGGAAGGTACTCCCTGGCTGCAGCCTCATATCGGTTATTGATTTTAGTCAAGTGAAATTCTCGCGGGAAAGTGGTTTGCCTTTGCAGGAAATTGACTCTTCCCAGGCAATCTTGTGGTTGTAACTGCTTTCAAAGAGGGGCCTTGGTTTAAATCAAACCCCCACAAGCTTCCAAGAGGCCTTTCCTTTCCCTCTGTAGTTTGTTAAATTGAGGAAGTATATTTTCAGTCTTACACTGACGTTTTGGGCATGACGTAGTTTTGAAAGCCGTCAGGGAAATGTCATAATTCTGCTCCTGGAACAAGGGCCTGGAAAATGCACATTTTCAGGGTTATGTGGATAGGGAGGCAGCCCCTGTATCCCACGAAACAGCCCTTGAACAGCCCTTCACTGCACCTGCTGCTCAAGGGTCTCCAGCCTCTGACCGCACCGGACACCATCACTTCCTCATAGAGAATTCAAAATGAAATCTCTGAACAAGCAAGAGCCCTGGCCGAAGACTATTGAGCCATCTACGTGGCAATCTATTGATCTAAAGATTTAAGGCATATTCGAGGTCATTGTCATCCAAATGGGTCAAAGAGATTGCAAGAACATCAAGCTAGAAGCTTTTGATCACTTTTCTCTTTCAAGGTGTGTGTGTGTGGGTGTGTGTGTGTGTGTTCAGGGCACTGAGTGTGGTGGGAAAGGAAAGGAGAGCACTTTCCTCTGAGCCTTGATGCCAAACATCAGCAGAGGTTAGGAGTCACTAGGTGCAACATTGACACATGAGCTGCCTAATTTGGGGGGGAGGGGAGAGAGTCGAGTAGTTTTGCAGGGTTTGTTTGTACAATTTTTGCAGGGTTCTATTAAGGCCTGACAACAAGTTGATGTCACGCCCTGCTTTCTACAGCCTCCTTTCACCAACATTATTATTTCCTAAGCCTAATATGCTATGTCGTGTGTGTTACTTCGAGAAGGCATTTCCTTCCTTATCCTTAGTTTTTCATATGAGAATTGTCTCGTGTCTCAGTATTTCTTTTAATCTCCAAACAAGTTGTCTGGGGAGTGGACTGTTAGCGTGTGTTTTATGGCCACACTGTCATTTATTAACCACGGGATCGCCTCTTTTCCATGGGTCCCGCCTAATTTCAGCAGCTGGAGAGCGGCCCACTTACTAGTTCTGTAGACAGCAGGGCATAGATATTACATGATTTGACCCTGTAATCACTTTGGGGTTCATACCCTGGCTTGAACATTTAAAACTTCTGACCTAGGGCAAGTTACTTACCTTTGCTGTGCTCAGTTTCCTCGTCTTTGAAAGTAGCGCTAATGAGAATATCTATATAAATAAGATAATATGTGCAGTAGGCTCAGAACAGTGCTATATTGATTGGTCTTGTGCATATAGAAGCAAATCTCTATATGATCTTTAAGTCTGTGCTGCTCGTGCCCTGGTTTCCTTTCGTTTATGTGGAAACCAGGTGCGTAAATGTGAAATTGAAGAGACAGCTGACCACTTCACATTTTGAGTTTCTCTCCCAGGTCTTTCATTCTGTTGACACTCTTGCAAAAAAAAAAAAAAAAAAGAAAAAGAAAAAGTAAAGAAAAGAAAAATGTTTTCTCTGTGTCTTTTAATGTAGGCCCACTAAAAGGTAAAGGAAATCTGGGCTGAGATTTCTCAAGAATTGAGCAACTCGGTCTTGTGGGCTTTTGAAAAGGGGGTGGTCTGCAGAGTTACCTGAGAAAAATCTAAGCCCTACAGGAGCTCCTAAGGAATTGCTCTTCTGCCGGGCTGGTACACTGGGAAACCTCGTTGGCAAAGAAAGAAATATCCCCTCGTGGTATGTTTCTTCCCCCAGGGCTCTTTGTTGATGATACTGTAATTCTCCATAGTGACCCACTGAGGCCTAAAGCAATCACTTGCTTTAATTAAGTTTATCTTTTTCCTAGTGATGGATATTACCGATGTCATACGTGGGAAGGTAGATGATGAAGAAAAGCAGCATTTTATTCCTGTTCAGCAGTAAGTACTTTGGCGTTTATCCTGAATGACTTGAGACCTGTTAGCTCCTTGAATGGTGTGTGAACACAGAACCAGGTGCTGGGAACCGTTTGTTCAGCGGGAGAAGGAAAGCCTCTCTAGCTGGAAGATGGTCAGAGAGGAGCTGACCGAGAGTTTATTCGAAGTCCTTTTTGTTGGACTCCAATTTAAGTGCGTAAAGCAAACTTTCCTGGTTCTACAAAATGACGAAAGGAATATAAGGGGCAAATCAATGTCTGCACTAGAAACAGAGAATGGGGGCCATTTAAGTGTCGGAAATGGCAAAGGATATTGTACTTTGGCACATAGACTTAGTATCTTGGAAGACAAAGAATCATGCAGGATAGCACAGGGTTGCTCAAACTGTCACATGCATAGGAATCACCTGGGACCTTGTTAGAATGCCAGATGTCATCCAGTAGGTCTGGAGTGTGTGTCTAACAAGCTCCCAGGTGATGCTGTTGCTGTTAGTCTGGGGACCCCACTTGGAGTAGCAAGGGTTCAGGAGGTGTGAGGGTGCAGGCTGTCTGATCTGTGGGTTCCTGCAAGTGGTGGTAAAGCCAGCCTGAGAGGACAGAGCAGGCCCCCACACTGAGCTCAGGAGCTGGAGTCTGCATAGGCTCCTGGGGGGCTGTTGGTGAGCACGTTGGTCTTCATGCCTCTGAAGAAGTATCTGTGTGAACATCATGACTGGCTCTAGCAGCCATGCTCCACTTAACTGGTGCAGAGGTTGGGGTGGCCTAGGTGAGGCCGGAGATTTTCCTGGAACTGACTCCTAACAGATGGGTCTTATCAGTGACAGAAGGTGATTGTCACAGCAGATCAATATGGCCATCTGAGAATTCCAGAAACCAGCCCAAGGATATTTGAGTTAATATATTTATTAATAATAAATAATATCATTATGTTATATTAAATTTATGGTACGTAATTTTAATAATCAGTGGAGAAAGATAAACTATGCCAAGAAATTGTTTGAGAACATGAGCTAACCATTTTCTAAACCTTAGAACCTCATCTTACACCATTATCGATTTCTGATGATTTCATGTACACGTGTAAGAGCCAAAATCTTACAATACCATAGGAAAATATTACTGATATCATACGTGGGATATCTAATAGTGATGCATGGGAGGCTTCCGAGTCAGACACCAAGAATTTGACTAAAAAAGAAAAATTGATAGGTTTGGCCACACAAAAATTTTAAACAGCTTACTCATACAAAAAATTTAATAAAGTCTTTGCAATGTGTATGAAAACAGATGAGTATTCCTAATATGTAAAGAATTAATCATGGTTCATAAGGTCATAAGAAGGAAATACATACACGGAAAGAAAGGGCTTAAAAATTCATTGAGAATCAATGAAGTATAAATTAAACAATGAGGTTTAGTTTGGGGCTTGACCAAGTTTTAAAAATATGTAAGATATACAGTGCTTGGTGGATATAAGGAAATATATAGTACTTACAGGAATATAAATTGTTACAATACATTAAAATTCTTAAAATTTAGATATTTCTGAGAATAGACTTCATGATTAACAGTGATTTTTTTCTGTTGGTGTTAACTATACGTGTTTTTGCCCCTCTTTTTGTTTAACCCTGTTTTCTATTTTTTTCTAAAATAAGTATATATAACATTATTTAAAATATAAAAACCTTTATATTTCAATTTAAAGTCCAGCACCTTTAGACCAGTTTCTAAATATAATGGTACAAATAGCTCATGCTAAGTACTATTCCCTCCTTCATCCAGAGGTTGCTGTTAGTAATTTTTAAAATATGCATTTAGCTAGTATCCTACCACCTATATACTGATGCTCCAAGAACATGGAGAGGTAAATATTTTATGTAGTTTACTGCTAATATGAGGACACTTTCAAATTCATGAATGCTGTTCCCCATATAAATATATGCATATTTATTTAAGTATATTAAATACAATATATTAAATTTAATAAATATAATCATATTAAAATATACCATAATTTTATACCAATATGTTAAATTAAATGTATTAGTCAATATATTAGTATGCGTCATATAAATAGTAATGAATAAATATTAGGTGTATAAAATATACAGAATAAGTGAATATATATTTAAATATATAAATATATGTATGATAAATATAAATAATAACTCATATCGATGAATGTTATATATATGTAAAATATATAATTATTATATGTGTGTCGTGTATATATACATATATACATAATAAGAGTAGCGTTCGTGGATGTAAAACTTATTCTCCACGTGTAATATTATGAATGTATCTAAAATAAACAGCATTATGGATATGAAAGTTATCTCAAATGTATTTGTTTCATCTGGGAGGTGGGTGTCTTTCATTGCTTCTGTGCCTCCCTGCTGACTTTCTGCACCAGCTCTCATTTAGCAGTCATGGAGAAGCACTGTGCCCAGTGCCCACTGGGTAATAATGCACGCTTTGAATCTCGAGGAGGAGCCCAGCCCTAATTTGATTACCACTCACTGTGCGGCCAGCAGCCACTGTAAAGCTTTCAAGATGCAAATCGCAGTCTCTGGCATTTAACTCCTAAGATTTATGGCAGATGCTCTCAGAACTTACCTCAAAAGCTGGATAGTGTATTGCAGGAGAAGAGTTTTATATATGTATTCTGCGAGTCCATCTAAGAGAGAGAGTCATATTTGAAAACAACAATTCAGATGATAGCAAGCCCACTTTTCAGTAACATATTGTCAGGACACCAACCTGAACACTGCAGAGAAAGCTGGCCTGCATAGTGGGCAAGAGAACAAAACCACAGTCGAGAAGACTGGAGAGCATTGTGCGGTACCAGGCTGATGCGTAGTTACTGATAACACTTGAGCTGTCAGGAGAATGGGGGGCTTGTTTGGTTCTTTGATCACCCTATCTGAGCCTCAGCCTGATGTGATTGTTGAGGTGAAGCTTGTTTGCTGGTGCCTGTGCCACTGCAGCCTGAAATACAGTTTGGCATCACATGAGATTCTAAGGGCACCGTCCAAAAGCCTCTGCATACATACTGCTCTTGAAAATTGAGTGTTGGCGCTAGACGGGGTCCTTCAAGGCATAGGATCAGGCCCATTTCCTTACAGACAAGGACACTGAGGCCCCGAGAGGAGACTCGCAGAGCTCACTGCCAAGTAGAACCACAACTAGAGACCAGGTCTCCTGCCCCTTCCCCAGCCCTTCTTCAGTTCCATGACAGCAGCCTCTCGCATTCATAAAGAGCATCAAGTGTAGCTTCTGATTTCAGTTGTTAACGTTTGGCCATCAGTTTTGTTTGTTCTTGTTTTTTTCTTTTTTTTCCCCTTTGCCTGAGGTCCTTTGCAAGATGAATTTGGTGTCTAAAATAGGCACCCAGTGGAAAAATAAAGAAGAGACAGAAAGAGTCCTCTAGTTAGGTGTGTTTAGTGTTGATATTTCCAAACCCTTCCCATAGGACCCACCACTGTCTGAGCCTGTGCTACAGAGTTGTCCTGTTTTTGTCCTTACCTCTCGCTTCTGACTTTCCCAGAATTGCCATGGAAACCTATATCCGGCAGAGGCAGCTAATCATGTCGCCTCTGATAACATCCCATGTGATTGGGGAGAATGAGCCACTCACTTCGGTCTTGAATAAAGTGATAGCAGCGAAGGAAGTGAACCACAAAGGACAAGGTACACAGCTATGTACTCAGCTGGGAGGGGAGCTTGGGCGGGGTGGGGGAGGTGGCATTCAGAGCTGGGTCCTTGGACTTCTGCCCCTTCATTGTCTTTCTCTGGAATAAAACAGACCCTGCTAGGGATTGGCCAACTCAGCTTCCTGCTGAGGACATCTCATACGAAAGAGCACTGACTTGGATCACAGCTGTACTTTGTAAATTCTATGGGACAGATTTTTATCCCATGAGTCTTTCCTCACTTCGGTCTACCCTACAATTCTTGACTCTATGTAAAGGCACAAAGACAGAACATTTTGAGGCTACTTTTGTTTCACCCTCTGAATATGTTTATCCCACTACATTTTCTAAAATTGAGAGGCATGAGACCAAAGTAATACAAATGAAAATATATATTAATGGGCTATCTATCAAAATGTTTTTAGTGTTCTGAAGACACAGTTTTAACTAAGAGAAGATCTGCTTATTGAAACTGCAATTTAAATTCAAGTAACAAGGGAAACTGGTTCAAAATTTTTAATTCAAATACCAAGAGGGTGATGATTTTTGGATAATTTTGAAGATTGAATCACTTTTTTTTTTTTTACCACCATCTTCCAAAGTGGAGGCAATCAGAAAGCACATTATTTTCAGCATATTTAGTTTCCATGTATTTCCAGTTATCCGGAGTGGGAAAGACGTGTGAGGAATCATTAAAGAGTCAAAACAAATAACTAAATATATTTCTGTATATACTACTTATACTATAATTTGTTAGAGTGGAAAAACCTTGTACAATAAATTGCTCTGTATGTATAATTTAACGAAACTAAAAATATATCATTTATTGCTGCTTAACAAAACAAAGCTCTTTTCAAATGTTTTTGTGCTCTTCATAAATATTCTTTGTGGCTTCATCATACCATTCCATTGCTTGGATTTAAGTAAATGAAATGCCCCATGAAATACTTAGTGTTCTCTAATTTTTCACCATTATAAACGTAAATAACTTTGTTAAGACTATATACATGCAGCTTTTTTTCTATATTTAGAATTGCCTCCCTACAAAGTTCCCAGAAGTAGGGTTTCTGGGTCAAATGATGGGAACAAGCTTAAACCTAGAAAAATACATATTGCCAGATTGCTTTCCATAGATTTCTACCACTGGGCACTAATTACCATCTTGCCCAATTTGCAAAAACTGACATTTCAAAACCTTTACCTGTTTGAAAGGTGAAAAGTAAACTTCCATAGTTGTCTTACATTAAGAAAACTACTTGATGGTGAATTATCTGGCCTTCATATGTACTTATGAATTGTCTGAAGTTTTCCTTCTCAATTTTTATGAGCACTTTGTATAACGAAGATAACCTGTCTTGTTTAGGACACATGTTTTCAGTTTTTGGTTTGCCAAATATTTATTAACTTCTGTACTTCCTTGTGGGTTGTCTATTCACCTCCTATTTACTTGTGAGGATCTTAATGTTTTCTTCTAGTGAATATAAATTTATAATTTCCTTTAACTATTTCACCGTTTTGTAGTATGCCTTTTGCTTTTATACAGATATCAATACTTTCAGTTTGTATACAGATAATCCTTTTTCTTTTGTGATTTCATTTGTTTCTCCACTTAGAAAAATGGTTCATGCTCAGAGGTTTCATAACTATACATTTATTTTTTCTTTTCATTTCCTGTTTTTTTTATTTACTTTGTTTTATATTAGGAATTTATTTTAATGAAAATGTGAGGTGAGACATTAGGTCAATTCTGTTCTAAATAGCAAGAAAATTATCACACCACATTTATAAAGTTGTTTCTTTTTTCATGATTTGTTATTCCTCTTTTGCAATATGTTAAATTGTCTTATAGTACAGTACTTAATCTCGTGTTCACTGATATATATATATATATATTTACTACTACTATCACACATTACGAAAGCTTTATAGCTTTTGGTGTCGGATCTTACTCTTTCTTTCCCCAAAGTGCACATCTGTCACAGCTCTGTCAAACTCTTGAAGAAGTCCTGTGGTGATTTTGATGGGATTGTCATTAAAGTTATAAGTGAACTCGGGGAGAATTTTCATCTTTTTAATATGGTATCTGTATATCAATACAACACATTTTTCTCAGTGTTTGCGTGTGTGTTTGTAGATCATACAGAGAACTAACAGTTTACCTTTTATTTCTTTAAAGGACTTTGGGTGTCCTTGAAGCTATTACCAGGTGACCTCACACAGGTTCAGAAGAATTTTTCACATTTGGTGGATAGATCAACAGCAATTGCCCGAAAAATGGGCTTTCCTGAAATAATACTTCCAGGTAAACACTTTGCTTGATTCTGTTCTGCTTCTTCTAGGACTGCCTTCCATGAAGCAGTTACTTCTAACAGGTCATGAAACAACATGGATCTATATATTTAGTTATCTGTAGTCAGTAAAATCAAGATAGTGGGAGATCCAAACAGGGTTGCAGTGCCTTGAAAATCTACCCAGTGTGCAAGCCCAAGATCACGCTTTTCCATGTAACTCAATTTTTCTGTTCACCCTCTCTTCCTGTATGTTCTGCATAAGCCCCTCTGAAATGCTGCCCTAGACCATCATCAAGTAGAGCTAATGATGGCACAGGCTCTCCACCCTGAGAATAATCTGCTTCGTTTGCATGTACCTTTTCTCATGATGCTATCACCAGCATCGTGGGCTCCTTACCAGGAAACTCGAGCAAGACACCTGCTCAGTTCAGTCCCAGCTGGACCCCCTGCTCCAGTTGTTTCAGCTCCAGCTGTGTTCTTGGCTTTCCCCAGACATGTGGGGACAAGAATGAAAACACTCTGCAGATTCTTACTTCAGTTTCCTCTTGCTTGCCACCACATGTTGGCGATCGGCATACGTGTTCTCCTGAATTCACTGATTTAACCCATTTAATGTCTTAATCTTTATAGCAGTTGAATGAAATCATTCCTTCAGGGAACTTTCTGTGATATATGTATGTGTTATAAAAAGTATACGTGTTATAAATAAATAATAAAATGTGAATATATTTTATATTCTATAGACAGATAGAATATATAAATAAATCTTTGACGTGTTGGGAAAATTCTAGAAAACAAAGCTATCTATCACAGAAATACAGGTTCTTTTAAAGTAATACAAGATCTTATTCTTCCTTTGAGAGATTAAAGAACAGTAATAATTTGTTGCTGCACCTATTGTCTGCATAAGTAGGTATTAAAAGAATATTTGTGGAATGAATGAACAAAAGAGCTATAAAATAGGAATGAACTATTCTCATGAAAGAATCGTTCATCTTCACCTGCCTTCCAGAGCCATTTCTCCCTAATACATATTCATCAATATTCTGGGAAAACATTTTGTCTTCTTGTTTAAAAAAACAACTATTCGTGATATTCCTATAACTGAAGGCAGTTTTATTGCTACAGCAAGACAGAAATCTGAAAAACTAAAGTAGAGAAGTTTATTTCTTTGAACAAAGGGAATTTATCTTTGAAATCTGGCTGGAAAGATTCTGTGTACCAGTAGGACTGCCAGGGCTGTAACAGACGTTAAAAATCATCTAAACTGATGGTTCCCAAATGCTAATCTTGGGTCAGCTCATCAGGATCACCTGGGAAACATTAAAATACAGGTTCCCAGATTTTTCCAGAAACTCTGATTCAGTTTGTAAGACCAGGGCTCCCCAGGTGATTGGCCAGGTTTGAGAAACATAGATCTAGACCAAATCCCTCACCTCATCGCTCCTTCTCAATGCCATTTAAACAAGCTCCAGATGTGTCTTCATCTCTTCTCTCTACTCCCCTTTCCCCTCTAGCTAAGCCGTTCTTTCTTTCTGCCCTCATTTTCTCAGCTAGATTCTTGGAAGCGATTATATACTCTTGTTTTCATACCTGCTAGTCACCCTCCCACTGCTCCAGAATGGCTGTCACCAGAGTCACCAAAGATTGCAATACCACTAAGTCCAAAGGTTGGTTTTTGGCCTAATGATTATCTCTGGTCTTTCAACAACATGTGACACTGTTGCTCCTTCCCTTCTTGAAATATTCCCCTCTCATCATCAGTGACCGCACACTCGTCTCTTTTTCTTCATTCCTTTATTTGAGGTCTCTCCTAGGCCTCCTCTCTCACCTTATCACCTTCTGCCTCACCGTTAAATGTTAGAGTTCCTCCATATTTGGTCCTTATCTCTTGTATTAGTTTGCTAGGGCTGCCATAAAATACCACAGACTGGGAGGCTTAAACAACCGAAGTTTATTTCCTAACCGTTCTGGGCGCTGAAAGTCCAAGTTCAAAGTGGGAGCAGGTTTGGTTTCCTTTGAGGCCTCGCTCCTTGGCTTGCAGATGGCCACCTTCTCCCTGTGTCCTCACGTGGTCCCCCCTTGGTCTGTGTGTTATCTGTGTCCTAATCTCTTCTTAGAAGGATACCAGTCATACTGGATTAGGGCCCAACGTATGAGTTCATTTTACCTTAATCACCTCCTTAAAGGGCCTATCTCCAAATACAGTCACATTTTGAGGTCCTGAGGGTTAGGACATCAACAGAAGAATTAAGGGGGCACAATTCAGCTCATACCAGGTCCCGTTTGCTTCTGACTTATATTCTCTCCCTCGGTGAATTCATCTACTCACTTGGCCTCTGTATGTTAGTTGCCTTCAAATCGGTATCTCCCACCCCAGGACCCCTCCTCTGAACTCCATTACCATAGATCCAACTACTTACTGTCCTGGGACTTTAGTAGGTACTGTTCTCACCCCTGGTCACTCTTCTCCTCTCTTTATTGGGTAATTCTTGCTCAGAATCCCCATTTGGAACTCGTAACCCTGTGCATCTACACTCAGCTCTTCTGCTGTGTTTTATCTAAGAGAATGGCACCCCCATCCATCCAGTTGCACACACAAGAAGCCTGGAAGTCACCCTTGACCCCTCCCTGTCCTTTATACCTCTAACAACATTTGTGGATAAGACCTGCCAGTTTTATCTTTGAAAGGCCTCTCAACACATCCCCTCTCTCCATCTCTGTTGCCACAACCTGAGTTGTAGCCACTGTCATCTCTTCCCTGGGAAACCACCACGTCACATCCTAACTGGTTTCCCTGTGTCTGCTCTTTTTTCCCTTGTATCCTCTTCTCCACACTATAGCATAAGTAATCTTTTATGATTTTGTCCACTCCTCCCTCCTGATAACATTTTGTTGACTTCTGTTTATATTTTGGATGAAGATGTAAATTCTTAACTTGGCCTGCAAGCCTCAGGGAGACTTGTCTCTTGTCTGTCTCTGTAGCTTCATCTCCCACCAGATCCCCCCTCACTGTGAACACTTCCATCGTACGTCTACTACCTCTGGGCCTTTGCATATGCTGCTCTCGCTCCTTCTTACTTTCATCCCTCCAGCATCAGGTCAAAGGAAAGATTCCCACACCCTCCAGTCAAGGTTGGGGCTTAGTGTGGTGCTTTCCCAGAGCCTGGCCTGTTCCTCCATTTGTAATGATGCATTTCGTCATGTGGTTATCTGATCATGCTTCTCTTCCCCGCCAGACTGTGAGCTGTATGAGAGTGAGGCTGGTACGTGGCTCACCATTGTCTCCCGAACACATAGCACAGTGCTAGGTACAGAGTAGGTGCTGAGTTTTTTAAATGAAAATTATCTCATCTGATTGTACCATCACTTATTCAAAGAGCCATCAATGGTTGGAAATTGAGGCTGTTACCTAGTTTTCACTTTCATAAAAAAAAAAAAAAATCACAATGAATATCATTATGGATCATCATTGCCCACATTTTTGATACTTTGGGACAAATATTACCAATGAAGTTGCTGTGTCAGTTAAGGCTTTTGACACAAACTGTCAACTTCTCCATTGACCATGATGAGTATGTCAATTAAGATTTCAAACTGTAATGTGTAAATAAGCCCCTTTTCTTCATCCGCACTAATGGTGAGCAGTATCTTAATATTTTTTCTAGTCAAACAAATGATGAAAATCATATGTGCTAAGTATGCACCCCAGTTTTTTTGTAGTGCTGTAAGGTTTTATTTCACATTAGGAGGCAGTTTAATACAATTTGGAGTTATTTTTAAAATACTGAGGCCTCCCATCCAAGAGCTTGGTACGCCTTTTATGCCTTCCAGGTTTCATTTATGTATCTCCATAACGTTAAAAATGTTTCTTCACTATCGAGGGCTACACATTTATTAATTCATTCATTTTTAAATTTTTGTACTGGTTAACCAAAAAATATGACAAGCAGAAAATCTTCTTATATCAGTAAAAACAATAAGCTGATTTAAATAACAATGAAGTGTTCCATGGGCTTGAAGAAACAGTGTCTGTCTCATCAGGTTGTTATATGAATTGAGTAAGTTATTGCATATAAGACACTTTGAAAACAGCACATAGTAAACAGCACATTAGCCTTCATTATTTTCAAATGTGTTCAAATATCACACTCTTCAAGCAAGGCATCACTGAAAAACAAAATCTGCCACCATAACCTAATAAAATATATTGTGTACTTATTATTAGACAGCAATTATTAATAAATGGAACAAAGGGTTACCGTTGAAAAGAGTTCATTTTTTAAAACAGCTACACTTCAAAAACACTGGCATGTACAGAAAGGTAAAATGAGGTAAGCTGTAGAGAACAGTACACATAAAAACTGTCGTATGACTAGTTCACTATAAAGTCAGATCTGGCAATTCATATATTTACTTATAGTTTATCTTGTTAACATCTTGAAAATTAAATGTGACTTCTCTCAGCACCACTCACAGGATGGGTTGTCATGTTGCAGGAGATGTTCGGAATGATATTTATGTCACCCTGATTCATGGAGAGTTTGACAAAGGGAAAAAGAAGACGCCGAAGAATGTGGAGGTGACCATGTCTGTGTATGATGAGGAGGGCAACACCTTGGAGGTATGTACACACCGCGGCCCAGAAATCCTGCTGCTGTCACACACTTCTTTACAACAACGAGGGACTTTTGGCCTGATGTTAATTGCTTGCCACCTGAGGGTGCATTTAGTTTTTTTATAAGGAAAAAATATGAAGCCTGTTAAATTTGTGATGAGTAATTGCCAGTTTTACTAATACACCCATTGAAACTCTTATTTTCATATTTCTCCGATGCTGAGAAATATCTCAAGCCACTAGTGATTTCATGTGTATGCTTCGGATGCAGAGGTGTTTTATTATTTTCAAATTATGTAGCCACTTGGAAGCCCGTTACAGTCCTCTGGGGCTTGAACGAAGTGGCATTGAAAGGCCGATTTCCTCCACCTGGGTGAGCAGAGCCAGAGGAGACATGCCGGTTAGAGAGCTGTTAAACTGGAAGTTTCTTGGTTAGAGGTCACCTATCACTACTCAATAGTTTTAGTAATCAGGACACTGCAGCCCAAAAAGGTTAAGTTGTTTTCTCTGGGAAACACAAGTGTTTGTGGTAGAGCTAGGAATGGATCCGGGTATTCTGACTTTCAGTCCAGAGTCCCACCATCTGTCACAGCATTCTGTCCATATGGAGAAGGAGTGAGTCTTGATTCTGACCTCAGCGAGGATAGGCAGGAGGCTTTCATTGTCTCAGCTGACATCTGGCTCCTCTGTATGAGCCATAGTTAACCTGCCTTAGAATCCACAAATCAAGCTCTCAGTTCACTCAGCTCACTGACTGCCTCCTTCCCAAGGCCGTGAAGGGCAAAGCTTTGTCATTTCCCCATCTCTTTCACAGATAGGAAAATCTTTGAAGGAAACATACCCAAACAGTCGACTCAGTCAAAGTCGCGTTCTGTATTGGAGGGACAAGGAATAGAGACAGTGGAAATGTAATGGCTGTGTGCGATGTCAGAGGGGTAGTAGCTAGTGGGAGAGGGGTTATCACTGTGTGAGGGATATAAATGATAAATGTCTAACTAGTCCATTGTTTTGTACACCTGAAACTAATAAAAAAAAAAATGCTGTGAGCCATGGGATGGGGTTGATTTATTTGTGCTATTGATAGAGCCCTGAATCCTGTAAGTTGAACTACACACCTTCTCTTGATGGGTCAGTTTACAGCTTTGCTAACTAGCTGGGAAGTAACCCCACTGAGGCCTGGCTCTGCCCTAAGTGATTCGTTGCTAGGAAAAGACATAGCCCTAAGTTTCTGCGAACATGCTGTACTTCTATACCGGGTCCTTAAAGCAGAGTGTAGACAGGACCTCACACACTGGTGCATCTGTGCATGTGCGTAGGTCCTGGCCACCCTCACTGGGTTTCTGTTCCCTGACACGGAAAAGAAGAATCCAGAAAGGAGCATGTGTCGCTGGGGAGGGAAGAGAGAATAAAAGTTGCAGCAAAGAGGAGTGTTAGGCTGGCACTGGGTCCCTTAGCAACTACCACCCTTAGACCCTCAAATATAGTGGTAGAAACGCATTCTTACTCTACTCTTCACCCCGCAGATGCAATCAGCTTATGGGGGACAGTGTTGGGAATGTGGGGGCGTGGGGATGGAGGGCAGCGGGCTCTTGCTTGGTGTGTGGGATACTCTTATTGTTCTAGATAATAACAGGCTCTCCTAATTTTTGTTTTTCCATCCAAAGAAAGCAATTCATCCCGGTGCTGGATACGATGGCATTTCAGAGTACAAATCGGTCGTCTATTATCAAGTCAAGCAGCCCTGTTGGTATGAGACTGTCAAGGTGAGAAGGTACCATTTGTAACCCCGGTCACACAGTAAACCTTGTTTAGATTCCTTTCTTCTTTTTACCCACAAATTGTGCCTACTTTACCCTGAAGTTTTAACACGTTGCCTATGACGTGCGACAAGAAATGAATTGGTAATTATAATTCTATCTACGCGTATTTGTATTTTAAGAAACTCGGAATTTTTAAATAACATTCTCCTTCATAAATTGTAGAAATTTGATGTAAACGGGTTGCCAAGATGGTCCAAAACCAAGTGGAAATGTTCACACCCTGCAAGCAGTTGCCTGACATTTTTTTCTTTCTTGGCCTCTAACCAAGTTTTCTGGGCCTCCTTTTGATTTAAATATGTATATAACAAGTTCCAAAGTGCTTTTCCAATCACTCATCTCACATGAGCCTCTCAATAGCCCTGGGACTAAACCAGTCAGTGTTGTAAGGCCCGTTCTGATTAGGTGGCTGAGACTCAAAGAAGTTGAGAGACTTCGAGATCCTATAGCTATTTAGTGTCCGAGTCTAAATTGCAGCCCACTGTTTCTGAATCCCAGGCTCCATCAGCTCTTTCTGATTGTCAAAGTCTTATGAGCTCTCCATAGAAACCTCAGAAAAGAAAAATTTGCATTGCTATCTCAATTCACAACTACTTTCCCCAATTTTATATACTTCGTATGTTTTGAATGACGTTGTTTACACAAAGGTGTATCGTGCTTTTAAAAACTACTTATCTTGAAGCATTAAAAAGGTCTTCAGAAATGTAATTTTAGATACTCTCATAATAGTGCATTATATAATCATGCCAGGATTTATTTAACTGTTGGCCACAAATTCTCTGCTCTTTCCAATGTCTCATGCCTCTGTGTTCCCTGTCCCCCCATCTATATAAGCCTCAGAAAGTGTCCTTGTCCCCAGTATGTATCTTTTCTTTCTATTATAGACCCTAATTATTACAATACAAATATATGCCCTGCAGTCTGGAAGGTCCTATATAGACCTCAAAGTATTGATCTTTTCCTTCTAAGATTTCCTGTTTCATCCTTGAGAAAATCCTGGAAATTTGTAGCATCTCCATTCTCAGAATCTATCACACACAGCTTCTCCTGAGGTTCTTTGGCTTGGAAATAGCTACATCTCCTTTGTATGAAACCTGCCAAATCTCACTCTGTTGCAGTTAGTGCTGTGAGAAGATGTTAAAAATGAGCCCAATTCTATAAAATGAGCTATGAGTATAAAATACTGTGCATATCTATAAACTATTAATTTCTTCTTCTTATGCAGGTATCCATTGCTATAGAAGAGGTTGCTCGCTGCCACATAAGGTTTACCTTCCGACACCGATCATCGCAGGAATGTAAGTATTTGGAGGTTCACAACATTTCCATCAAAAACATATTTACTCTTCTTGTTTGACAGTGCTTTTGTGGGTTTGGAGAACAAGGTATTTGGAAACTAGATACTTGGCTTCTTTATTTCAGAATTCATTGGTGCTAAGGAAATCAGAAAAAAATGAATTTTTCTGGGCTTTCAAGATCTGTATTATTATTCTGTATCAGAATTTCCCCCCAGCTGTGTTCTGTGAATACTGAAGGTCTATAAGATGCTAATAGACGCTCTATGACAAAGTTGAATAGGAATAGGAAATGCTGCACAAGGTGCGATCACAAAATACAATGAATGTTTAAACTTTAAACAATTTATTTCAGTAAAAGACACATTGCCATTAATCCCTCTCAAAATATCCCCCCTTGCTTTGAACATACTTATCCCATCATTCTTGCCCCTTTCTGAAGCAGTTCTGGAAGTCCTCTTTCATGAGTGTCTTTTTTTTCCTTCAAGTTTATTGGGGTGACAATTGTCAGCAAAGTTACATAGATTTAAGATGTACAATTCTGTATTACATCATCTACATGCGATGTGTAATACAGAGCGTTGTCATGATGGAGGATGATTTACAGCACACTTTAAAACACACCTTCTCTCAACCATAGCTCACACCTGACTTACTGCACTGAACAAGTTGAAACTTGTCTCACCGTTCCTAAGGTTCAGCGCCACTTCCCGCATCGAAGACCCCTGCCTGTCTGTTGGATGGCATTTGGCAGCTGCATTTACCGTATTTTGTGATCACAACAGAAAGGTTCAGGGTCATACATCACTTCTGGTACGGCAATTTCTGTCAAATAAAAATATTACGGTGTGTCCTCATCCACCTTATTCACCGGATCTGGCACACTGCAACTTCTGGCTCTTCCCCAAACTCAAAATGACCATGAAAGGTAAACATATTGAGTCATTTCAGGACATCAAGGCAGCCATGACAGTGCAACTAAAGACACTTATGAAATGTCCTTTGATTGATGATTGAATAAAGAAGTTGTGGTATATATACACAGTGGAATACTATTCTGCCATAAGAAAAGATAAAATAGTGCTATTTGCGACAATATGGATGGATCTTGAGATTATTATGCTAAGCAAAGTAAATCAGACAGAAAAAGTAGAGAACCATATGATTTCACTGACATGTGGTATATGAAATTGAAAACAACAAAAAAACAAGAAAAACAAATGAAGAAATAAAACTCATAGACACAGACAATAGTTTAGTGGTTACCAGAGGGCAAGCGGGGAGACGGGTAGCAAATGAGGGTGAAAAAGGGATCAAATATATGGTGATGGAAGGAGAACTGACTCTGGGTGGTGATCACACAATGTGATATGTAGATGATGTAATACAGAATTGTACATCTTAAATCTATGTAACTTTGCTGACAGTTGTCACCCCAATAAACTTGAAGAAAAAAAAAGACACTCACGAAAGAGGACTTCCAGAACTGCTTCAGAAAGGGGCAAGAATGATGGGATAAGTATGTTCAAAGCAAGGGGGGATATTTTGAGAGGGATTAATGGCAATGTGTCTTTTACTATAATAATTATTTTTTATTTAAACATTCACCATGTTGTTTGAACACACCTCGTATGTTTATCTCCCTCTTAGACATGCACAATGTGTGTTGCCATATTGCTGAGAAGTCCTGCAGCCAGAAAACTATTTAATATGAAACTGTTTAATCTGTTGTTGCCCAGAATTACTATTTTCCTCATGCAAGAACTATTTCAAGTCTTCGATTACAGCTTGTAAAAAAAGTGTGAATGGAGAAAAATTATGGTTTTCAGGTCACAAAATTTCTGCAAGTGTCTTGTTCTCATTCAGCACTTCATAAAAATGCCATTCTTCCTTCTAAACTGAATATATTGGACCCATCTACATATCAGATTGCAGGCCAGGCCCTAGGTATATGACAGCAAATGGGACATGGCCACTGCTCTGAAGAGTCTCTGGTCTAGTTAGGAAGATGAGCAAGAAACCATATGATTAAGTTCAGAACAGTGTGATATGTGTGACAGCAGCAGAATTGTAAGGGAGCACGGAGCACAATTCCTAACTCCGTCTGGGCATTGATGCTGAGATTTCCTACATCTTAGCTGAGACTTGATGGTGAGTCGAAGTTAACCCAGTGGAAGATGACAGTGGAGAAATGTGTTTGAAACCTAAAGTGAGCTCAATAGGGCTGAGGTGGGAACAGGGGGAGCAATCATAACATTAGGATGAACCACATGAAATTGCTCTTTTGTAGATCAATATCAAATAGTCAAATATCAGCAAAGAGTCAAATATCAGTAATTTCATATGGTTCTACATAATAGTAAGCTAGCATTTTCCAAGCCTTATTAGTTTGTACCAGGCACTAAGTGAGACTCTATGTATACACGGTCTTGTTTATATTCACAGTAATCTGATGAAGTATGTACAACTTTTATCCACATTTATAATAAAGAAACTGAGGCACAGGAAGATGAGATACTTGGCCAAGTTCACATTGTTAGTAAATGATAGAATCTGATTGACATCTCTGCTGTCTGGTTACAGGCAGGCTGAAGCCAGATCATGAACGATGAAGGTTATTTTGAACCATGTTATGGAGGAGCCGTTAAAGGGTGTTTTATGGGTGGTGGTTTGGTATGTTTATAACAGCTTTATTCATAATACCCTTATATTGGATATAGCCCAGATGGTCATCTAAAGGAGAATGGATAAACAAATTGTAGTACAATCATGCAGTGGGTTACTGCTCAGCCAGTCTGGGGACACATGAGTTACAGCAGACCTTAGAGTTGTACCTATAGTGAGAACAGGTCATAAGTTACCACCTCCATCAACATCTAAGTGGGGTACATGGGGAGCTCAGAGGCCATACCTAAAGACCAGGAGGGGGGTGCTCTGTTTCTTTGAGTGGCTGGACCCTCCTCCCCAAATGCCACAGAGCACACACGTCCACTTCTGGCACCCGAGCTAATATCTTGGAAGGAAGAGGAGAGTAGGAACCTCATGAATGTATTTTAGAGCAGAGTAGTTGACCTGGTTAGATTTGATTTTGGAAATCTCACTCTGGCTACAGTGTAGAGAAAGTAATGGGTAGATAAGGACTGGAGACAGAGAAACTGGTGAGGAAGGTCTTGTAGAAATACAAGGGAAAGATGCAGGTGGCCTGTACTTGGGTGGGAACAGAAGGAATGGGCAGAAAAGGCACAGGTTTCAGAGGTATTCAGCATATGGAGTTGACGTGGGGGCTGAATTGGTGTCAACACCCACATTTCTGATTTACAGAATCGGGTGGTTGCTGGCCTCATTCCTTTGCCAATGCAGGGAGAGGAGCATATGGGGAGTACCAGAAGATTTAAGTGTGGGAAACATTTCCTTTAAGAAGCCTGTGACACACCCAGCACACATGACTTATTGCAGCGTGCTGCACTGTGTTGATTATAGCATGATTGAACAACACCCCCCAAAGCAAAATGTGAAATCAGTTATCATAGCCATCACTTCCTGATATCTTTCTGCACTGCTCAGACACATATTTCTGTCTTTTCAGCCAGAGATAAATCGGAGCGAGCATTTGGGGTGGCCTTCGTGAAACTGATGAACCCGGATGGCACCACCCTGCAGGATGGGAGGCACGATCTGGTGGTTTATAAGGTGGTGCAAACAGAATGAGGCTCAGAAAATGGCTGAGGAAATATTTACTCTCTCTGAAATTGGTTCTTAAGGTTCCTTTCAGATTTATGTGTAAAAACATCAGAAACTTGTCCAGAGCTATGTGTGTTTACCCCATAGAGTCCAGAAACACAATGGACTATGTCGTAGCAGCTGCTTGGTCTCCCACCCCCTTTCTGGAAAGAGCGAGTTGCATTATTATTTGGTCTCCCTCTCCTGCAAATGGCATTGCCTGGTGGTGAACAGTCAAGGGCTGCCTTCTTGCCTTCTGCTCTTTGTGTCATCCTGCATGGAACACAGACAGTTGCACTGTTGGGCTTGGTTAGAGTGTGGTGGGTGTAGTAGGATGTGGTTTTCCTATCAGCGAGAGCCAGGCACCATTTCTCTGCTATCAGGCTTCGTTTCTTTCCGTGACAGTTTTGTCCTCCTTCTTCCCTCTAACTGCGACAGAGCTATCACCTCTACTGAGATTTTTAGAGTAGAAAGTAGATGCTGGAAGATCTCATTTATCCAACAGTATCACAGAGTTAGTAACTTTTTTGAGATGCATCTGTCTGATCTGTATTGTCCTTAATAGCTATTAGTTCATAGTTTCGGAAGGCATGGCAATCTGTTTTTCCCCCACAAGCTATTTCTTCCCAATGAACCCAGCCAACCCAATGACATATAATTGTGACCATTTAGAGGTTCAAGAAAATGAAATCCAACCTTATTCTTTAATATTTATTTATTTATTGCAGAGACCTAGGATATTCCTAAGTCTAGATCACAACTTCCTCCATTTTCATTCAATGTTGAAATCATTTCTGGGCTCCAATTCTGGGAAGGTAGTACAGTGTCTCAGAGTTGGAAGGGATCTACGTCTGATTTGATGAAATCCCATTTCTTATGCTGGAAACGCCTGTGTTCTTGATCGATACTATTTTTATTTGCATGTAAGAGGTTTTGCCCATCCTTTGGTGTTCCTAACATGCTTCCTTTTCAGGGTGACAACAAGAAAATGGAAGATGCTAAGTTCTACCTGACCCTACCTGGAACCAAGCTAGAGATGGACGAGAAAGAGCTGCAAGCATCCAAAACCCTGGCCAACTTGACTCCAACCAAGGATAGCACAAAAGATAGCTTTCAGATTGCCACCCTCATTTGCTCCACAAAGCTCACCCAGAACGGTAAGTGTGGTGACCGCAGTGACACCAGAATGAGTTTTCTGCTTGGTCCTGCTGGGCTCCTTTGTTAGACTTGGGGTTACATCTTCGGAGGTAGGAGAATGACCTTTGGATTCTGCTCCCTATTCTTCACATGATGGTCTGGGTGGTTCTGACCAAATAGCTGAAGCTCCTTCTGAGGTTTTGTTGGCCATTTTTCAAACAGGATGAAAAGCATTTTGCTATTTTTTTAATATTGGAAAACCTATAAATGTATTCATTAACAGGGGAGGTAAAATTAGAAAGTCTTAGGCTTCCTTCCTTCAAGGCAGAAAGGACTCTAATAACATGCTCTGTATGATTATGTAACAAGACATGTTGGTGATGAGGCGGAGGACACTGGTGGAGAATTACAGTCTCCTGCCCAAACAGGTGTGGCAAAGAGCGGGGAGGGTTTCCTATTAGAGTCCCGTCTATCCCCACACAGTCTCCTCTGTCCCATGCTTTCCCCAAGCTCTCAGGGCTTTTCCATGAAATCAGCTGAATAGTTCAGATGGGCTTTGTTTTCTTCCTCCTTGAAATCTCTCACATCAAGTTTTAACTTCTCTGGTGTATATCATGGCATTTGATAGCTAATAACAGCATCTTATGCATTTAACCTATGTAACATGGAAGGAGTCTTACTGGACAGAGTGAGCCTGGAATCACCTGCTCAGGAGACTTGCCTTAGAAATTCTATGGCCCCCGTGCTATGTTGTAGATGCGTCTCTTTGGCCTCTGACAAGATTTGGGTGAGGTACCTGGCAGGGGCGCTGCCTGAGGGAAGTACTAAGATAGACAAAACAGTGTAGATATAAGGTACACTCAGAGATCAGATGTTGGTTATCTTTAGCAGGGGTCAGTATTGTTTGCTTGGATGATTCATGGTTGGCTAGAGAACATGGGTAGTATTTCAACTTGGACAAGTGACTAGACTCAACAGAGTGAAGTTTGGGGCTGATCCATTGGGAAAGTAAAAGCACATTCACCAAAAATTAAGCCAGAAAAAGGCACAACTGGAGAGAATATAAAGCTATGTAGTTGCAGAGGACTCTGGGGGAGACAGGGAGGGATGAATAGGCAGAGCACAGGGGATTTTTCGAGCAGTAAAAACTATACTGTGTGATACTATAATGGATACATGGATACATATCATTATACATGTGTCAAAACCCACAAAATGGACTACACAGAATGAACCCTAAACTATGGACTTGAGTTAATAAACCATGTCAATTGTAACAAATTTACCACACCAATGTAAGATGTTACCAGAGGAAACTGAGGATCAGTGAAGTGATATATGGAAACTGTACTTTCTACTTAATTTGTGAACCTCACACTGCTCAAAAATAAATAAATAAATAAGCAGACAAACAAATAAATTCTGTTAATTAAGAATGAAACAAAAATTTGAGTCAGAAAACATTCTGAGCTTCACAGAAGACATGACAAACTTGTATCAGTGACATAACCTTTGTTAGAGGAAAAATAAATGTAATAAACTGCTGATACGAGGTGAAATGGTACAATAGTTATGGAAGATGATTTAGAAAGTGCATCAAAGATGTAAAATGCATTCAGACCCTTTGACCCAGTAATTTGACCCCTAGAAATTGAACCCAACTAAACAATGAGAGATGTGCACAAAGATTAACGTATAAGGATGTTTCACTGTTATTACTAATAGGAGAATGGAAACAATCTAAATGTCCAGTTTAAATGATATAATGTAGTAAAATGATAAAATATATGCAGCTGCCAAATACATTTCAAAACATAATCCATGACAGCCCAAAATTTTAACACTGTATAGACTATAATCCCAGTTTTGTTTAAATATATGAGGACAAGTTGGGGCCAGTTGCCTGGGTTCAAATTCCAGCTCTTCCACTTACTAACTCTTTCATCTTGGGCAAGTCCCTTGATCTCTCTGTGACTTGGTTTCCTCTTTAAAATGGGAGTAATAATAGTATGTATTTCAGAGAATGAAGTAAATTAAAATAAGTGCTAGCAAAGCAACAGTGTCTAGCCCCTTGTAAAGACTATGAGTATTAACTATTGTTATTATATCATTATTATTATGTGTACATACAAAAGGACTAAAAGGAATAACTTCAAAAGTTTGGATAGTTCTTATTTTCTTTATTCTTTTTGGTATTTTCCAAATTTTTAACTATGAAATGTCAAAATGTTATTTAATAGACAATATAAAGCAGTAATGTACTTTTGGGACTATCAAGGGATATTCAAGAGAGACAGCATTTATCGAACAGTAAATTATCCTTCCCAGAGATGACAGTTCAAAGAACGTAAGTAATAAAAACTTGAAAATTAACTTCTAATGCAAAGCAAAAGGAATCTCTGTAAGCGATAACCATATTGTTATATTGTTTATTATCTCCAAGTCAGAAAGTTAGGAAGTTGATTGACAGGTTTCAGTACTCAACTTAAACATTTGATTGGCTGATATCTACATCGCCCATCTTCTAAATATTCCACACCTGGGCTGTCCTGCTAATGACAGCCACCAGCCACCTTGTGAAATTTAAATTAATTAAAATTAAGTGAAGTTGCAAATTCAGTTCCTTAGTTTCATTTAGTCTCATTTCCGGTGCTCAGTAGTTTCCTGTGGCTGGTCACTTCTATGGTGGGCATCGCAGATAGGAAATGTTCTTGTCATCACAGAAAGTTCCATCGGGTGGAACTGTACTTCTTCCTTTGTTGTCATCGCATGCCTAGTATTTAGATCTCAAAAATATGCAACATACCAAAATAAATAAATAAATAAATAAATAAATAAATAAATAAATAAATAAATAAATGTCTTAAACGACATCCTCTCCCAAAGAAGGTTTAAGTAGGCCAACACATCTAAACCAGAGAGGGGTGATCTGCTGTCAGCATGGACAGACATAGGAGGAGGGACCAGATGTGGGAAAGCTGAGAGCAGCAGGACGTCATGAGCGTCTGAGAAAACAGGGCCCGCCTAGGGACAGATAATAACTGTGGGTTGCTCATGGGTTCGCTTTATTCTAATGTGATGGAAATGATAAAGAACCAAGGTAGTTGATTCTGAGGAAGAAGAAGCTGGAGACTATTAATAAGCCTTCAGACTCGGAGGGCATTTCCCAATCAAGAGGGTAGCCGTTCTCCTTTCACACAGAGGCTGTGATCAAAGGTTTTCCTCCTTAGCCTGAAGAGGGCGATTCAGACTCAAAAGGCGAAAAGCCACTGGCTCTTGTTACAGACAGAGCTTGTGGACTCTTTATTTATTTTATTAATTTTTTTCAAAACTGGAACAGACCAATTTATATGGGATCATGTGTTGCGGGGCCCGCATGGACGGTGAGGATAGATTTGTGTTCCAGGAAAAGGACAGGGGAGTTCAAGTTCCTGCAGATGAGGGGCCTGTGCCAGGTCATTCATGGTCATCCTACACCCTAGCACACCAAGACTCCAGTACTGCCATTATTAACCTCACTTTACTGATCAGAAAATTGAGGTAAAATATTGGGGGTGCCAAAAAAAGGTATACAAGTGGACGTTTTGGTCAACGTGGCTCAAGCAGTAGTTTGCTGTAATCCGAAGTGTCTGGACGCTGATGGTAACCACTTTGAGCACCTCTTGTAATTGCAGAAGTCAAATGTGACTTGTATTCATCTTTTGTTATCGGTATATATCAAGTATTACAATTTTAATACAGCTTTCCTTTCTTAAATTGTGTATACATTTTGCTGGCACCTTCTGTGTTTTGCCTAAGCTCACGAGTGGTGATCTTGGCTCTGAAAATAGATACATAGTTAAAAAGCGTACGTTTTTTTCTTTGTCTTTCTTTTCTTATTAAAATGTTACGGTGCCTAATCCTTTTTCAAAGGTATTCACTACCCTCAATTTGGGGATTGTCATTCAGAGTATCCTGAATTCTTACACACTTCTGATCGGGATATAAATTGGGACAACTTTGGGAAACGTTTGGGTAATATCTAATGGGACTGAAGATGATCGTTCCTGATGGTCCAGAAATTCTACTCTAGCTCTGTACTCCAAGAAAGTGCTGTACCTGGACACCAGAAGACATATGCAAATGTTCATAGCAGAATTGTTTGTGATAGCATAAAAGTGGAAATGTGTTTCTACAGTAGAATGGATACACATTTACGGTCCATTCATACAATGGGAAAGAGACTGTGCAGCTGTGAAAATTCACTAAAGCTATATGCCCCTGCCTGTATGGATCTCAGAAACACAGTCTCGAGTCTTGGGCTCTTTCCATAGCACTGTGCCGCCATGTTTCTAGCCTTAAGACCTTATGATTCACCAGATGCCAAATGTATTCTGGGTACGAGCCATGACGTGGCATGCAAACCTCGTCAAGGAGTAAACCTCTGGGCTCATGGATGGGTTCTTGGCAAATGCTTAAAGCTGCTGTGTGACTCTTCACCCTGCTGAAGTATCTAAATCCTTTTCCTCAGGCAGCAGTGAGGGAAGTGAAGGAAGGAATGGAGCAGTATTTTTAGCCTGTGGCAGAAATAGGAGATGGGAGGAGGAAAGTGGACAGTGCCTCATGGATAGACCTAGCATCATGCCTGTTCAATGCTGAGTGAATGCATGAGTGAGTGAATGAATGAATTGAAGAATTGTATTGAGCATATGACCAGCTTCCTCAGGGTTACCAGTTCTTTCCACCCATCCATTCATCTAATTCATTCATTCTTTCATCAAACACGTATTAAGCACCTCCTAGGTGCCTAGCAGTGTGGTGGGTATAACAATGGATGCAGTGTGGTTCCTGCCCTCAAGTGGCCAGAGATACGTAGTGTGTCTTTATTATTTGTATGTGTGTGTGTGTGTGTGTATCTGTATGTGTACCGTGTTTCCCCGAAAATAAGACCTAGCTGGACAAGCAGCTCTAATGCACCTTTTGGAGCAAAAATTAATGTAAGACCTGGTCTTATTTTACTATAATATAAGACTAGGTAAAATATAATATAATATAATATAATATAATATAATATAATATAATATAATACCGGGTCTTATATTAATTTTTGCTCCAAAAGACACATTAGAGCTGATTGTCCGGCTAGGTCTTATTTTGGGGGAAACACGGTATTATGTATATGTGTGTGTGTATGTGTGTATGTCTATGTACACATACATGTACATGTAGGAAGCAATGCAGATAGCAGAGAGTGATTGGGTAAGTCTTCCCAGAGGGAATAAAGTTTGAGATGGGTCATGAGATGTAAGTAGAGCTTATTAAATACATCGTATTAGCAGTTCAGACAAAAGGAAGAATACATGCAAAGACATGGAGCTATTCCAGAGCATGCCATAGTTTGGAGGGCAATGAGTTGATCTGTCTGACTGCTGAGAGGTAAAAAGAATGGTGGGCAATGGGGCCGGCAGGAGAACATAGCGGGGCCTTCCTGCCATCTAGAAGTGGTACTGGGACTTTATTCTGTTAACAGTTAGGAATCTCCAGCACCAGCTTTTGGAGACTTTCCAGGGACTAAATGCAAGCCAATAAAACAAACACACCTGTGAAGCAAATTGACTATTCTAATGGACAGTACATGTTTTCAGCTACTTACATGTATTTCAAGAAGTCCGTTGATTAAAAAGTATGTATGGCTGCTTTTACTACATAAAGCTCTGTAAATAGTAGTAGTACCTTGATACACTAAACAAAATGATAAAATAGTAACCATCCAAATGCCTGTTCTATTTTTCTGTGACACTTTAGTAGCTCAACATTCATTAAAGTTATAAGTGGCTTAAAGATTCAACATTATGCGCTTTAAATCCAAAAAAAAAAACAAACCTCAAGATTTTTATCCCAGCCTTACCCTAAGGGCCATGCCTTCCTTTGAAATAGCAACTTATCTGATTTGCTTGTCTGTTTGTATCTTTGAAGAACGCTGGGGAGGTAGTATAATACAGAGTAAGGACATGGCTGTTTGGAATTAGGGAAATGTCTAATTAAATTCCATTCCTACCACTCCCTGGCAGTTGTGTGACCTAAGGCAAGGAATTTAATTTCATGAAGCCTCAGTTTCCTCATTTCAAAAATGGAAAAAATAAAATCTGCTCTACAGTGTGGATGTGAAGTTTAAAGGAATTAGTGCACGTATACTCGTATAAGTTGCCTTTTTCCTTTGCAACCACCGAGATGCACATAGTGACAAGGGATAAATCAAGCAAAGCAGCAAATTAAAGGGAGGAAGTTTACTTACGTGTCTTTAGGTTTTAACTATATGGCTATGATGTCATTATTTGAAAAATGTGAGTTCCTTTCACATATTATTTTATGTACTCGAACGTTAGTGGTTAATTTTTTTTCTCTTTGGAAAATGAAAGACCACAAGGTTTTTCTCTGATGTAGATAGGATACAGTCAATTAAAAGACTACGTGATGGATTGGCCACCATTGAAAGCATTATCTTTTCTAGAGAGTTCTGTTTGGTTTGCTTTTTATAATTGGTGTCTAATGTTTGTGGTTTGTGGTCGTTTCTCCTAGTTGACCTGTTAGGATTGTTAAATTGGCGTTCGAACTCCCAGAACATTAAACACAACTTAAAGAAGTTAATGGAGGTAGATGGAGGAGAGATTGTTAAGGTATGTATATATGTTCGTGCTCAGAAATATACCCACTATGTCATTACTTCAACATTTTAAATTACATCTATCACTGTAAATATAAAGCTTGTTATCGACATTGGGAAGCAAGTGTGCAATTTTTAAGGAAATGCTATTTTTAAAACCTATTCTATTGAACCCTAATTATTCCCCGAATTTCTTCAGTATGACACTGAACTCAAAGCACCAAATAACGTCTGTGTTTTTCTTTCTTCAGTTTTTGCAGGATACACTAGATGCACTTTTTAACATAATGATGGAAATGTCAGACAATGAAACGTATGACTTCCTTGTGTTTGATGCACTGGTAAGCAGTTAAAAATACTAACTAGTGTTTATTCGCACAACTGTGTAATTTTCAATATTTTACTGTTAGAAAGAATTGTGACAAACAGCCTCCTGCATGCATACGTCTCTCTTGATTATTTCTTAAGGCTAAATTTCTGGAAGTAAAATTTGAAACATTGATTTATACTGCAAGCCTTTCTTTTTTCTGTATCCTGTTAGATCTCAATTTTGATGTGCATGCTCTTTCTCATTAGGGAAAACAAGGTTATGTTACATTAGAAATCAGGAATCACTTTACTCACTTTAAAATTGTCTAGTCACAAAGCCTGGAGAAACCATTAACAACGATGATTGTAGCTTGTTGTATATTATGTACTAGGGTGTTCACGCAAGGGAGACTGACTTTCCATGTCAGAAATGAGTCTTAGTCTTTTTATGTACTTTATACAACCCTGAAGACAAATTTGTCATACAAAATACTTAAACATACAACCCATTTTAACAACTGAAACCTAGACAAGGAGAGGAGATCTGGGGAGGCCAGAAAAAACAGTGGAGTGGAAGAAGCTGACATATCCAAGCCAAGCATCATTTTCTCACGGTTAGGGTGTAGGTTCAGTGCAGAATTTTACCTGAATGTTTCCGCAAAGGAGGAAGGTAAATTGCAGCTTTAAGTCATTCACCAGCTTGGAGAAATTGGTAAATTCAAGCAGTAGTCAGGACGACGTTGAAGGTAAGGATGTAAGCTCAAGAGAGGAAATGCCTCCAGCTGAGGTCACACCTGGTCAGGTTTATGGAAAAGAGAGACTTGGTGCTGAGCTCTGGGGAACGGACCGGAGACAGATTCCTGTGGGACAGAGCAGCTGGGCATATGTGAAAGTACCAGGTGCTGTTTTTTTGTACTCTTCCATCATGAGTAGGTGCAAAGGGGTTATTTGTAGATTTTACTCCTGGTAGTGATCTGAGGGGAAAATTGGAAGGTAAAAGTCTAGGGAAGTTCAGTTATCGGGGGTGCCCACACTGCACTCAGGAGCCAAGAGTTATGGACTATTTCATTAGCTGCATCTCTGGTTTAGTGAATTCTTCCCACTGGAAACGCCTGCCCATATCCTCCTCCCTCCTGTCCCACTATCTTCCCTGACCTCTGATACTTGTGCACTGCACTCTCTTTGAGACAGTAAGCTCCCTGAGGCCAGGCCTGCATGCGTGTAGTGGTTTCTCACAGCTCGTAGCACAGTGCGTGACCCATAACGGTCTTTCTATTCATGTTAAATCCAAAGAAACCCCAAGACTTGACTTCCGCTCTGGAATAGTAAAGTGAGAATGCTACAAACATGATCAGGGAGGAAAAGACAGCACCCAGATGTTAAAATCTAGTTTGTTGACTACCTAGGGCTGGTACCGTGCTGTTATTTATATGTTTCACCTTTGGCAGGTATTTATTATTTCACTGATAGGAGACATCAAGTTCCAGCATTTTAATCCTGTCCTGGAAACCTACATTAACAAGCACTTCAGTGCCACTTTGGCCTATGTGTAAGTATGATTCAAGGGAGCTACCTGTTGGTGGGTTATTGGGTTTGCACTCTTAGACCTGCATTGTTGACAAACGAGAGGGTCAGAGGCTGAGTAAACATGTCTGGAAGGGCCGAACCTTGTTTGAAGCTTCCTGGTGGAAAGAGGGAGCTGTCTAAGTATTCTAACCCTGCAAAAGGTGAGAAGTCCAGGCCCTGCCTTCTGGGAAGTGAGAAAGGAGATAAGGCTCTATTTCTTGAAGAATCCAGAACATACACCCTGTTTCCCCGAAAATAAGACCTAGCTGGACAATCAGCTCTAATGCATCTTTTGGAGCAAAAATTAATATGAGACCTGGTCTTATATTATTTCTATTCTATTCTATTCTATTCTATTCTATTCTATTCTATTCTATTCTATTCTATTCTATTCTATTCTACTTGGTCTTATATTACAGTAAAGTAAGACCAGGTCTTATATTAATTTTTGCTCTAAAAGACATATTAGAGCTGACTGTCCAGCTCGCTCTTATTTTCGGGGAAACATGGTAGGTGAGGAGTTGAAGCCACTAGGGGCAGAAGCCAGGACAGGTGAGCATACTCAGGATCTTTGAAACTGGGTGTCAACGAGATGAACCTCAGGCCCCAACGGGATCAAACGGTGGATTAAGCAAAACAGCATCTGATAGACCAGCAGGTCAGGCCCTCAACCCTACCCCACCAGTGCTGTGTAGAATTTATTACCTACAGGATATGAGAGGATTTCATTTTTCTTTCTTTTGCATAAGAGGGAATGGTCTCTCCCTTTTCCATAGTGCAGGCTTCTTTCTGGCTTTGGTTTATGAGCCCTAAGTAAAGCAACTTCTTCACTCTGCCCTTCTCCCTGGAGTCCTCACCTTGCTATGGCAATGTATGTGGCCTGTCACCCCAGCCCTCTGCATTCCAGTGATTTACAGAGCAATGTGATCAACAGTGACAGGAGTGCAGTTGGGTCTGGCAACGATCTTTTTGAGAGTTGCTTCTGCCAACTCATGCCGATGGCTGCCGGCTGATCTATCAGGGTAGCTGCTGGCCTGATCTGTCAGGTCAGATCATTGGTCCCTTGTGTCCCTTTCTGAACTAAACCAGAAAGTTCTTGGTTTTATTTGCATAAATTTCCAGAAATGTAATAAAATGTAAGTGACATAAAAGGGGTGTCCTGTAGCGTAATCACCAACTAACACAAGGGATGTCATGCCCACCGGACTGAGGGAAGCAGCAGATACCAGTGACAGGGTTCTTTCTGACCAGTGGCCTCACTTTCCAAGCGTGTAGCAGCCACAGGTGAGGAAATCCGTTCTCTGGATCTTCATGACACAGAGCTGGATGCAACACTCTAGGTGGTAGTAACCTGAACTTGGTCGGTTCTACATGTCTCCTGTGGATTTTCTTAGAAAACTCAGAGTTCCCAGAAGGAAAGTTGAAAATATCATGGCCCACAAAAGTGTGAGTTAACACAACATGAAAACAATGCCGAGTCCGAAGACTGGAAAGTCTAAAAAAAGCAATGTGCAATCTCAGAACAGAGTGATCTGTTGGGAGCTTAGAACCATGGGTGTTCTAGTTAGACTGAGCTCCTCTTCCCATCCGTCTGGCTTCATATTTATCGATGCCAAAGGGTTTGGGCAGATTGGAGGGAATTACATTTCTTTTAAGGTGACTACCTCAGACAGGCCATCTCTCTCTTACAAGGAACATCTAAAGGTGTCTGTATAACATACCAGAGATTAAAATGTCTTCAGGCTTTGAATCTCTTTAACTCTTTCGTTTCTTCATCCTGTCTTAAAATCCTACAAAGGGAAAGAAAACATTCCACTTCCAAGCAGAAGGGAAGCACCCAATCTAGACCGCAGTGAGGACACTAAATTGCAAAGAAGTGAATTTCCCTCTTCAGGACATAGTCTAGCAGAGCTAATTATCGTCGTGACTTCTCCTTCCCCAGTATGCCAGGTTAAATAGCATACCCCACACTTCTTAGTACCACTTTGCCCCCATTGACCTTTCTTTTTCTTTCTCACCCTTTTAAGGAAACTCTCCAAGGTACTGAACTTTTATGTGGCTAATGCAGGTGACTCCAGCAAGACAGAATTGCTTTTTGTGGCTTTGAAAGCCTTAAAGTACTTGTTTAGATTCATCATCCAGTCGAGAGTGCTCTACTTGAGGTAATGGTCACTGTGGTAAGATGCTGACACTGTCCATTCTCTCTTCACGTAGTTTTCCTTAATCCTCATGCTCATGTTCAGCTCTGTGAGCTCTTGGGTCATGGAGTTGCCGCATTTTAGAACTTTGGGACTAAAGATGGAGGTGGATTGTGAAACCATTAGAGAAGGTCATTTTGGGTCAGCAGAATTTCTAGGGCAGTGAAGACAGAAGGACGTGGGGATGCTGGTGGCTAAAACGTGCAGCTTGCTGGAAGCCTTGGCTGGTGACAGAAGCTCTAGGGAGGCAGGTTTCTGTGGCAAGATGGTATTTCATACAGCAAGGGGCTTCATGACAACATGGGCTCATGAGCTGTTGTTGGCAGAGGGAGAACGGTGGCAATTGTTTGGGGAGGTGTTTCCTGAGGTGTGTGTTTCTTTGTGGACTTCATGCTTAGGTGCCTGGTAAAACTAAGCCATAGAGATAGGATAATTCCCAGTTTGGATTCCTAGAGTAACAGCTTCATCGAAAGAGAAGAAATCATGAAAGAGGAAGTGCCTTTTGTGGGAATGCTCACAACTCCAGTGCCATCCCAACCCTTCAGTAATAACTGGGTATCCAAATTGTTAAAAATATATTTATAATTTAATTAAGGCAGAAGGAAAAGGTCTATAGGTTCGAGCATGTGTATTTTTTTAATGTGTATATTTAAAATCTATAAACAAAGTTAAAGGCAAACAACCTGAACGAAAAGCTTGTAACATAAAGTAGAGGTCAAAATTAATGGCTTTGCTAATTAAAGGTTCTTAAAAATCAAGAAAAGAATGATTTTTACACTAGAAAGCAAAACCAGATATTTACAAAAGAAAAAATTGAAACGATTGATTAAATTTTTAGAAAATATTTGTACTCACTGTCACAATGCAATACACACTATCTTTACCTATCCATCCATTTGCGAAAGATTAAAATAGGAGTATAAATTCATAGGGACTGAAATTTTTCACTATGAATAAAAAGCAAAAAGGAAGAAAATGTCACATTTGTCCAGTAATACCTATTTAGGAGAAAAAAACAACTTTTCAGTCGATGGACAAATCTTGAAGACAAACAGAGTACTTTAACCAAAACAAGCACAAGTCAGTGGAGAGTAAGGTGTCGTGTATCCTGGGAGGGCCCCACTCGTAGAGCAGGTCAGCCCCAGCGTTGCCAGTTCAATGGGTAGAGTAACACTAACTGGACTTGCAAACCGGGTTGGGTTCAGAATGTTTCTGGGTCGAGCTTTTCTCCCTATTGTCTGAAACTTCCATTGGAATGATTAGAGCTTGATTAGATGAGACAAATGATTAGAGTGACACAGAAAAGGGGAATGAGGGAGAAGAGAAGGAGAGATGCCGGAGGATAGAATGTGGCAGGTGTGATATGTCAGGGAAATTAGCTGGGGCCTGTCCCTCGCTTATTGGACATTTCTGCCAATGAACTGGGGAAGGCAGGCAAGCATACAGGGCTCCTCTGCTAGGTCAGGCAGAACAGCTTCCTGCGGTTCTCCCTCCAAGCCGGAAATGCCCATAGACCATTAACCTGGAGGACATCAGCAAGGCTGTGGCCGTCAGGTAGCTCCAGCGGAACCCTTCCCAAGTGGCTAATCATAATGGACCAGTCGGAGAGCTCTGTGGTAGGACGTTACGTACAAATCACTGGTGATATCCAAGTAGGGGTATCTTCTCAGCTCACTGGGCTTCTCCCTGAAACTATCTTAGCGTACCCTGTGAGTTCTCTGCATGATGCATAGGGGTGACCTGTGAGGCGTGGGCCTCTAGCATTGTTTAAATCGACATGAAAGTCTCTTTTTAAAGGTGGACGATCTGACTGCCTTTCTCTGTTTCCTATTAAGGTTTTATGGCCAAAGTGATGATGGAGATGAATTTAATAATTCAATCCGCCAGTTATTTCTCTCTTTCAATATCCTCATGGACAGGCCTCTGGAGGAAGCTGTCAAGATCAAGGTTAGCCTGGCATCATCATGGGTAAATTTTAATGCTTTTGGTCAGGATGTCCTGGGACAACCTAGAACAGGTCATGGTGGGAGAGAAACAAACTAAATCGGTATTCATGGGAAGCTTGTGAATTTTAGTATGACTTACAGAAAATACAGGGGAAAAACCCATGTTTTACCTTTCATGTACTTTTGTATTCTTAAACGTCAGTTTGCCAAAGACAAGCTACCATTTTAGACATCCATTGAATGGCTTTTGTGGCCCCTGTGAATTCAGCCCGCAGGTTTTTTATTCTTAGTTCTCCCATTCTTCCCAGAAGCCCAGTCACCATCCTCTGCATTATTATCACTGTCATTTTAAATGGAAAATACACAAGCTCTGAACACTCAAATTTGAACTTTATTATTCATTTTTTTGTTCTTTATGGCAATGTTGTGAGGGAGACGTCAAGATTTTAACTACCTCCTTAGATGGCAAAACGAATTCCAAGTGTGCAGTGCCTGTTGCTAGTGAAGAGAGAAAGCTGTGTCTCCCGACATTTTAGGAAAAAGATCTCAGGAGATTGCGTATTATAATAGCAGCTTTCCTCTTCACTGCGAGAACCTCCCTGCCCAGTTCCTTGTTTAAGATCCAAGCCTTTTTTTCCTGGAATCGAGCAGTTAATTCTGTATTTGTCCCGCTTGGCAATTGAATCCACCTTTGCTGTTTTTCTTACAGGGGGCAGCTTTGAAGTACCTTCCTCACATAATTAATGATGTCAAACTTGTATTTGATCCTACTGAACTCAGGTAAATAGCAAAAAAAAAAGAAAATTGTTCCTTGACTTTAACAGAAAAGCAGCTCCCCTGCTTGGCTGGGGCCTGGGCTGCTGCTCATGCTCTCATTCTTCTAACATGTGTTAACTGCACACCTGTTTGCACTCAGTTCTGGGGGAAGATACAAAAGAAGACACAAAGCCTGCTTCTGAAGAGGTTTGCACTTTCTCCGGGGAAGCAACACGCGCAGACATAAAATTAACTACAGAGAAAGTACATAATGATATACTTCCAGCCCTGTACCTAACTATCCCAGGAATGCAAAGTCAGATGGTGATCGGCACTGGGGTGTGGTTAACCAGAAAAGGCTTCTGCAGAAGTTGGGTGTTAAGGCAGGTCTGGAAGGCAGTGATGGACCTTGTGTGTGCTTTGGCAGCTTAAGCAGAGTCAGCTGTAAGGTTGAGCCCTATAGTAAGCATAGAATACAGTCTCTGCTTCCTAGAGACAGGCTGTCAGGTCATTTGGGAGAGATTTGCAGGTAAACCATGCCATGCCATGATCTCAGAGCAGAGAGGAAATAATAGTGTAATGATACCTTCAACGTGGCAGAATGAAAACACTAACCACTGGGGTGTCTCTTCCAGCGAGCTCTTCTGCAAATTCATTCAGAGCATTCCTGACAACCAGTTAGTTCACCAGAAACTTAACTGCATGACCAAGATAGTAGAGAGCAATCTTTTTCAGCAATCGGGTAAGTTTCCACCAAAACGGCAACCTACTGAAATTCCCCTCTTGCTTCTTCTTCAGCCAACACTTGCCCTTTTTTTAATGTCAGTGTCCTTGCTGGGTGTTTGTTGGTATTTAAGGACCTCCTGGGAAACCAGCTTTAAGGAGAAGGGGAAGTCAGTTCAATATTTCCAATAGTTCCTAAAAGAGCAAAATCATGTGTTCTTGAATCTTTAATTAGAACAATCCAGTGTTTCATTCATTAGAGAGCTTTGTCCGCAAACTAGGAACCCCAGAAAGTGATAGACAAGCAGGAAAGATGGTCCTCTTAGATAAATGTGTCTTCTTTGACCTATACTTAGTATAACCTCAAAAACCAGGGGACAGGGGCCAGTGCTGTAGTCTGTGCTGGATGCCACCTGAATCTGCCCGGGACAGCTGGTCACGAGCATCTTTTCTGAACTCTGTGCTCAATCATTATTGCATGAGTGGCTGAAAATTGACCAGCGTAGAAGCATTTACACCATGGAAATTGGCAAACACTGTAAATCAGAGGGTTTGGGGGTGGGGGCAGTGTGAAGATTAGTTAGCGTACTGCTGGGAGGGGAGGAGAGCATAGAGAGGTGAAAACGCTTATACTGAGAAAATACGACTCGTTTTGTAATGCGAGTCAAACATGTAGCCCCTAAGTCTGCCCCCCTGTGCTCCTGTCCCAAAGCTGAAGTGGGGAAGAGGTCTAATACCTGGTCTTACCCCCAGTAAACCCGAGACGGGCTAGAGGAGGGCAGCTGTGGGAAGTTCTTTTGAAGCTTTCACCAGGTCAGGATGCCCCATAGGGTGACCTCATGTTATTTAGATTGCCTAGGGGTGTCTGAGGACCAGAGGACTCCTCAGAAATAGGCAAGGTGAGTGCGTTGTTGGTGGGAAAACCCTCTCAGCCTTGCCTCTGGCTGGTCGTGTAACTTTGGCCATGTGAGCGCCTTCTCTAAATTTCACCTTCATTTCTGTAGAAGGAAGGAAGGACTTGAACTCGATCAAGTTAGAAGCCTCTTTTGGCTCTGATATTTTGTGACCCTATGAGCGGGTGCCTAGAAATTTTAACTGTTACAAGGACCCAGTTGGAAGTAGTGTAGAAAGTGAGTGAGTACTCTGAAGTGAAAAATGTATTATTACTAAACATCCTAATATGTTCTGGTAATCTCTGCCTCTAAGGATGCAGAAAGGAAAAATGAGATGGTAAAGATGGGGTGTTTGCACCCAAGAGAAAGCATGCACTTGATAGTTCCCATTAGAGGACGTCCTCTCACTGTTAGCAATCATTTCTGTTAGTGTCCAGAATATCCGGACTCATTATAATAATGTTTTATAATAGTGAAGATCCCAAAAGGAAGACATGGATTTTACTTTGTGAAGTGCATGTGCCTGCAAAAACATGGACAGACGCACATTAAAATGCACTCATGAAGCTCGATATTTATAGGAATCTTCGAGTAAATTTTCTCCATTAGACAGAAAAAAAAAAATGTTTTTAAAAAGATGTTTAAGTGTACAACTTGCTTTTGTTTATTCGTTTCCTATGACTTTGCTTTCAAGTATCAAGTTGGCTTTTTCTTTTTAAGCTGAAGAAATTGTTAAATACTTCAGACATTTTGCTAAGAATGCAAGTACCTTTCTGATAAGTGTAATTTTCTTAGTTTTAAAAATCCAGTTACAGGGCTGAAGTTCCATGCCTGAACTCACGTCTGCCTCAGGGCCTGGAGGGCGCCCTGCCCGGCTGAGGGGGGTCCAGAGCTGGGGGGTGTGGGGATGATCGGAGAGAGGCTTGCAGGAAGGGGCCGGCAGTTCGGGAGGTGGTTGTGCAACTAGTGAGCTGCCTTTTTTTTCTCTCTCAGAGTGCAGAGATGTGCTCCTGCCACTGCTAATAGACCAGCTCAGCGGCCAGTTAGATGACAGCTCCAGCAAGCCTGACCATGAGGCAAGCTCGCAGCTTCTGAGCCACATCCTGGAAGTGCTGGACCGGAAGGATGTGGTGAGTCAAATTGTCACTCATGCAGATCATAGCACACACTGGCCCTGCTGCTGAGGACAACAGATCCCACGGCCTTCCTGGTCTCAGGGCTCGGCCCAGGCAGTTTAGAACCTGGGTACCTAGGCAGGCTGCACCCATTTTAGAGATGATTAGAGAGGCTTCTCTTTGCTAGAGCCTGCTCTGCAAATCGAGGTCCAGGAGAGGTCTGCTGACTGCTGGGGCCTGCTCCTGGCTGATTTTCCTGGCTTGCCATCACGGAGAGCCCTGTGAGGACTCTTCAGAACCAGAACCCTGTTTAGACATTTTCTTTCTGTGCAGAAGCCTTGAGCCTCTTTCACCTCTGGTTCCTGACAACACTATTGCAGATATGCCTGAGCCTCTTAGAAATTCTCGTTTTTATTTTCTCTCTGACACCGATCCTTCAGCGCCTCCTGCAAATTATATATTTTCTCATCTGGCCTCTTCTCTGTGACCTAAGTACCTATGTCCACTGCAGACATGGGACTGACTCTCCCTGTATTTACCATGTCCTGGACCTAGCACACCTCACAGGCCTAGGGCATAGCTTCCACTGAAGAGGCTAGAGAACTTTGCAGAATCTTTTCAGTTAAGCGCAATGGACACACACACACACACACACACACACACACACACACACGCGGCATCTACATGGCACTTAATTTCCCACAGAACAGGAAGATCATTCCTGGTTTTGCCTCTGCCCTTTTTCTTACCAATATCTTTAGATTCAGTTGTGCTGACATGCAAAGAACACTGTCCCCTTTCCCATAGCTAAATCTGTAGCAAGGTTTACCCCAGTTTGACCACTGTCCACCTCATCTCCTGCTCCTCATTACGCAGGCATTTCATGCCTCCACCACAGAACTGCAAAAGGACACCATTTCTTTCTTTATCTACCGCCACCCCACCCCACCCCCCATCTGCCCTTGTCTCTTCCCATAACCCCTGTAACCCACCTTACTATTTGTACTATATTTATTATATTTTTAACAAATGATCTATATGAATTACAGGTCATCTCCCCCGCCCCTTTTTTTTCTTAAGTGTGTTTCTAGAAACCACATTATAAAATGGAATAAATTTCCCCCAAGGAATTTTGTGATTGGGGATTGGATTCCTAACCAAGGACTTTACCATGAATAAATCCATGTAATTGATCATGTCGTAGTGACAATAATATTTTTAAAAAGTACCTCTTACGACTCATCGATTAGCATGCTACAATGAAGCTCCGAGCTCTGTAAAGTCGGCAACAATGTTTTAGACACTCTGGTTTAATCAGGGCCACAGTGTTCTAGAAAGTATATGTATGCTAATTCAGATCCTAAATTAATCTGAAATACAGGAACCAGGCTATTTGGTTTTTCATCCCAGTATTACTACTCTGTAGCTCTTTATCCATCCAATAACTTTTCCATCCAATAACACATAGGAATTGTTCTGGATGACCTCCTAGGTCTCTTCCACTTCTGATCCTGTTTTTATATACATAGTATCTCTGCCAACCCTCTTACTACACAGAAAGACTCTTCAGAAATGGCTTGAATGTATTTACATCCTGTGCTAAGAAATTTAATTGACTTAATTTTTTTTTTTGGTCTTCTTGATAATGTTCCTTGTAACAAGCAGAGGCATTCAAAATTATTGATCCTGGAGCTCTGTTAAAGTAGCAAATTCAATAATTTTTTGTTGATGGTGATGGAATTTTTTTTTTTTTTTTTTTACCATAAGCGTTTTCAAATATACAAGCTAACTTCACATGTTTTCCCGTATCATCTCATCTCCTCAGTTAATTCTAGGCTCCATAATTACTGACATTTATTCCTATGCCTTTTTTTTTTTTATAGTCCAGGATTCTCTCCTCTTTTCACAGCTGTAATCTCCTAATTGTCCTCATTGTTCAAAGCCCACTTGCAATAAGCACCTCCATGAAGTTGTTCCCGGTGCAATCCTGCTCAAAATCCCACGCTCTACTAGTTCCCTTCGTCTCTTTTAAGGCTGTTATCATCGTTTTGTACCTTGAGTTATGAATTCGGTTCACAAATACTTACTGAGCAGCCCCCATGCCCTGGGCACTGTGATAGGTCCAAGAATACAGCTGTGAACAAGATAAGCAAGCACCTTGCTGTTCTCGTGGGATCTTTGTGTTTGGCTTAATTATATTCATGCCTCAGCTCTCCTGCTGGGCAGTGACTCTCTTAGGGCTCAGAGGATGCTTCACTCATTTTCATATCTCCACACAAGGCCCTGCACGTGACTTCCGCACCTGGTCAGGTGAGCAGTATGGAATTGTTAGAGAAATGAAGGCAAAAGCAACATCACCAGGAGAGGCAGGTTTTAGGAATCACTCCCATTCAGAGAAGTGGGAAGCAAGGAAGGAAGGAAAGAAGGGAGGGAGACAGAGAGGAGAAGCTAACAATACTTGAGGTTTTAATAAAACTACATACAGCAGTGGTTTACTTATTTGAAGCACGTAACCAGGAGTTTCAGAATATCTGTCATGAAGCAAGAATGGATAAAGGCTTTGAAGAGTCAAGTTGACTGTTGATGTTTGAGCTGAATGAATGTAACCCCAAACCACAAAAAAAGGAAAGAAGGAAAAAACAAACATTTATGAAGCACTGTTGTATATACATCAGCCCAACTAATTCCTATAAGGGAACTCTTTTTTGCTGCTCTGAGAAAGAAGCTCAACAAAGTTAAATAATTGCTTAAAGTCACACATGACAGAGTCAAATTGTTAAATCCCTATGTTAGTCAGCTCAAGCTGCCAGAACTGCATACCGTGGACTGGGTGGCTTAAACAATAGAAATTTATTTCTCACAGTTCTGGAGGCTGGAAGTACAAGGTCAGCTGCCAGCATGGTTGGGTTTGTGGGGAGGGCCCTCCTCCTAGTTCACAGATGGTCGCCTTCTCTCTGTGTTCACACATGGCCTGGCCTGGGTGTGTGTGCACAGAGTGAGAGAAAGGCTGAGCACTCTAGGGTCTCTTATAAGGACACTAATCCCATCAGGCCTTGCCTTCGTGACCTCATTACCTCCCAAAGGCCCCACGTCCAGATGTTATCACTGTGCAGGTAGAGCTTCAACACCTGGATTTTAAACACAAGTGGTTCAGAACAGTCTCCTTGACTTGAATGTCTTGTTTTCTTTCTACACAGAAGGTGGTAAGAACGTTGTATCAGTGCCTTTCACTTCCCATGCATGTGCCATATTGTCCTGGGCAACTGGACTTGCTCAGCGTTAGGGCCAAGTACCTCATGCTAACAGGAGTCCCCCCCAAAACTAGGATGAGCCTGTGGCCAGAGCGAGTTCTCAGTGAGCTGGGACAATCTGGGTGATGAGGGTGGTGTTCTTCCCCTGCGTCCCCACACTCATCTTGTAAATGTTACAACTGACTATTTTCCAATGATCCCTTAGTAACATGATGTATAATTCTGTGAAACTACGTTTCCCTTCCGGATGAGAGACTGCTTTGTAAGGAAGAGCCAGAATGAGATTTAAAGAAAAAAATGCATCTGTTCAAGGTTTCTTGAAGAGCAGGGCAGCTGAGTCAGAAGACGTGGTTCCCATCTCTCTGCTTCGCCCCCCCCAGGGCCCCACGGCGAAGCACATACAGCAGGTGATGGAACGGCTGCTGAGAAGGATCAACCGGACCGTGATCGGGATGAACCGACAGGATCCCCACATCGTGAGTATCGCTGCCACCACAGCTGCTTCTCAGTGTCCCATCTGCCCCTTGGGAGGCTTTGGGGACCAGATTCCCATCCCCTGGGCCCGTCACATCCCAGTGGACAGTCTGTGCCTGCACAGCGTGCAGCATGGCTCCCTCAGCAGTGAGTGGGGTCTAGAACGTGACGGCCTCCCGGATGGGTGACCTTTGCTTATAACTGTGAACGGATCTTAATTCTGACACTGATTTTCTCTTGAGGGGAGATGCTCCAACAGGGTGGTAGGGGAGGCTCACGGGGGCGCGTTCGTAAGGCTTCTATCCGTGTTAGGCATGTGGATCCATTCTTGAGTTTTGCACACACTGAACGTCAAACACAAGCCTGATAGAATCATAGCTCAGCAGAGACACACTGCGACATGTGGGCGCCCTAGTACACGAATATCTCGGTACCCGTTCAACCTATTACTCTTGAAATGTTTGCTGAATGTTCTATTTAAGGAACATAGGAGTCTTGGTGAGCAGAAAATGAGGGGCTTGGTGGGCTACCTTCAGCATTTCCTCTACTATCTCAAATAATTTAGTCCTGATTCTCCATACATGCACGGTCTGTCTGGATCTACCCTCTTTAGAACGATAATAGTAATACTATTAGTACTTCCAGCTGTAGTGGTGGTAACAGTCATGATCTGGTTTGTGTGTGTGTATGTGCCAGGAACTATTTTAAGCACTTTATATGTCTTTGAAAGCTCACACCGATCCTGTCAGGTAGTTCTCTCATTAGCTCTATTTTTTTGAATGGGGAAACGTTCAAAGAGAGAGGTTAAGACACCTGCGGAGGTTACACACCTATCAGAGGGTTGAATTGGGGTTTACACCCAGGCAACCCCGATGGCTGCAGAGCACACGCAAGTCGTCAAGCAACCAACCCCGCCCCCAAGCAGCTTTCACCCCGTTATGTTTCCAACTGTGTCCTATGTTCACCATGAGAGGAAGTCTGATAAATTCTGTTCCCCCTGCATCGTATTTCCACAGATGTTCGACAGGCTTATACATTGGTGCCTTGTGGTACCATCCAGCCCTTTGGGTTCTAAGAAAAAAACGTTTTGAAGACCGTGTAGTTAGCATGCTTTCAGAAATGCCCGGGTTGCTCTGGCCTCTTATTCTGTATCTTCTGTGTCTATTAGATGTCAGATGAAAAGTATGACTGAGACCACAGATTACTGTTGAAAGCCAAGGTGTATCATCCTGAAAAGGAAGCATCTTTTACTTGTGATATTAAAAGATACAATTAGATTTTAATTACTGGACATAGGAAATAACGTTTCCAGATGGCTATAGTAGATAAAAAACAAAACAAAACATTTATTTATTCAACAAATATGCATTAAGAAACTACTGTAAGCGAGCACTATTCTAGGCACTGGAGACATATCAGGGGACAAAAGAGACAAAAATCACTAACTTAGCGAAATTTACATTCTAGCAATACCGTGTTTCCCCGAAAATAAGACCTGGTTTTACATTAATTTTTGCTCCAAAAGACACATTAGGGCGTATTTTCAAGGGATGTCTGATTTTTTCATGTACAACAATCTGCATTTATTCAAATACAGTCATGTCATCTCTTCCGGAACATCGTCATAACGTACTAAATGCGTCCGTCTGGCTGATGATCTTTACTGGGGCTTATTTTCGGGGTAGGTCTTATTTTCATGGAAACATGGTAACAACAACAAAAATAAAGTGCATAGTGTTAGAAGGAGCTAAGTGCCATAGAGATAAAAATGGGCATGATAAGGGAAATCGGGGTGGGAGAGTTCAAATTTAAACAAGGTGGTTAAGAATGTTTTTCCTGAGAAGACAAAATTTGGACAAAGATTTGAAAAAGGTGAGGGAGTAGGCCATGTGCATGTGTAGGGAAGGGTCTTCTGGACAGAGGCAGAAACCCTAAGAGATCCATCATAAGATTTATATATGGGTAATAGATCCAAATAAATATGTAGAGACATGACTACAAGTAAAACGTTGTCTTTCTGCTAGATCAAAACTCAAGCTGACCCAAAAGATATTATAAAAGGATTCAGATCCTTTATTAAAGGTACACATACTGGATATTAACTGCTACTGCTAAGCCATTTCTGCCATGTATGTAAAGAATATATAAAGAAAGGCAGATTGATAACTATGTCATTTAGGAAATAATGTATTGGCTTACAGATAATTCTCAAGATGTCTTAATTTAAATTTACCTACTCAGCTTCTTTTAGTAGTGAAACTATTCATTATTTCTCTTGTTGTTTAAACTAACTCAGGAACATTGGCTTAGTATGTTTGAAGAGAAGAATAAGGATTTGAATGTGAAAGTGACAGTACCCCTGCTTTGTTTTTGTTAAAACAAAATGATGGGTGTGGAAACAGCTGAGATACATGGAATGATAGACATACCAAGAGAGCACAGTGAGAATGCTTGAGAAAGATAAACATAAGAAGGAAAAAGTGAGGGAAAGATATACAAAGAGAAAAAGACACAGTCACAAAGAGAAATATGCACATACACACAAATATACGCACACACCATATATATACAGAGGGTGTCAAAAAAATGTACACACATTTTAAGAAAGGAAAAAGCTGTATTAAAATTACGCTGATAGTAACCACTTTGAGCACTTCCTGTAATTGCAGAAGTCAAACATGACTTGTATTCATTTTTTGTTAACAGTATATATTGAATATTACAATTATAATATAGTTTTTTCCTTTCTTATAATGTGTATACTTTTGTTTGGCACCGTTTGTGTGTGTGTGTGTGTGTGTGTGTGTGTGTGTAAAACAATAAATTTATATTGCTTTATAATTAGAAAAGTAAACTTTTTAAAACAAAAAAGACTAAGACAGACTTTCGTTTAGAGAGAGGTGTATATGGGTAGTCTTTCGTTATTGTTGTGTTTTAGGGAGCCATTCCCTCCATCCCCAAAATCACTGTGTATTCATCTCTTCTGTGACAAATTAATTTAAATTGGTGTCGTTTTCATAACTATACGAATATAGGAGGACATTTATCCTTAAATATTTGCCCTCTGGCTAGAATATTAAGTCTATAATTCAAATATGGTTGAACGAGGGGAAAGCACATGGGATATGTAATTCTTGACCTCAAAACTAGAAATTACTTTAAATCATCTAATTATTCAGTCCGTCTCTGCAACCCAGGTCCACAGTTACACGTGCGTAACATGCTGGAAACAACTGGCTAAAGACTTCTAGAGTGGGAGGGAAGACATTGAAGTGTTCTACCAGGAAACTCTCATTTCCTATCCTCTTTTCCTCTCTTCCACTCTCAGTTTCACTGCTTCTCTTTTTCCTCCTGGCATTACTCCAAACTCAGATTTGCTCCAATGATCTACATATTTCAGGCATTTTTCCGTGAACTTCTTTCCACACTACAACTCTGTCTCAACAAGAAACTCGAAGGCCACAAGTGTCAGCTTAACTAGTAATCTAACTGAGATCTTGAAGTCCATGTACCTTGACGTACAGGATTGCACAAATCTTAGCCATTCCTGGGATGAGGAAAGCCTTCCCTCCACATTCCTTAATTCACACTTGAAAGGAGGTCCTTTTAAGCAGAAACAGCAAAGCCTGTGCCCTTTGAACCTTTGGAATGTTTCCAGTTAGGTGTGGTCCCTACTTAGGTAACTGGGTGGGGAAAAGCAAAGTACAGGTGCCCAAATCTTGTTGTATCGGTCGGTCTGAGTTTGGGATTTGTGGTTGTTGTTTTTTTCTCCTTCAGGGGAGTTTCGTTGCTTGCATGATTGCCATCCTGCGGCAAATGGACGACAGCCACTACACCGTCTATGTCAGCACTTTCAAAACCAGACAAGACATCATTGTAAGTTGTTTTCGTTGGGTCCTGGTAACCTTAAGAATGATGCTATGTAGCAAAACAACAAAACTGAGCATCGTGAGTCCAGGGATCTCTCCCTGTCCACCTCCAGTGCCGTGTGGCTGTCCACAATGATGATGAAAAGGAAGGTGTTGATTTGATTCTTATTTTCCCTCTGGGATAAGATTGAAAGAAGAGTACCATATGTATGCCAGCGGGTCCTCACTCAACTCCCCGAGTCTCTTGGATGTAGAGAGGCCTTATTTAGAAACATTTGGGAGATCTTTTTTGCTCTCAGAAGCAGATAGTGTCTGATTTTCTAGGACTATACTTACTCATACCACGGCAAGGATTTTGAGGCAGAGGTGTGCAAAGTCTTCTAAGATATGGTGGAAGTCACCATTTTCAGTATTCCTTGGGAAGGGCGACAAGAGAGATGATACCTGCCCCTTATAAAGTTTGCAAGTTATCTTCAGCTGAAAATACAGAGGGTGCCAAAAAAATGTATACACATTTTAAGAAAGGAAAACACTGTATTAGAATGGTAACACTCAATACATACCAACAGCAAAAGGTGAATACAAGTCACGTTTAACTTCTGCAATTGCAAGAGGTGCTCAAAGTGGTTACCATCAGTGTAATTTTAATACAGTTTTGTTTTTCCTTTCTTAAAAGGGAAGTTGTACTAAATTCATTTTAAGAAAGGAAAACACTGGCACCCTCTGTATCCAGTTCTCGTTTGTTTTAAAGAAGAAAATCATTCTCAGCAATACTACTAAGCCTACAACCGAAGGTTGCCTGAGAGGCTAGGTTAGGCCTCTAGCTGCTCCCCAGGACCTTTCCCTTGAGGAAATGTTTAGTGGCTGTTAAAACATCATTGAAGGTGTCATCTTATCTTGTAAAGCAATGGGCTGGACGTGGAGCCGGATTAGCAATTTGATGCCGTGTTGCACCAGCCTTTGCTCTCGGTAACTTCCCATCATCCGTGCATATTGCAGTCATCTTTATGCTCTAGATTTTCCACTTGCTGCCTGTCTTATACTGATGGTCTCTGACCAGTACACCCAAGGATATCCAGCTCCTTTCCTGCCAGTCGCCCTCCTTTCTAGGAGGTCCTGTGATAGCAAAACGCACAAGGATTGGAGAGAAAGTGCTATTTATTATTATTACTATTAGTAGGAGTAGTGCTCATACTTGGTCCATGGGTAAACTCTCAAAATGCTGTAGTGGACCATGTGGCTTAATCTGGAGGCCTGCCTGGGCCTCCCGGAGGCCATGCTCTCACAGGCAGCAGGGCACAGGAACCCAGAGACGATGGAGGTGTGCCTGCCGAGACCAGTGCTAGAGAAGTGAAGAGAGGAGGGGGAGAGAGAGAAGCTGTAGGTAGCAGGGTTTCTCCTCCATAGGCAGATGGTTAGTGGGTTGAAGAGCACAGGATTTTGAATACTCAGATCTGGGTTGGAATTCTGGCTCTTTCACTCCCTTCTGTGAAATTTTGGGCAAATTTCACCTCACTAAACTTCAGTTCCCTCATCTGTAAGACAGTATCTATCTTGAGGGTTAATGTGAATGGATATAGATTGAATCGATACACGGAAAATGCCTAACTTTGTGCTTGGCATGTAGTTAATGCCTATGAAGACCAGCTATTTATAATAACGACTTTATTGTCGTATAAGATAAAATTAATATAAAAGTAGTTTTGTGACTTTTTTTTTTCCAAATTTCTTTCATCAAGCAGGTAGAATAAGGGAAGTTATACTAAATTCAATCTACTGACAATTTGTCTCCATTCAGTTAGCAAAAAAACAGGTTGAACTCCTGTTTCCCAGAACAATGGTGAGCTCTTCCCCCTGTATTATCTAATTAAAAAGGGTTGTTATCCCAATGAGGGAGCTGTAGTCATCACAACTGTAGTGTATACAGGAAGGCCTTTTGACTTGCAGTAGATTGGCCTCTCCCTGCCTCCTGAACAGATCACTTGAGAGACTTTGTGAAGTGGTAGAAAAGGAGGCCTGGGATTATCTGTGATGAGTGGCTTTTATTATGGGTGTAGAGTCAGCCTCAGAAGTGGATAACTGGCATCTATTATTTAATCCTTGCTTCACAAACCACAGATTCTTGTGGATTGGAGAGAAAACCTTAATAGAATAGTAAATAAATCGGTCAATGCCCTTCATATACGCATGATGAAAAATTGGAAAACTCACAAACGATGTCTGTGGTGTCAGAATTGAGTATAGAAAAGTCTGACTCTCCATTTAAGAGCAGGAAGAGTCGAAGGCAGAGTGGACTTTAGAGCCCAAGTCCTCCCATCCCTGTGCTGTTTGGCACCCAAAGTGCAGGAAGTTGACGGACTTGCCCTGCGTCTCGAAGGAATAGCATTAGAAATAGAACCCAGGCCTCCCGACTCCCAAGGCCGGTGTTCTTTCTGCTAAAAGGTATCCTTCTTATGAACTGTGCAGTTTTAGTGCTAGAAAAATTGGACTGGATTTTCATTTCAGAAATCCAAGTGGAAAATGTCTAAATTTAACTAACTAATAAATAAGAAAGCTTTAAAAGCTTTTTAGCTTTGGCATTTTAGTCCGATTGTTCTATTTCTGAGTTACTTTTTACTCATAGCCCCCTCTTAAGTAGAATAGCTGTTTTTCCTATACTGGACTTTCGTTATTAGTTGTTACAGTCGTGATCTACAGCTAGAATCTCTTTTGAAAGTCCATGTAGGACCCTTCTCCCAAGCTACACATGGTTTTATTCCTGGAATAGGAAGAATCATGACTTTGCTTCTTATTTATAGCTATTTTTGTTCTGTTCTAATAGTAAGAAATGGGCTCAGAGTTATTAGAAGTGTCAGTTTGCTCACAGTTGTTGGTGAATTCATTTTAAGGGCAGTAGATCAATTTAGGCAACGCTGGACAGCTGAGAACTAAAGATAAGGCTCTAAACTTGGGGTCCAGAGCCCCAAGTTTTCTTCCCAGTTCTCCTGCTTCCTAGTTTCTAGGACCTTAAGCAAGCTGGTTTAATTTTTCACAGCCTCAGTTTTATGATTTGTAAAATGTGGACAATTTTTTCATCCTGTGTTTCTCATCAGAGTATATGATGTAAAATTCAAATTGTATGATAGCTCTAAAGATGCTTTGTTATCCCTGAAACCGTATTAAAAAGCTAGGCTGCTATTTTGTTCTGAATTTGTGTTCCTTTTTGTCTTTATGCTGGGGGAAAGGCTTATGAAACGTCACCCAATTTTTCTCCAGCCATTCCTCCTTTGTTCTCTGCAGGACTTCCTCATGGAAACTTTTATCATGTTTAAGGATCTGATTGGAAAGAATGTCTATGCCAGAGACTGGATGGTCATGAATATGACTCAGAGCAGGTAAGACTGCCTGTGGCAGGCCCTGAAGCATTGGACTCTGAATACAACTGACCCTTGAGCAACGCGGGTTGAACTGCACAGATCCCATATATGCGATTTTTTTTTTCAATAAATACACTAAATGTATTTTCTCTTCCTTATGATTGTCTTTTTTTTCTTTGTTTCTTTTCTTAATTTTTAAGTTTTTATTTTTTATTGGGGAATATTGGGGAAAAGTATGTTTCTCCAGGGCCCATCAGCTCCAAGTCATTATCCTTCAGTCTAGTTGTAGAGGGCACAGCTCAGTTCCAAGTACAGTCATCGTTTTCAATCTTAGTTGCAGGGGGCATAGCCCACCATCCCATGTGGGAATTGAACTGGCAACCTTGTTATTGAGAGCTCACGCTCTAACCAACTGAGCCATCCGGCTGCCCTTCTGGCAGCTCAGCGGCAGCTCGTTGTCTTCAATCTAGTTGTGGAGGCTGCAGCTCACTGGCCTATGTGGGAATCGAACCACCAACCCTGTTGTTCAGAGCTTGCGCTCTAACCAACTGAGCCATCTGGCCACCCATATTTTAAGCATTATTAACTCTACATAGTCCTGATTAGAAAAACTCTTCCCAACTCTGTACAGATTAGAGAAAAAACTCGCATTAGAAATCCTAGACTTTAAAACAGAGGTGTCGTGGTAGAGTATAAAGAGCCCTGGTCTGAGGCTCAAGAGATCTGGCTTGTCAGCTCTACCTTCAGCTGGCTAAATTGTGATGCAGCCTTGCATGGTGCTTGTAGTCAGTTCTAGAAACTGACCCAACCTTCAGTACCCTCTGCAGACTGCTCTGTCATTGGTCTCTAATGACCTTGGTAGATCTAAAGGTTATATGCTGCCAAGTCCAGGTTTGCTTTGCTTTGGTTTTTAACCTAGATGGAAAGTGTTTCAATGGGCTTGAGGTCGCCTTCTTTATCCAGTGTTTTCCTCCTCCAGGGTTTTCCTCCGTGCTATAAATCAGTTTGCTGAGGTTCTCACAAAGTGCTTCATGGATAAGTCAAGCTTTGAACTTCAGGTAAGCATGCTACTCACCTAGGAGTTCCTTGAATTCTCAGCCAAAGTAAGAGAACTCGTTCATTTTGGAAAACATCACCTCAGATTTCATCATTTTAAAATAGAAAAAAGTTTTCTTGTCTTTTCTCCTTTCACAAAGCACACAGTTTCATCACTCTGTCCTCTAAACACAGTCAAATCGGGTTTTTTTCTTCTTTCTGTAGAATTCACACGTGTAAAAAAAAAAAAAACACGTAAAAATAACTAATAGTAGAAAATGTAACTGGAAAAAAAAAAAAGAACATTGAAAGAGGAATTGTCCTCCTTTCCTCTGTTGACATAACCCAAATAACATACACATATGTGCTTGCAGACGGTCACACAGATATTCCTCTACCTACAAATGGTTTAGTTTCTAAAAAGCGGGTCATATACATTGCTTGAAAGTCCAAAGCGATAACCAAACAGGTGACCACTAGCTCCATCTTCATTCATTCATTCATCTGACAAATATTAGAGCATTTATATGCACAGGCCCTGGTGAAGGTACCCAAGTCCCTGCCGTCATGGAGCTTGTGTTCCAGCGTATGTGATGTGCTTTGCTGTATCATGTGCTTTTGTTTGTATCTATAGAAATTTAAAAGTGGAGAGTTGTAAGTAGAGGAGATTATATATACATATATGCATATACATGTAAATGTGTATGTACACATGTGTATATATGTATATGTGTATGCACCTATGTATATTGGTATATATTAATATGTATATGCCAAAATGGAATCGACTTGTGCATTTCTTTGGTAACCTCTTACTCTATTGACTTTTTCTGTGACCTTCTCAATGATATTTAATATTTTCACAATATTTGTAATGACTGCATACAGTCCATTGTGTGGCTGGGCCATGATTTATTTACCTAAATTCTTACGAACATTTAGGTTGTTTCCATTTTCTGTTAGGCTAAGTAGCACTGTGAGGGCCTTCATTGGTTTAAATATTTTTAAATACCCATGATTTATTTTGCCAGGATAAAGTCCCAAAATACTCACTGGTTCAAACATTTGGCATAATTTTAGGACTTTGGATACATATTGCCAAACTACTTACTATAAATAGGTACACTTCTTGGCAGCAGTGTGCCTTTATCCCAGGAGTAAAGACAAATATAATAGTTTGGATTTTTTTTTTTTTTAAAGCTTAATACTAAGTGCTAAAACTTTCAGGGCTGAATAATTGAAACACAAGAAAGAAAAAGAAGTCTTGTGGATTTTATTTTGTTTTTTTCATTAATTCTTGGCAAGTGGCTTTCTATCATGTGGCACTGTTTTACAATGACTCTTATTAATGTTATTTTCCATTTTTTTTCACCCACACGATTAATTTTGAACAGCTCTGGAACAATTACTTCCATTTGGCAGTAGCATTTCTCACCCACGAGTCCCTTCAGCTTGAAACCTTCTCTCAAGCCAAGCGCAGCAAAATTGTAAAAAAGTAAGTGTCCTCTTAAACTTGCTTAAGATTGGGTAGGTGATTTTTCCATTTCTCTTCAGTGCAGGATTTGGGGTATCGTAGAAATTACCATTCACTGGCTACCATGTTCTTAGTGAGATACGTCTTATAATTAATTACATAATAGACTTCAAATTTCCCCAGATTCCTCTCTTTTCTCAAGGTCTCATCTCCCATCGCATTTTTTTTTTTTTTTTATAGAATCTGTAAGTGCAGAGGCCCTGAAGCTGGCCAGTCCTCCCGCCTCTGAGTAGCTGCGCCTCTGCTGGCAGCTTGTCCAAATTATAGGCTCACTGCCTCCTTCTCACTCGTGCTTCCCAAAGTAGGCTCCTCTGGCGCCATCGCCATACCTCTCAGTGTTCAACAGAGAAGCCATGTCTAACACATCACCTAAATAGGCTTTCCAGATTCCTGGCTCGGAATTCAAAATGGACTAATGTGCAAGAGTGATGAGGGCTGTAGGGAAGCTTCTCATTGCTTTCATCTCAGGTCTGTTTTAGAGTTCACTGAGAGCCCGAAACCAATCGTCTAGCATCCTTCTATCTCTCATTCCGCCCCAAAACACTGAGATTGGTGGCTAAGAGATTGTGATTTAGTGATTGTGTTTTCAAAGATAAAAGTAAAACCTGTATTATAAATGTCTTTGTGGGGTGGGCACCGAAAGGTAGTTGATTTTTAAGGTGGAGACCTTAGTCTCGCTGTTGAGATGATCTTAAATGATATAATTTCTTTCAAGGATGGATTTGATTTTGGTTGAACACTCATAAGTGAAGTTAGTTAACACCAAGTCTGATAAATAAAGTGGTAAATTAGGATTAATGATTCTGGTTTTGTTCAAAGCAAAGTGTGCCTAAATACAATCCATGTAAAAATATATACATGCATGAGGACAGAGTATATATATACCTTTGGAAATAACATTTATATATATTACGCTTATAGAAATGTGAATGTACTTTTTTTTTTTGAGATTTCTCTTATTTTTAGTAGTAGTAGCATCAACAGTAGTATTAATAATCAACAGGAATTGTTATTTATTGTCTATTATGTTCCAGACATTGACCATATAGGCTTAGTGAATTAATCAGAAAATGGTTAGGTATTTTTATTAAAATGGAATAGTAAGAGAAAAATTTAAATATGATTTTTATACTAGCATCTGAAGGCATTTCCAAAGGAGGAATTTTAAAAAGACATGTTTGGCACAATAGTAGCGTGAATGGAAAATGTAGAACCATGGTTGTAGGATGAGTTATAGGTCCATATTAGAGTTCCCTGAAAACATTTGCTGTGACCCACCGAATTTCCATTTTTCCAAGCCCCAGCCTCTGATCTGGTGTGTGGTGTGGGGTAGCCCCAGCCATATGTCTTCTTTAAGAGATTTCCAGATCATTCTTAGTCACCTCCACCCTAGAGTCTGTCAATGTTTCTCAACTTTCCTTTTTTTCGTTATCGACTCTTATAAGGAAACTTTTGAGAAATTGTTTTTCTCATCACACCCCCTATGAAATATTAGTACCACAAATATATCTGTTTATGTATATATGTACTTTATACAAAAAGCAAAAGCTTCTTTTTTTTGTTTTGGCTGCTTAGGACCAATTTTCACCCTTTTGGAGACAATATTCCCGCCCCCACATTGAGAATGTATGTCCAGAGCTCCCCAGTGTGATGTGGATAAGGGCTACGCAAATATAAGTATATAAAGTCAGCATGTTTGTTAGACATCAGTCACATTATTATATCAATCATACCCCATTTATCATCCTTTTCAGTAGTCTTTGTTTTTATTTCTTTGCTTAACAGCAAGTGGAGTGTTTCTCACTCTTCTCCCTTCCATGAGTTTGTCAGTCTGATCTTCTCAGTTATTCTTCAGCATTTGCACTTGGCCTGCCTCCTGCTGTTGCAGTTCTCTCTCTTCTGGGGGGATCCATTCTCTTTGGGGGCTTGGTGTAGTTATGGACCTTATCTCTTCAAGTGACCTTGCCTCAAAACCTGACTTAAATGTCACCTAGAGGAACACAGGCTATTTTTATTTCCCATGTCACTGTATTATATGTACTCGTTTCCACTGTAAATCTTTCTCTTGGTTTATGATCTTCTTTCTAGATATGGGGACATGAGAAAAGAAATCGGCTTTCGGATCCGGGACATGTGGTATAACCTGGGTGAGTGTATGAACTTGGACAAACCCACATACAACTCCTGTGCGATAAGCATCCCATGATGAATTCTTTTTTCATTTTCATTCCAGGAACCCTGAGATGTATTTGTCTGTGTGTGTGGATGTGAACGTTGACTTGTAGGTCTCTTGTTGGTGACATCCACATGTTATCAGAATACAATATTTAGTCACTCACCTCTAAATTGAGTTGATTTACCCACCTAAACATTTTCTTTTCTTGTGGGCCCTGTGGAGGAAGACTGTAACCCTTTACTTCCAGTGAAATTATTTTGTAATATTTTTCTTACTTTCATTTCAGGTCCCCACAAAATCAAATTCATCCCGTCTATGGTGGGTCCCATTCTGGAGGTCACATTGACCCCTGAAGTAGAGCTTCGGAAAGCCACCATCCCCATTTTTTTTGATATGATGCAGTGCGAGCTCAATTTCAGTGGAAATGGCAATTTCCATATGGTAAGAGCTTATAGACCTATAATATTACTAATGCCCACATAGTCAGTTCTTGTGTATTTTCTTTCTATATAGAGAAGTCTTAGCCTGAATTATACAAATCAAAGTTGATATAAAAACATTTATTTTTTTACATTTCATTTTGTAGAGCAATTAGAAATCGAAGCAGGTATTTCAACCCAGGATTAAGAAACAATCTTTTTGCCACATGTGTTTCCTAAAGCAGCTTTCCATCTCTGGATGATTAAAATTTGACTTCATGCATTTGAATCCTATCTGGTGCAATATAGCTGAGAGACTAAGACAGTGGATCAAGGGAATGATGCAGAGGTCTCTAGTTTAGAGACCTCAGTTTGCCTGTTAATGTTTTTTCTGTTTCACTGTCCTTACAGTGTATTAATATTGAATTTTTGCAGCTTTAAAGCTCTGCAAAATCAGAAATAAAGCAATCCCATTGCCAAGACTCAGACAAGAACCAAAAATAGAAAATTAGAATCATGAAGCTACTTTATATGCATAGTTGTAATAAGAAAATAATGTTTGGGGTAATTTTTTTTTCTGCAAATGTCAAGCAAAGGACAAAGTAACACGAGACTGCTTTAGAAAACTTTGACACGTCCTTGGTATGCTCTTAATAGATCATGTGAAGTCTGATCTTCCTCTATGTGTGTTGAAAATAATTCACAATTTAATAAAGGGATGAGGCCAAATCTGGACAGGTTGGCCGGGTGTCTCTCGTATCCTCTTCTAAGGATATGGCGTTCTCCTGTGAAACTGTAACTCTGCTTTCAGTTTGAGGATGAGTTGATCACCAAGCTGGACCAAGAAGTAGAAGGGGGCAGAGGAGATGAACAGTACAAGGTCCTTCTGGAAAAACTGTGAGTATTTCAGAAACAAAACCTCAAGTTGATGGCACCATTTAGTGATGGAGAAAAACAGTCTCCTACTGCTCTGACAGACCCATTGAGTAGTCACAGAATCACCAGGGTCATGACTACGAAGGGTGGTCAGTGGGGTCAGTGGAGTATACACCATCCACTGCTGACATTTGTTTATCTGATGTGAATCAAATGTTTTGCTGGCCTCCCCGGCCACTAAGAGCAGACCAAAGGGAGGGAGGGAGAGATGTACATTTTGCCCAGTGTTTGAATTGATGACCTTCACCCAAAGTGCTCGTACCTCTAATTATGGCTTCAAAGCAATAATTTAAAGGATAAAGGGAAAAGCATTTCAAGGTCCACTTTACATTTTAAAATACCTTATGCCCTCTAAATGACCACTAAGAACACTAATGGTATCTCCAGCTTTGTTGGTCTTTTCACTCCCTTCCTTCCCCCCACCCCCAAGCTACCATTCATTCCCTCTCTGTGCTCACATTACCACCCTACACCCCACCGACCCTCACCCATCATGTACTGTCCCTCTTAATTTTCCTTTGCACATATGGAATTAGAAAAAGAGCAGTTAAAACACTTGCATGTTGGAATTAGAGAGAGACCGAGCTTCAAATCCTGTTTTCTCCACCGTCTAGGAGTTTGACTTTGGACAAGTGACTTAACATATCCAACACCTCATTTTTTTTCCATTTACAATAGTAGGATCTATATTTTGGTTTTGTTGTGACGATGAATTAAGATGATGCATTCTCATACCGTATTTCCCCCAAAATAAGACTGGGTCTTATATTAATTTTTGCTCCACAAGATGCATTAGGGCTTATGTTCAGGGGGTGTCATCCTGAAAAATCATGCTAGGGCTTGTTTTCCAGTTAGGTCTTATTTTCAGGGAAACATGGTAGTGTCTGTTACGGAGTTGATGCTGAGTAAATGTTGGCTGCTCTGGTGTTTGTGCTGGTTACTATTATTAGTAGTATCGTCAAATCCTCCCATCCTCCAGGCTGTAACTACTCTAGACAGTTCATTTCTGTGTTCTCTGAGCTTTTATGATGTTGACCAATTATGTCTCCTGTTGATTGGGTGTGTGCCTGGGTCGTTCCGTTATTCACCTGTTTAGAGGGAGTGTTGTGCCCAGACTATGCTTGTGCCCAGACAGGGCTCCCCACTTCGTTTTTCTTTTTTTTAAGATTTTTTTTTAAGGAACTAGAGTACTGGGTACTCAGAAATTAATTGATAACTCATCTGTATTTTCAAGAACAAGATGTCTTTCTTATTTTTAATGGATGATAAGACTTGATCTTTTTATCCTCTTTCCATTTAGTGGAAACAGGCTTCAAACCTCCTAATTTATCACTTTTGCGATTCTTATCTCATATAGGTGTTCATGGAGAAATTGCCCACACGTACCAACACACACAATATTTACAAATAATAAAAGATTCATTTTTTAAAACTCCTACTGCTGACTTTTCACATAAAGGTCTTACATTGTTTTCTTCATTCTTCCTGGATCACTAACTCAGAAAAATATGAGGCACAAACCTCTAATGCCCAAGAATAATTCTGGAGTCTGAATTAACTCTTTGAACCCATTTCTCTCTCTCTCTCTCTCTCTCTCTCTCTCTCTCTTTCTTGTTCTCCAATTTTTCTTCTAATTGTCTAATCTTAGAAGCCCCTATTGAAATTTTGCTATATTTGGATCCAAAGAAAGAGGATTTAGACCAAAACTTTAGCTTCAATCTTATTTACAATTCTGGATTTTTTCCCCTGAAAATAACCACTTTTACCTGAAGAGCCACATGTCTGGATATATGCTTGATTCCTAGGCTCCTGTAGGTGGGGCATTGATGCAAGGCTTTCCAGAATGCCCACCAGATGCTCTAAAGTGGTAGGCTTTGGGGAGAATAAAAACATAGAAAAGATGATCTCTTTCAACCTGAGGAGAGTTATCAGATGCACACACAAACCTTTGGGTAAAGGTTCCGGTTTCTATTATATTTACCAAAAAAATACAAATAGAAGTTCAAAGAAGGGCCTTGGTGGTCTGGGATTGTAGGTGATGAGGTGATGGTGGGACTTGAGCTAAAGCTCCACAGGAAACAGAACGTGGGTAACTGTGTTGAGTGAAGGGTGTGTGTCTCCTCACCACCTGCTCCTAGGACCCTGGACAGTGCTCATGAGTGGTGCTGGAATGACAGCCTGAGACATGGGCATTTGTCTCTACTCCCACCCTCCCAGGCTCCTAGAACATTGCCGGAAACATAAATACCTCTCCAGCTCTGGAGAAGTGTTCGCGCTCCTGGTCAGCAGCCTCTTAGAGAATCTGCTGGACTACAGAACCATCGTCATGCATGACGAGAGCAAGGAAAACCGGATGAGCTGCACCGTGAATGTGCTGGTATGTGCCAAGCCCCTGGTATGGCGGGAGGGCACTGCCAGGCCATCCCTGCACCCAAGAACTCCGCTCTAAGTAGATCTCCCAGACACAAAGGGACCCTGGGGCCTCGTTTATGAAGTCTGTCCTGCTGAGTCTAATTGAAACGGCCAACTCAGCTTTGGACTTACAGTTATCAACAGCTACAGACGTTGAGGATAAAATTGGAAGCAGGGATGCAAAATGCTACATAAACTCTTAACTGTCTTTCTGAAGGTCAACCACCCCCACCCCCACCCCCCGCACACACACCTGTTTCTCTGTTTTGTTTACATGCAGTTGCTTTCTTGTTGGAATTATTAGGCACAGATGAACATGCATGAGAAACACTGTATCTTGAGTGAAGCAATGGTGCCTGAAATCATCATGGCGGTGGAACTCTTCAGTCCTGTCTTTCCCTAGACATATGTTACTGGGACCACAGACCTCAGAGGTGTAGGCTGCCATATGTTCCTCTGCTTATATAAACCAAGAACCCACCACCCCTGATTCCCTGAGACATCAGAGAATCAGGTGACTCGAGTATAAGCCGGCTACCTATTCTTTCGAAGATTCCCCTCACTTGGCTCAGAAGCATGGTCCTAAAAAATTATTCAACTTATCTTCTTTATAAACCATCACTTCCTTTCTTTGTGGCAGTATTTGTGAAAGGAACATGATAAACTCTTTGGAGAAGTGACAGTGTTGAAAAGCAAAAGTAGCTATTTGTCCATGTTCGTGGCAAACTAGTCTATAACTCTTGGTTTACATTGGTATTTTGTGATCTTTTTCTTTTGTAGAATTTCTATAAAGAAAAGAAGAGAGAGGACATATACATAAGGTAAGCTGAAGGGAATTTCTGCTTTTGCTGTTTATGTCATAGCTTTATTATTTATTCCTTCAATCAACACATGCTAAGCCCCATCACCATGCTTGCTGTTTGAGGGACACCAAAAAGTACGTGATATGCCCCTCTCCCCCTAAAAGGGTAAACTCTTTAGGCAGATCCACAAATAAGTACAATACGAGGGAGGGCATAGGGAGGACCAGGTCGGGATTCCAGGAAAGGATCTGAAAGACGCTGGCTCAGGCAATCAGGAAAAGCTGCACTGGGAGAGGCATGAAAATTGACCTTCTGCCAAGGAGTGTTTGGGGTCCAGCAAGCCCTGAACATGGAGCACATTGGACCCAAACGCTATGCCTTTTCTTGGGGAGAGATTCCCTATCTCTTATTTGCTCCCCAAAGGGGTCCATGACATAAAAAAATGCAATAAGTAAACGGAGAGTATAAAGTGGGGTAGATGAACTAGGAAGGGCACACAGGCAGGAAGCGGCACCAAGGGTTAAAGCAGTGGGAAGACAGGACGTAAGGGATTCCTTTGCCTGAGAGAAAAGAGTAGGGGGAGAAAAGATGGGCGCTGTGGAATGGGCTGAATGCTAGATCAACTCCTGAGCGGCAAAATGCCTCCCTTCTCCCGTTCTTACCAGATACTTATACAAACTGCGGGATTTGCACCGAGACTGTGAGAACTACACGGAAGCTGCCTACACGCTACTCTTACATGCTGAACTTCTGCAGGTAAGGGCTGCGCATTTCCACAGGATGGAAGACAAAATGCAGTGTGTCAACTGCCTAGTCCATTGGGGCCAAAGCCAGTACGCTTCCTGATTTTGATTGGAAAGATCCTTATTCAAGGGAGATCCTTTCACCCAAGAATGTTTTTGTACCTTCTCAGTAGGCACAGCTAATTTTCAGATCAAGGTTGGGAAAATGTCACTTATCATTTATTTGAAAACGCTTAGGAAACAGAGTACAAGTTAGGCCCCTAATGATTGACACTAATTGAAGAAACAGACACCCATCAATTAATATATGTAAAACAATTGGTAAAACTGCAGAGACATGAGTGGTAAATGAATGTAGTACCATAGAAGTAGGTTCCTATTAATACTTTTGCAGTCGATAAAATTGTGCTGTGCTGTGGATATAAATACATCTGTACATCATGCATCCCAAATAATTAATTCTGGCTCTGATCACGCCTCCATATTCAGATAAACTGTTCTTTCAACATCAATCTTGGAATGACTAATAGTATAAACTTAGCATGTCAGTAACGGAAGCTGTACTGTCCCACTATTCTTGATCCATTCCTTCCACTCCTTTCTTTCCGTTTCACTAAAGGGCACCACCAATCTACCCAGTTGCTCAGGCAAGTACCTGCCACCATCTTTTGTTCACCACCTACCACATTCTCTGCCAGCATGAATCATGGACCCTCTGCCCAAAACTCTCCTTAAGCTATCTACTTTTCCTTTTCAAAAAAAAAAAAAAATTGACATATAATTGAAATATAACAAACACTGTGTAAGTTTAAAGTGTACAGGTGTTGATTTGATCCATGTGGTACCCACGTATGTTTGCTATATTTGTATAGTGCAATATATTGCAATATCACTGGGGCTTTAGCTAACAGCTCTATTAGGTCACCTAGTTATAATTTCTTTTTTTGTGGTGGAAACAAGTAAGATCTAGTCTCTTAGCAACTTAGAAGTTTATAATACAGTGTTGTTCCCTATAATCACTATGCTGTGCATCAGGTCTCCAGGACGTATTTATTTACTGGCTATGAGTTTGTACCCGTTAATAGTATCTCCCCAATTTCCCCACCCCCGCTACCCCTGGTAACCACTAGTCTAATGCTCTGTTTGGAGTTTGGCTTTTTTTTTGGATTTCACATCTAAGTGAAATCATAGAGTATTTGTCTTTGTCTGACTTACTTCACTTGGCATAATACCCACTAAGTCCATCCATGGTGTTACAAATGGCAGGATTTCTCTTTTTTATTGCTGAATATTCCTGTGTGTGTGTGTGTGTGTGTGTGTGTGTGTGTGTGTGTGTGTGTGACATCTTTATCCATTCATCCCTTGATGGACACTTATTTCCATATCTTGGCTATTGTGAATAACACTGTGATAGACATGGGAGTGGGGCCATCTCTTTCATATCCTGCTTTCATTTCCTTTCTATCCACTTTATCTCGCTGGCTGCCACCCTGGTCCAAGCTACCATTGTCTCTCCCCAAAGCGTTATAGTAGCCTCCTGTTACATCTCCCTGCCTCCGTTCTTGCCCCTAGCTATTCATTTTCTTGTATAAATTAGTTTTTATTTTATGCTATAATAATATGTGCATATTGGTCTAAGCTTTATATTTCAAACAGGAGTCCTCTGCCTTTCCACTTCCCCAAGGCAGCCATTTACAACCCCTATGCTAGTTTGGGGCACTAAAAAGCTTGTTGTAATGGTTTAGGAAGGAAGGCTTGTTGACTGGGGGATAATCAGAAAGAAACCCTGGTGTCCAGAACCGGAGGTCTTTTCATTTGAACTGCCCAGAAAATTAAACTCTCCTATCCAGTCATAATAAGGTATAAGATGTGGGTACAACTTTGTTCCCCCAGATAGCTACTCAATAGGGATGTGTAAGTATATTCTATATTTTTCTCATTGGTATGAGATCCCTTCTTTAATGTACTAAATCCCTATATGGTTTGAGGAGAGTCTCTTTCTCAATTTTGTAGAATTTTGCATGGGTCTCTGTCTATTCACGTACCAGTAACTTTTCTTAATTATTAATTGTTTATCATATGTCTTATCACCTAATAATTACTCTTCATTGCTCTTCTTTTTTAGAGTTTTCCACCTGTTCCTTTCTGTTTCTTTTTACATATGAACTTTGGAATCATGAAATTAAAAAATTGATTCAGAGAGAATTTCCATGTTTATGAAGTAGCGTTTTCTTACCCAAAAGCATGTTATGACTTTTCATTTGTTCAAATCTGCTTTTGGGCCCTTGGTGATGTGTTAAGGTTTTCTGTACAGAAGTCTCACATAATCC